>NC_136265.1:126351458-126488958 GCF_964187855.1 Myxine glutinosa | reverse complement strand
TTGATCCAGTCAAATCCATTAGTATTTGATTGATCCAGTCAAAGCCATAAGTATCTGATTGATCCAGTCAAATCCATTATTTGATTGATCCAGTCAAATCCATTAGTATCTGATTGATCCAGTCAAATCCATTAGTATTTGATTGATCCAGTCAAAGCCATAAGTATCTGATTGATCCAGTCAAATCCATAAGTATCTGATTGATCCAGTCAAAGCCATAAGTATCTGATTGATCCAGTCAAATCCATTAGTATTTGATTGATCCAGTCAAAGCCATAAGTATCTGATTGATCCAGTCAAATCCATAAGTATCTGATGGATCCAGTCAAAGCCATAACTATCTGATTGATCCAGTCAAATCCATTAGTATTTGATTGATCCAGTCAAAACCATAAGTATCTGATTGATCCAGTCAAATCCATTAGTATTTGATTGATCCAGTCAAATCCATTAGTATCTGATTGATCCAGTCAAATCCATTAGTATTTGATTGATCGTCAAATCCATTAGTATTTGATTGATCCAGTCAAATCCATAAGTATTTGATTGATCCAGTCAGAGCAATAAGTATTTGATTGATCCAGTCAGAGCCATAAGTATCTGATTGATCCATTCAAAGCCATAAGTATTTGATCAATCCCGTCAAAGCCATAAGTATCTGATTGATCCAGTCAAATCCATAAGTATTTGATTGATCCAGTCAGAGCCATAAGTATCTGATTGATCCAGTCAGAGCTATAAGTATCTGATTGATCCAGTCAAAGCCATTAGTATTTGATTGATCCAGTCAAAGCCATAAATATCTGATTGATCCAGTCAAAGCCATAAGTATCTGATTGATCCAGTCAAAGCCATAAGTATTTGATCGATCCAGTCAAATCAATTAGTATTTGATTGATCCAGTCAAAGCCATAAGTATTTGATTGATCCAGTCAAAGCCATAAGTATCTGATTGATCCAGTCAAATCCATTAGTATTTGATTGATCCAGTCAAAGCCATTAGTATTTGATTGATCCAGTCAAAGCCATAAGTATTTGATTGATCCAGTCAGAGCAATAAGTATTTGATTGATCCAGTCAGAGCCATAAGTATCCGATTGAATCATTCAAAGCCATAAGTATTTGATCGATCCAGTCAAAGCCATAAGTATCTGATTGATCCAGTCAAATCCAGAACTATTTGATTGATCCAGTCAGAGCCATAAGTATCTGATTGATCCAGTCAAATCCATAAGTATCTGATTGATCCAGTCAAAGCCATAAGTATCTGATTGATCCAGTCAAATCCATAAGTATCTGATTGATCCAGTCAAATCCATAAGTATTTGATTGATCCAGTCAAATCAATTAGTATTTGATTGATCCAGTCAAAGCCATAAGTATTTGATTGATCCAGTCAAAGCCATAAGTATCTGATTGATCCAGTCAAATCCATTAGTATTTGATTGATCCAGTCAAAGCCATTAGTATTTGATTGATCCAGTCAAAGCCATAAGTATTTGATTGATCCAGTCAAAGCCATAAGTATCTGATTGATCCAGTCAAATACATTAGTATTTGATTGATCCAGTCAAATCCATTAGTATTTGATTGATCTAGTCAAATCCATAAGTATTTGATTGATCCAGTCAGAGCAATAAGTATTTGATTGATCCAGTCAGAGCCATAAGTATCCGATTGATCCATTCAAAGCCATAAGTATTTGATCAATCCCATCAAAGCCATGAGTATCTGATTGATCCAGTCAAATCCATAAGTATTTGATTGATCCAGTCAGAGCCATAAGTATCTGATTGATCCAGTCAGAGCTATAAGTATCTGATTGATCCAGTCAAAGCCATTAGTATTTGATTGATCCAGTCAAAGCCATAAATATCTGATTGATCCAGTCAAAGCCATAAGTATCTGATTGATCCAGTCAAATCAATTAGTATTTGATTGATCCAGTCAAAGCCATAAGTATTTGATTGATCCAGTCAAAGCCATAAGTATCTGATTGATCCAGTCAAATCCATTAGTATTTGATTGATCCAGTCAAATCCATTAGTATTTGATTGATCCAGTCAAATCCATAAGTATCTGATTGATCCAGTCAAAGCCAGAAGTATCTGATTGATCCAGTCAAAGCCATTAGTATTTGATTGATCCAGTCAAAGCCATAAGTATATGATTGATCCAGTCAAATCCATTAGTATTTGATTGATCCGGTCAAAGCCATAAGTATCTGATTGATCCAGACAGACCTATAAGTATCTGATTGATCCAGTCAGAGCTATAAGTATCTGATTGATCCAGTCAAAAGCATAAGTATTTGATTGATCAAGTCAGAGCTATAAGTATTTGATTGATCCAGTCAAAGCCATAAGTATCTGAATGATCCAATCAGAGCTATAAGTATTTGATCAATCCCATCAAAGCCATAAGTATCTGATTGATCCTGTCAAATCCATAAGTATTTGATTGATCCAGTCAAATCCATAAGTATCTGATTGATCCAGTCAAATCCATAAGTATCTGATTGATCCATTCAAAGCCATAAGTATCTGATTGATCCAGTCAAATCCATAAGTATTTGATTGATCCAGTCAAATCCATAAGTATCTGATTGATCCAGTCAAATCCATAAGTATCTGATTGATCCAGTCAAATCCATAAGTATCTGATTGATCCACTCAAAGCCATAAGTATTTGATCAATCCTGTGAAAGCCATAAGTATCTGATTGATCCAGTCAAATCCATAAGTATCTGATTGATCTAGTCAAATCCATAAGTATCTGATTGATCCAGTCAAATCCATAAGCATCTGATTGATCCAGTCAAATCCATACATATGTGATTTATCCCATCAAAGCCATAAGTATCTGATTGATCCAGTCAAATCCATAAGTATCTGATTGATCCAGTCAAATCCATAAGTATTTGATTGATCCAGTCAAATCCATAAGTATCTGATTGATCCAGTCAAATCCATAAGCATCTGATTGATCCAGTCAAATCCATAAGTATTTGATTGATCCAGGCAAATCCATAAGTATCTGATTGATCCAGTCAAATCCATAAGTATTTGATTGATCCAGTCAGAGCTATAAGTATTTGATTGATCCAGTCAAAGTCATAAGTATTTGAATGATCCAATCAGAGCTATAAATATTTGATCAATCCCGTCAAAGCCATAAGTATCTGATTGATCCAGTCAAATCCATAAGTATTTGATTGATCCAGTCAGAGCAATAAGTATTTGATTGATCCAGTCAGAGCCATAAGTATCCGATTGATCCATTCAAAGCCATAAGTATTTGATCAATCCCGTCAAAGCCATAAGTATCTGATTGATCCAGTCAAATCCATAAGTATTTGATTGATCCAGTCAGAGCCATAAGTATCTGATTGATCCAGTCAAATCCATAAGTATCTGATTGATCCAGTCAAAGCCATAAGTATCTGATTGATCCAGTCAAATCCATAAGTATCTGATTGATCCAGTCAAATCCATAAGTATTTGATTGATCCAGGCAAATCCATAAGTATCTGATTGATCCAGTCAAATCCATAAGCATCTGATTGATCCAGTCAAATCCATACGTATGTGATTTATCCCGTTAAAGCCATAAGTATCTGATTGATCCAGTCAAATCCATTAGTATCTGATTGATCCAGTCAAATCCATTAGTATTTGATTGATCCAGTCAAATCCATTAGTATTTGATTGATCCAGTCAAATCCATTAGTATTTGATTGATCCAGTCAAAGCCATAAGTATCTGATTGATCCAGTCAAATCCATTAGTATTTGATTGATCCAGTCAAATCAATTAGTATTTCATTGATCCAATCAAAGCCATAAGTATCTGATTGATCCAGTCGAATCCATTTGTATTTGATTGATCCAGTCAAATCCATTAGTATTTGATTGATCCAGTCAAATCCATTAGTATTTGATTGATCCAGTCAAAGCCATAAGTATCTGATTGATCCAGTCAAATCCATTAGTATTTGATTGATCCAGTCAAATCCATTAGTATTTGATTGATCCAGTCAAATCCATTCGTATTTGATTGATCTAGTCAAAGCCATAAGTATCTGATTGATCCAGTCAAAGCCATAAGTATCTGATTGATCCAGTCAAATCCATTATTTGATTGATCCAGTCAAATCCATTAGTATCTGATTGATCCAGTCAAATCCATTAGTATTTGATTGATCCAGTCAAATCCATTAGTATTTGATTGATCCAGTCAAATCCATTAGTATTTGATTGATCCAGTCAAAGCCATAAGTATCTGATTGATCCAGTCAAATCCATTATTTGATTGATCCAGTCAAATCCATTAGTATCTGATTGATCCAGTCAAATCCATTAGTATTTGATTGATCCAGTCAAAGCCATAAGTATCTGATTGATCCAGTCAAATCCATAAGTATCTGATTGATCCAGTCAAAGCCATAAGTATCTGATTGATCCAGTCAATTCCATTAGTATTTGATTGATCCAGTCAAATCCATTAGTATTTGATTGATCCAGTCAAATCCATTAGTATTTCATTGATCCAGTCAAATCCATTAGTATTTGATTCATCCAGTCAAAGCCATAAGTATCTGATTGATCCAGTCAAATCCATTAGTATTTGATTGATCCAGTCAAAGCCATAAGTATCTGATTGATCCACTCAAATGCATTAGTATCTGATTGATCCAGTCAAATCCATTAGTATCTGATTGATCCAGTCAAATCCATTAGTATTTGATTGATCCAGTCAAATCCATTAGTATCTGATTGATCCAGTCAAATCCATTAGTATCTGATTGATCCAGTCAAATCCATAAGTATCTGATTGATCCAGTCAAAGACATAAGTATCTGATTGATCCACTCAAAGCCATAAGTATCTGATTGATCCACTCAAAGCCATAAGTATCTGATTGATCCCGTCAAATCCATTAGTATTTGATTGATCCAGTCAAATCCATTAGTATTTGATTGATCCAGTCAAATCCATTAGTATTTCATTGATCCAGTCAAATCCATTAGTATTTGTTTGATCCAGTCAAAGCCATAAGTATCTGATTGATCCAGTCAAATCCATAAGTATTTGATTGATCCAGTCAAAGCCATAAGTATCTGATTGATCCAGTCAAATCCATTAGTATCTGATTGATCCAGTCAAATCCATTAGTATCTGATTGATCCAGTCAAATCCATTAGTATTTGATTGATCCAGTCAAATCCAATAGTATTTGATTGATCCAGTCAAAGCCATAAGTATCTGATTGATCCAGTCAAATCCATTAGTATTTGATTGATCCAGTCAAATCCATTAGTATCTGATTGATCCAGTCAAAGCCATAAGTATCTGATTGATCCACTCAAAGCCATAAGTATCTGATTGATCCAGTCAAATCCAAAAGTATCTGATTGACCCAGTCAAATCCATTTGTATTTGATTGATCCAGTCAAAGCCATTAGTATTTGATTGATCCAGTCAAAGCCATAAGTATCTGATTGATCCCGTCAAAGCCATAAGTATATGATTGATCCAGTCAAATCCATTAGTATCCGATTGATCCAGTCAAAGCCAGAAGTATCTGATTGATCCAGTCAAAGCCATTAGTATTTGATTGATCCAGTCAAAGCCATAAGTATATGATTGATCCAGTCAAATCCTTTAGTATTTGATTGATCCATTCAAAGCCATAAGTATCTGATTGATCCAGTCAGAGCTATAAGTATCTGATTGATCCAGTCAGAGCTACAAGTATCTGATTGATCCAGTCAAAACCATAAGTATTTGATTGATCCAGTCAGAGCTATAAGTATTTGATTGATCCAGTCAGAGCCATAAGTATTTGATTGATCCAGTCAGAGCCATAAGTATCTGATTGATCCATTCAAAGCCATAAGTATCTGATTGATCCAGTCAAAGCCATAAGTATCTGATTGATCCAGTCAAATCCATAAGTATCTGATTGATCCAGTCAAATCCATAAGTATTTGATTGATCCACTCAAAGCCATAAGTATCTGATCAATCCCATCAAAGCCATAAGTATCTGATTGATCCAGTCAAATCCATAAGTATCTGATTGATCCAGTCAAATCCATAAGTATTTGATTGATCCACTCAAAGCCATAAGTATTTGATCAATCCAGTCAAAGCCATAAGTATCTGATTGATCCAGTCAAATCCATAAGTATCTGATTGATCCAGTCAAATCCATAAGTATTTGATCAATCCAGTCAAAGCCATAAGTATCTGATTGATCCAGTCAAATCCATTAGTATTTGATTGATCCAGCCAAATCCATTAGTATTTGATTGATCCACTCAAAGCCATAAGTATCTGATTGATCCAGTCAAATCCATAAGTATTTGATTGATCCAGTCAAATCCATTAGTATTTGATTGATCCAGTCAAAGCCATAACTATCTGATTGATCCAGTCAAATCCATTAGTATTTGATTGATCCAGTCAAAACCATAAGTATCTGATTGATCCAGTCAAATCCATTAGTATTTGATTGATCCAGTCAAATCCATTAGTATCTGATTGATCCAGTCAAATCCATTAGTATTTGATTGATCCAGTCAAATCCATTAGTATTTGATTGATCCAGTCAAATCCATAAGTATTTGATTGATCCAGTCAGAGCAATAAGTATTTGATTGATCCAGTCAGAGCCATAAGTATCTGATTGATCCATTCAAAGCCATAAGTATTTGATCAATCCCATCAAAGCCATAAGTATCTGATTGATCCAGTCAAATCCATAAGTATTTGATTGATCCAGTCAGAGCCATAAGTATCTGATTGATCCAGTCAGAGCTATAAGTATCTGATTGATCCAGTCAAAGCCATTAGTATTTGATTGATCCAGTCAAAGCCATAAAAGCTGATTGATCCAGTCAAAGCCATAAGTATCTGATTGATCCAGTCAAAGCCATAAGTATTTGATCGATCCAGTCAAATCAATTAGTATTTGATTGATCCAGTCAAAGCCATAAGTATTTGATTGATCCAGTCAAAGCCATAAGTATCTGATTGATCCAGTCAAATCCATTAGTATTTGATTGATCCAGTCAAAGCCATTAGTATTTGATTGATCCAGTCAAAGCCATAAGTATTTGATTGATCCAGTCAGAGCAATAAGTATTTGATTGATCCAGTCAGAGCCATAAGTATCCGATTGAATCATTCAAAGCCATAAGTATTTGATCGATCCAGTCAAAGCCATAAGTATCTGATTGATCCAGTCAAATCCAGAACTATTTGATTGATCCAGTCAGAGCCATAAGTATCTGATTGATCCAGTCAAATCCATAAGTATCTGATTGATCCAGTCAAAGCCATAAGTATCTGATTGATCCAGTCAAATCCATAAGTATCTGATTGATCCAGTCAAATCCATAAGTATTTGATTGATCCAGTCAAATCAATTAGTATTTGATTGATCCAGTCAAAGCCATAAGTATTTGATTGATCCAGTCAAAGCCATAAGTATCTGATTGATCCAGTCAAATCCATTAGTATTTGATTGATCCAGTCAAAGCCATTAGTATTTGATTGATCCAGTCAAAGCCATAAGTATTTGATTGATCCAGTCAAAGCCATAAGTATCTGATTGATCCAGTCAAATACATTAGTATTTGATTGATCCAGTCAAATCCATTAGTATTTGATTGATCTAGTCAAATCCATAAGTATTTGATTGATCCAGTCAGAGCAATAAGTATTTGATTGATCCAGTCAGAGCCATAAGTATCCGATTGATCCATTCAAAGCCATAAGTATTTGATCAATCCCGTCAAAGCCATGAGTATCTGATTGATCCAGTCAAATCCATAAGTATTTGATTGATCCAGTCAGAGCCATAAGTATCTGATTGATCCAGTCAGAGCTATAAGTATCTGATTGATCCAGTCAAAGCCATTAGTATTTGATTGATCCAGTCAAAGCCATAAATATCTGATTGATCCAGTCAAAGCCATAAGTATCTGATTGATCCAGTCAAATCAATCAGTATTTGATTGATCCAGTCAAAGCCATAAGTATTTGATTGATCCAGTCAAAGCCATAAGTATCTGATTGATCCAGTCAAATCCATTAGTATTTGATTGATCCAGTCAAATCCATTAGTATTTGATTGATCCAGTCAAATCCATAAGTATCTGATTGATCCAGTCAAAGCCAGAAGTATCTGATTGATCCAGTCAAAGCCATTAGTATTTGATTGATCCAGTCAAAGCCATAAGTATATGATTGATCCAGTCAAATCCATTAGTATTTGATTGATCCGGTCAAAGCCATAAGTATCTGATTGATCCAGACAGACCTATAAGTATCTGATTGATCCAGTCAGAGCTATAAGTATCTGATTGATCCAGTCAAAAGCATAAGTATTTGATTGATCCAGTCAGAGCTATAAGTATTTGATTGATCCAGTCAAAGCCATAAGTATCTGAATGATCCAATCAGAGCTATAAGTATTTGATCAATCCCATCAAAGCCATAAGTATCTGATTGATCCTGTCAAATCCATAAGTATTTGATTGATCCAGTCAAATCCATAAGTATCTGATTGATCCAGTCAAATCCATAAGTATCTGATTGATCCATTCAAAGCCATAAGTATCTGATTGATCCAGTCAAATCCATAAGTATTTGATTGATCCAGTCAAATCCATAAGTATCTGATTGATCCAGTCAAATCCATAAGTATCTGATTGATCCAGTCAAATCCATAAGTATCTGATTGATCCACTCAAAGCCATAAGTATTTGATCAATCCTGTGAAAGCCATAAGTATCTGATTGATCCAGTCAAATCCATAAGTATCTGATTGATCCAGTCAAATCCATAAGTATCAGATTGATCCAGTCAAATCCATAAGTATCTGATTGATCCAGTCAAATCCATAAGCATCTGATTGATCCAGTCAAATCCGTACATATGTGATTTATCCCATCAAAGCCATAAGTATCTGATTGATCCAGTCAAATCCATAAGTATCTGATTGATCCAGTCAAATCCATAAGTATTTGATTGATCCAGTCAAATCCATAAGTATCTGATTGATCCAGTCAAATCCATAAGCATCTGATTGATCCAGTCAAATCCATAAGTATTTGATTGATCCAGGCAAATCCATAAGTATCTGATTGATCCAGTCAAATCCATAAGTATTTGATTGATCCAGTCAGAGCTATAAGTATTTGATTGATCCAGTCAAAGTCATAAGTATTTGAATGATCCAATCAGAGCTATAAATATTTGATCAATCCCGTCAAAGCCATAAGTATCTGATTGATCCAGTCAAATCCATAAGTATTTGATTGATCCAGTCAGAGCAATAAGTATTTGATTGATCCAGTCAGAGCCATAAGTATCCGATTGATCCATTCAAAGCCATAAGTATTTGATCAATCCCGTCAAAGCCATAAGTATCTGATTGATCCAGTCAAATCCATAAGTATTTGATTGATCCAGTCAGAGCCATAAGTATCTGATTGATCCAGTCAAATCCATAAGTATCTGATTGATCCAGTCAAAGCCATAAGTATCTGATTGATCCAGTCAAATCCATAAGTATCTGATTGATCCAGTCAAATCCATAAGTATTTGATTGATCCAGGCAAATCCATAAGTATCTGATTGATCCAGTCAAATCCATAAGCATCTGATTGATCCAGTCAAATCCATACGTATGTGATTTATCCCGTTAAAGCCATAAGTATCTGATTGATCCAGTCAAATCCATTAGTATCTGATTGATCCAGTCAAATCCATAAGCACCTGATTGATCCAATCAAATCCATAAGTATCTGATTGATCCAGTCAAAGCCATAAGTATCTGATTGATCCAGTCAAAGCCATAAGTATCTGATTGATCCAGTCAGAGCCATATGTATTTGATTAATCCAGTCAAAGCCATAAGTATCTGATTGATCCAGTCAAATCAATCAGTATTTGATTGATCCAGTCAAAGCCATAAGTATTTGATTGATCCAGTCAAAGCCATAAGTATCTGATTGATCCAGTCAAATCCATTAGTATTTGATTGATCCAGTCAAATCCATTAGTATTTGATTGATCCAGTCAAATCCATAAGTATCTGATTGATCCAGTCAAAGCCAGAAGTATCTGATTGATCCAGTCAAAGCCATTAGTATTTGATTGATCCAGTCAAAGCCATAAGTATATGATTGATCCAGTCAAATCCATTAGTATTTGATTGATCCGGTCAAAGCCATAAGTATCTGATTGATCCAGACAGACCTATAAGTATCTGATTGATCCAGTCAGAGCTATAAGTATCTGATTGATCCAGTCAAAAGCATAAGTATTTGATTGATCCAGTCAGAGCTATAAGTATTTGATTGATCCAGTCAAAGCCATAAGTATCTGAATGATCCAATCAGAGCTATAAGTATTTGATCAATCCCATCAAAGCCATAAGTATCTGATTGATCCTGTCAAATCCATAAGTATTTGATTGATCCAGTCAAATCCATAAGTATCTGATTGATCCAGTCAAATCCATAAGTATCTGATTGATTCATT
The DNA here is from genome assembly GCF_964187855.1 of Myxine glutinosa. Classification (NCBI taxonomy): domain Eukaryota; kingdom Metazoa; phylum Chordata; class Myxini; order Myxiniformes; family Myxinidae; genus Myxine; species Myxine glutinosa. The sequence continues at coordinate 126,478,404 of NC_136265.1, read as the reverse complement.
CAAAGCCATAAGTATCTGATTGATCCAGTCAAATCCATAAGTATTTGATTGATCCAGTCAAATCCATAAGTATCTGATTGATCCAGTCAAATCCATAAGTATCTGATTGATCCAGTCAAATCCATAAGTATCTGATTGATCCACTCAAAGCCATAAGTATTTGATCAATCCTGTGAAAGCCATAAGTATCTGATTGATCCAGTCAAATCCATAAGTATCTGATTGATCCAGTCAAATCCATAAGTATCAGATTGATCCAGTCAAATCCATAAGTATCTGATTGATCCAGTCAAATCCATAAGCATCTGATTGATCCAGTCAAATCCGTACATATGTGATTTATCCCATCAAAGCCATAAGTATCTGATTGATCCAGTCAAATCCATAAGTATCTGATTGATCCAGTCAAATCCATAAGTATTTGATTGATCCAGTCAAATCCATAAGTATCTGATTGATCCAGTCAAATCCATAAGCATCTGATTGATCCAGTCAAATCCATAAGTATTTGATTGATCCAGGCAAATCCATAAGTATCTGATTGATCCAGTCAAATCCATAAGTATTTGATTGATCCAGTCAGAGCTATAAGTATTTGATTGATCCAGTCAAAGTCATAAGTATTTGAATGATCCAATCAGAGCTATAAATATTTGATCAATCCCGTCAAAGCCATAAGTATCTGATTGATCCAGTCAAATCCATAAGTATTTGATTGATCCAGTCAGAGCAATAAGTATTTGATTGATCCAGTCAGAGCCATAAGTATCCGATTGATCCATTCAAAGCCATAAGTATTTGATCAATCCCGTCAAAGCCATAAGTATCTGATTGATCCAGTCAAATCCATAAGTATTTGATTGATCCAGTCAGAGCCATAAGTATCTGATTGATCCAGTCAAATCCATAAGTATCTGATTGATCCAGTCAAAGCCATAAGTATCTGATTGATCCAGTCAAATCCATAAGTATCTGATTGATCCAGTCAAATCCATAAGTATTTGATTGATCCAGGCAAATCCATAAGTATCTGATTGATCCAGTCAAATCCATAAGCATCTGATTGATCCAGTCAAATCCATACGTATGTGATTTATCCCGTTAAAGCCATAAGTATCTGATTGATCCAGTCAAATCCATTAGTATCTGATTGATCCAGTCAAATCCATAAGCACCTGATTGATCCAATCAAATCCATAAGTATCTGATTGATCCAGTCAAAGCCATAAGTATCTGATTGATCCAGTCAAAGCCATAAGTATCTGATTGATCCAGTCAGAGCCATATGTATTTGATTAATCCAGTCAAAGCCATAAATATTTGATCGATCCAGTCAAAGGCATAAGTATCTGATCGATCCAGTCAAATCTATAAGTATTTGATCGATCCAGTCAAAGCCATAAGTATTTGATTGATCCAGTCAAAGCCATAAGTATTTGATTGATCCAGTCAAAGCCATAGGTATTTGATTGATCCAGTCAAAGCCATAAGTATTTGATTGATCCAGTCAAACCCATAACTATTTGATTGATCCAGTCAAAGCCATAAGTATTTGATTGATCCAGTCAAAGCCATAAGTTTCTGATTGATCCAGTCAAAGCCATAAGCATCTGATTGATCTAGTCAAAGCCATAAGTATCTGATTGATCCAGTCAAAGCCATAAGTATTTGATTGATCCAGTCAAAGCCATAAGTTTCTGATTGATCCAGTCAAACCCATAACTATTTGATTGATCCAGTCAAAGCCATAAGTATCTGATTGATCCAGTCAAAGCCATAAGTATCTGATTGATCCAGTCAAAGCCATAATTATTTGATTGATCCAGTCAAAGCCATAAGTATCTGATTGATCCAGTCAAATCCATAAGTATTTGATTGATCCAGTCAAAGCCATAAGTATTTGATTGATCCAGTCAAAGCCATACATATTTGATTGATCCAGTCAAAGCCATAAGTATTTGATTGATCCAGTCAAAGCCATAATTATTTGATTGATCCAGTCAAAGCCATAAGTATCTGATTGATCCAGTCAAAGCCATAAGTATTTGATTGATCCAGTCAAAGCCATAAGTATTTGATTGATCCAGTCAAAGCCATAAGTATCTGATTGATTCAGTCAAAGCCATAAGTATCTGATTGATCCAGTCAAAGCCATAAGTATTTGATTGATCCAGTCAAAGCCACAAGTATTTGATTGATCAAGTCAAAGCCATAGGTATTTGATTGATCCAGTCAAAGCCACAAGTATATGATTGATCCAGTCAAATCCATTTGTATTTGATCAATCCCGTCAAAGCCATGAGTATCTGATTGATCCAGTCAAATCCATAAGTATTTGATTGATCCAGTCAGAGCCATAAGTATCTGATTGATCCAGTCAGAGCTATAAGTATCTGATTGATCCAGTCAAAGCCATTAGTATTTGATTGATCCAGTCAAAGCCATAAATATCTGATTGATCCAGTCAAAGCCATAAGTATCTGATTGATCCAGTCAAATCAATCAGTATTTGATTGATCCAGTCAAAGCCATAAGTATTTGATTGATCCAGTCAAAGCCATAAGTATCTGATTGATCCAGTCAAATCCATTAGTATTTGATTGATCCAGTCAAATCCATTAGTATTTGATTGATCCAGTCAAATCCATAAGTATCTGATTGATCCAGTCAAAGCCAGAAGTATCTGATTGATCCAGTCAAAGCCATTAGTATTTGATTGATCCAGTCAAAGCCATAAGTATATGATTGATCCAGTCAAATCCATTAGTATTTGATTGATCCGGTCAAAGCCATAAGTATCTGATTGATCCAGACAGACCTATAAGTATCTGATTGATCCAGTCAGAGCTATAAGTATCTGATTGATCCAGTCAAAAGCATAAGTATTTGATTGATCCAGTCAGAGCTATAAGTATTTGATTGATCCAGTCAAAGCCATAAGTATCTGAATGATCCAATCAGAGCTATAAGTATTTGATCAATCCCATCAAAGCCATAAGTATCTGATTGATCCTGTCAAATCCATAAGTATCTGATTGATCCAGTCAAATCCATAAGTATCTGATTGATCCATTCAAAGCCATAAGTATCTGATTGATCCAGTCAAATCCATAAGTATTTGATTGATCCAGTCAAATCCATAAGTATCTGATTGATCCAGTCAAATCCATAAGTATCTGATTGATCCAGTCAAATCCATAAGTATCTGATTGATCCACTCAAAGCCATAAGTATTTGATCAATCCTGTGAAAGCCATAAGTATCTGATTGATCCAGTCAAATCCATAAGTATCTGATTGATCCAGTCAAATCCATAAGTATCAGATTGATCCAGTCAAATCCATAAGTATCTGATTGATCCAGTCAAATCCATAAGCATCTGATTGATCCAGTCAAATCCGTACATATGTGATTTATCCCATCAAAGCCATAAGTATCTGATTGATCCAGTCAAATCCATAAGTATCTGATTGATCCAGTCAAATCCATAAGTATTTGATTGATCCAGTCAAATCCATAAGTATCTGATTGATCCAGTCAAATCCATAAGCATCTGATTGATCCAGTCAAATCCATAAGTATTTGATTGATCCAGGCAAATCCATAAGTATCTGATTGATCCAGTCAAATCCATAAGTATTTGATTGATCCAGTCAGAGCTATAAGTATTTGATTGATCCAGTCAAAGTCATAAGTATTTGAATGATCCAATCAGAGCTATAAATATTTGATCAATCCCGTCAAAGCCATAAGTATCTGATTGATCCAGTCAAATCCATAAGTATTTGATTGATCCAGTCAGAGCAATAAGTATTTGATTGATCCAGTCAGAGCCATAAGTATCCGATTGATCCATTCAAAGCCATAAGTATTTGATCAATCCCGTCAAAGCCATAAGTATCTGATTGATCCAGTCAAATCCATAAGTATTTGATTGATCCAGTCAGAGCCATAAGTATCTGATTGATCCAGTCAAATCCATAAGTATCTGATTGATCCAGTCAAAGCCATAAGTATCTGATTGATCCAGTCAAATCCATAAGTATCTGATTGATCCAGTCAAATCCATAAGTATTTGATTGATCCAGGCAAATCCATAAGTATCTGATTGATCCAGTCAAATCCATAAGCATCTGATTGATCCAGTCAAATCCATACGTATGTGATTTATCCCGTTAAAGCCATAAGTATCTGATTGATCCAGTCAAATCCATTAGTATCTGATTGATCCAGTCAAATCCATAAGCACCTGATTGATCCAGTCAAATCCATAAGTATCTGATTGATCCAGTCAAAGCCATAAGTATCTGATTGATCCAGTCAAAGCCATAAGTATCTGATTGATCCAGTCAGAGCCATATGTATTTGATTAATCCAGTCAAAGCCATAAATATTTGATCGATCCAGTCAAAGGCATAAGTATCTGATCGATCCAGTCAAATCTATAAGTATTTGATCGATCCAGTCAAAGCCATAAGTATTTGATTGATCCAGTCAAAGCCATAGGTATTTGATTGATCCAGTCAAAGCCATAAGTATTTGATTGATCCAGTCAAACCCATAACTATTTGATTGATCCAGTCAAAGCCATAAGTATTTGATTGATCCAGTCAAAGCCATAAGTTTCTGATTGATCCAGTCAAAGCCATAAGCATCTGATTGATCCAGTCAAAGCCATAAGTATCTGATTGATCCAGTCAAAGCCATAAGTATTTGATTGATCCAGTCAAAGCCATAAGTTTCTGATTGATCCAGTCAAACCCATAACTATTTGATTGATCCAGTCAAAGCCATAAGTATCTGATTGATCCAGTCAAAGCCATAAGTATCTGATTGATCCAGTCAAAGCCATAAGTATTTGATTGATCCAGTCAAAGCCATAAGTATCTGATTGATCCAGTCAAATCCATAAGTATTTGATTGATCCAGTCAAAGCCATAAGTATTTGATTGATCCAGTCAAAGCCATAAGTATTTGATTGATCCAGTCAAAGCCATAATTATTTGATTGATCCAGTCAAAGCCATAAGTATCTGATTGATCCAGTCAAAGCCATAAGTATCTGATTGATCCAGTCAAAGCCATAAGTATTTGATTGATCCAGTCAAAGCCATAAGTATTTGATTGATCCAGTCAAAGCCATAAGTATCTGATTGATTCAGTCAAAGCCATAAGTATCTGATTGATCCAGTCAAAGCCATAAGTATTTGATTGATCCAGTCAAAGCCACAAGTATTTGATTGATCAAGTCAAAGCCATAGGTATTTGATTGATCCAGTCAAAGCCACAAGTATATGATTGATCCAGTCAAATCCATTTGTATTTGATTGATCCAGTCAAAGCCATAAGTATTTGATCGATCCAGTCAAAGCCACAAGTATTTGATTGATCCAGTCAAAGCCACAAGTATTTGATTGATCAAGTCAAAGCCATAGGTATTTGATTGATCCAGTCAAAGCCACAAGTATTTGATTGATCAAGTCAAAGCCATAGGTATTTGATTGATCCAGTCAAAGCCATAAGTATTTGATTGATCCAGTCAAAGCCACAAGTATATGATTGATCCAGTCAAATCCATTTGTATTTGATTGATCCAGTCAAAGCCATAAGTATTTGATTGATCCAGTCAAAGCCATAAGTATTTGATTGATCCAGTCAAAGCCATAAGTATCTGATTGATCCAGTCAAATCCATAAGTATCTGATTGATCCAGTCAAAGCCATAAGTATCTGATTGATCCAGTCAATTCCATTAGTATTTGATTGATCCAGTCAAATCCATTAGTATTTGATTGATCCAGTCAAATCCATTAGTATTTCATTGATCCAGTCAAATCCATTAGTATTTGATTCATCCAGTCAAAGCCATAAGTATCTGATTGATCCAGTCAAATCCATTAGTATTTGATTGATCCAGTCAAAGCCATAAGTATCTGATTGATCCAGTCAAATGCATTAGTATCTGATTGATCCAGTCAAATCCATTAGTATCTGATTGATCCAGTCAAATCCATTAGTATTTGATTGATCCAGTCAAATCCATTAGTATCTGATTGATCCAGTCAAATCCATTAGTATCTGATTGATCCAGTCAAATCCATAAGTATCTGATTGATCCAGTCAAAGCCATAAGTATCTGATTGATCCACTCAAAGCCATAAGTATCTGATTGATCCACTCAAAGCCATAAGTATCTGATTGATCCCGTCAAATCCATTAGTATTTGATTGATCCAGTCAAATCCATTAGTATTTGATTGATCCAGTCAAATCCATTAGTATTTCATTGATCCAGTCAAATCCATTAGTATTTGTTTGATCCAGTCAAAGCCATAAGTATCTGATTGATCCAGTCAAATCCATAAGTATTTGATTGATCCAGTCAAAGCCATAAGTATCTGATTGATCCAGTCAAATCCATTAGTATCTGATTGATCCAGTCAAATCCATTAGTATCTGATTGATCCAGTCAAATCCATTAGTATTTGATTGATCCAGTCAAATCCAATAGTATTTGATTGATCCAGTCAAAGCCATAAGTATCTGATTGATCCAGTCAAATCCATTAGTATTTGATTGATCCAGTCAAATCCATTAGTATCTGATTGATCCAGTCAAAGCCATAAGTATCTGATTGATCCACTCAAAGCCATAAGTATCTGATTGATCCAGTCAAATCCATAAGTATCTGATTGACCCAGTCAAATCCATTTGTATTTGATTGATCCAGTCAAAGCCATTAGTATTTGATTGATCCAGTCAAAGCCATAAGTATCTGATTGATCCCGTCAAAGCCATAAGTATATGATTGATCCAGTCAAATCCATTAGTATCCGATTGATCCAGTCAAAGCCAGAAGTATCTGATTGATCCAGTCAAAGCCATTAGTATTTGATTGATCCAGTCAAAGCCATAAGTATATGATTGATCCAGTCAAATCCTTTAGTATTTGATTGATCCATTCAAAGCCATAAGTATCTGATTGATCCAGTCAGAGCTATAAGTATCTGATTGATCCAGTCAGAGCTACAAGTATCTGATTGATCCAGTCAAAACCATAAGTATTTGATTGATCCAGTCAGATCTATAAGTATTTGATTGATCCAGTCAGAGCCATAAGTATTTGATTGATCCAGTCAGAGCCATAAGTATCTGATTGATCCATTCAAAGCCATAAGTATCTGATTGATCCAGTCAAAGCCATAAGTATCTGATTGATCCAGTCAAATCCATAAGTATCTGATTGATCCAGTCAAATCCATAAGTATTTGATTGATCCACTCAAAGCCATAAGTATCTGTTCAATCCCATCAAAGCCATAAGTATCTGATTGATCCAGTCAAATCCATAAGTATCTGATTGATCCAGTCAAATCCATAAGTATTTGATTGATCCACTCAAAGCCATAAGTATTTGATCAATCCAGTCAAAGCCATAAGTATCTGATTGATCCAGTCAAATCCATAAGTATCTGATTGATCCAGTCAAATCCATAAGTATTTGATCAATCCAGTCAAAGCCATAAGTATCTGATTGATCCAGTCAAATCCATTAGTATTTGATTGATCCAGCCAAATCCATTAGTATTTGATTGATCCACTCAAAGCCATAAGTATCTGATTGATCCAGTCAAATCCATAAGTATTTGATTGATCCAGTCAAATCCATTAGTATTTGATTGATCCAGTCAAAGCCATAACTATCTGATTGATCCAGTCAAATCCATTAGTATTTGATTGATCCAGTCAAAACCATAAGTATCTGATTGATCCAGTCAAATCCATTAGTATTTGATTGATCCAGTCAAATCCATTAGTATCTGATTGATCCAGTCAAATCCATTAGTATTTGATTGATCCAGTCAAATCCATTAGTATTTGATTGATCCAGTCAAATCCATAAGTATTTGATTGATCCAGTCAGAGCAATAAGTATTTGATTGATCCAGTCAGAGCCATAAGTATCTGATTGATCCATTCAAAGCCATAAGTATTTGATCAATCCCGTCAAAGCCATAAGTATCTGATTGATCCAGTCAAAGCCATAAGTATCTGATTGATCCAGTCAGAGCCATATGTATTTGATTAATCCAGTCAAAGCCATAAATATTTGATCGATCCAGTCAAAGGCATAAGTATCTGATCGATCCAGTCAAATCTATAAGTATTTGATCGATCCAGTCAAAGCCATAAGTATTTGATTGATCCAGTCAAAGCCATAAGTATTTGATTGATCCAGTCAAAGCCATAGGTATTTGATTGATCCAGTCAAAGCCATAAGTATTTGATTGATCCAGTCAAACCCATAACTATTTGATTGATCCAGTCAAAGCCATAAGTTTTTGATTGATCCAGTCAAAGCCATAAGTTTCTGATTGATCCAGTCAAAGCCATAAGCATCTGATTGATCCAGTCAAAGCCATAAGTATCTGATTGATCCAGTCAAAGCCATAAGTATTTGATTGATCCAGTCAAAGCCATAAGTTTCTGATTGATCCAGTCAAACCCATAACTATTTGATTGATCCAGTCAAAGCCATAAGTATCTGATTGATCCAGTCAAAGCCATAAGTATCTGATTGATCCAGTCAAAGCCATAAGTATTTGATTGATCCAGTCAAAGCCATAAGTATCTGATTGATCCAGTCAAATCCATAAGTATTTGATTGATCCAGTCAAAGCCATAAGTATTTGATTGATCCAGTCAAAGCCATACATATTTGATTGATCCAGTCAAAGCCATAAGTATTTGATTGATCCAGTCAAAGCCATAATTATTTGATTGATCCAGTCAAAGCCATAAGTATCTGATTGATCCAGTCAAAGCCATAAGTATTTGATTGATCCAGTCAAAGCCATAAGTATTTGATTGATCCAGTCAAAGCCATAAGTATCTGATTGATTCAGTCAAAGCCATAAGTATCTGATTGATCCAGTCAAAGCCATAAGTATTTGATTGATCCAGTCAAAGCCACAAGTATTTGATTGATCAAGTCAAAGCCATAGGTATTTGATTGATCCAGTCAAAGCCACAAGTATATGATTGATCCAGTCAAATCCATTTGTATTTGATCAATCCCGTCAAAGCCATGAGTATCTGATTGATCCAGTCAAATCCATAAGTATTTGATTGATCCAGTCAGAGCCATAAGTATCTGATTGATCCAGTCAGAGCTATAAGTATCTGATTGATCCAGTCAAAGCCATTAGTATTTGATTGATCCAGTCAAAGCCATAAATATCTGATTGATCCAGTCAAAGCCATAAGTATCTGATTGATCCAGTCAAATCAATCAGTATTTGATTGATCCAGTCAAAGCCATAAGTATTTGATTGATCCAGTCAAAGCCATAAGTATCTGATTGATCCAGTCAAATCCATTAGTATTTGATTGATCCAGTCAAATCCATTAGTATTTGATTGATCCAGTCAAATCCATAAGTATCTGATTGATCCAGTCAAAGCCAGAAGTATCTGATTGATCCAGTCAAAGCCATTAGTATTTGATTGATCCAGTCAAAGCCATAAGTATATGATTGATCCAGTCAAATCCATAAGTATCTGATTGATCCAGTCAAAGCCAGAAGTATCTGATTGATCCAGTCAAAGCCATTAGTATTTGATTGATCCAGTCAAAGCCATAAGTATATGATTGATCCAGTCAAAGCCATAAGTATCTGATTGATCCAGTCAGAGCCATATGTATTTGATTAATCCAGTCAAAGCCATAAATATTTGATCGATCCAGTCAAAGGCATAAGTATCTGATCGATCCAGTCAAATCTATAAGTATTTGATCGATCCAGTCAAAGCCATAAGTATTTGATTGATCCAGTCAAAGCCATAAGTATTTGATTGATCCAGTCAAAGCCATAGGTATTTGATTGATCCAGTCAAAGCCATAAGTATTTGATTGATCCAGTCAAACCCATAACTATTTGATTGATCCAGTCAAAGCCATAAGTATTTGATTGATCCAGTCAAAGCCATAAGTTTCTGATTGATCCAGTCAAAGCCATAAGCATCTGATTGATCTAGTCAAAGCCATAAGTATCTGATTGATCCAGTCAAAGCCATAAGTATTTGATTGATCCAGTCAAAGCCATAAGTTTCTGATTGATCCAGTCAAACCCATAACTATTTGATTGATCCAGTCAAAGCCATAAGTATCTGATTGATCCAGTCAAAGCCATAAGTATCTGATTGATCCAGTCAAAGCCATAATTATTTGATTGATCCAGTCAAAGCCATAAGTATCTGATTGATCCAGTCAAATCCATAAGTATTTGATTGATCCAGTCAAAGCCATAAGTATTTGATTGATCCAGTCAAAGCCATACATATTTGATTGATCCAGTCAAAGCCATAAGTATTTGATTGATCCAGTCAAAGCCATAATTATTTGATTGATCCAGTCAAAGCCATAAGTATCTGATTGATCCAGTCAAAGCCATAAGTATTTGATTGATCCAGTCAAAGCCATAAGTATTTGATTGATCCAGTCAAAGCCATAAGTATCTGATTGATTCAGTCAAAGCCATAAGTATCTGATTGATCCAGTCAAAGCCATAAGTATTTGATTGATCCAGTCAAAGCCACAAGTATTTGATTGATCAAGTCAAAGCCATAGGTATTTGATTGATCCAGTCAAAGCCACAAGTATATGATTGATCCAGTCAAATCCATTTGTATTTGATCAATCCCGTCAAAGCCATGAGTATCTGATTGATCCAGTCAAATCCATAAGTATTTGATTGATCCAGTCAGAGCCATAAGTATCTGATTGATCCAGTCAGAGCTATAAGTATCTGATTGATCCAGTCAAAGCCATTAGTATTTGATTGATCCAGTCAAAGCCATAAATATCTGATTGATCCAGTCAAAGCCATAAGTATCTGATTGATCCAGTCAAATCAATCAGTATTTGATTGATCCAGTCAAAGCCATAAGTATTTGATTGATCCAGTCAAAGCCATAAGTATCTGATTGATCCAGTCAAATCCATTAGTATTTGATTGATCCAGTCAAATCCATTAGTATTTGATTGATCCAGTCAAATCCATAAGTATCTGATTGATCCAGTCAAAGCCAGAAGTATCTGATTGATCCAGTCAAAGCCATTAGTATTTGATTGATCCAGTCAAAGCCATAAGTATATGATTGATCCAGTCAAATCCATTAGTATTTGATTGATCCGGTCAAAGCCATAAGTATCTGATTGATCCAGACAGACCTATAAGTATCTGATTGATCCAGTCAGAGCTATAAGTATCTGATTGATCCAGTCAAAAGCATAAGTATTTGATTGATCCAGTCAGAGCTATAAGTATTTGATTGATCCAGTCAAAGCCATAAGTATCTGAATGATCCAATCAGAGCTATAAGTATTTGATCAATCCCATCAAAGCCATAAGTATCTGATTGATCCTGTCAAATCCATAAGTATCTGATTGATCCAGTCAAATCCATAAGTATCTGATTGATCCATTCAAAGCCATAAGTATCTGATTGATCCAGTCAAATCCATAAGTATTTGATTGATCCAGTCAAATCCATAAGTATCTGATTGATCCAGTCAAATCCATAAGTATCTGATTGATCCAGTCAAATCCATAAGTATCTGATTGATCCACTCAAAGCCATAAGTATTTGATCAATCCTGTGAAAGCCATAAGTATCTGATTGATCCAGTCAAATCCATAAGTATCTGATTGATCCAGTCAAATCCATAAGTATCAGATTGATCCAGTCAAATCCATAAGTATCTGATTGATCCAGTCAAATCCATAAGCATCTGATTGATCCAGTCAAATCCGTACATATGTGATTTATCCCATCAAAGCCATAAGTATCTGATTGATCCAGTCAAATCCATAAGTATCTGATTGATCCAGTCAAATCCATAAGTATTTGATTGATCCAGTCAAATCCATAAGTATCTGATTGATCCAGTCAAATCCATAAGCATCTGATTGATCCAGTCAAATCCATAAGTATTTGATTGATCCAGGCAAATCCATAAGTATCTGATTGATCCAGTCAAATCCATAAGTATTTGATTGATCCAGTCAGAGCTATAAGTATTTGATTGATCCAGTCAAAGTCATAAGTATTTGAATGATCCAATCAGAGCTATAAATATTTGATCAATCCCGTCAAAGCCATAAGTATCTGATTGATCCAGTCAAATCCATAAGTATTTGATTGATCCAGTCAGAGCAATAAGTATTTGATTGATCCAGTCAGAGCCATAAGTATCCGATTGATCCATTCAAAGCCATAAGTATTTGATCAATCCCGTCAAAGCCATAAGTATCTGATTGATCCAGTCAAATCCATAAGTATTTGATTGATCCAGTCAGAGCCATAAGTATCTGATTGATCCAGTCAAATCCATAAGTATCTGATTGATCCAGTCAAAGCCATAAGTATCTGATTGATCCAGTCAAATCCATAAGTATCTGATTGATCCAGGCAAATCCATAAGTATTTGATTGATCCAGGCAAATCCATAAGTATCTGATTGATCCAGTCAAATCCATAAGCATCTGATTGATCCAGTCAAATCCATACGTATGTGATTTATCCCGTTAAAGCCATAAGTATCTGATTGATCCAGTCAAATCCATTAGTATCTGATTGATCCAGTCAAATCCATAAGCACCTGATTGATCCAGTCAAATCCATAAGTATCTGATTGATCCAGTCAAAGCCATAAGTATCTGATTGATCCAGTCAAAGCCATAAGTATCTGATTGATCCAGTCAGAGCCATATGTATTTGATTAATCCAGTCAAAGCCATAAATATTTGATCGATCCAGTCAAAGGCATAAGTATCTGATCGATCCAGTCAAATCTATAAGTATTTGATCGATCCAGTCAAAGCCATAAGTATTTGATTGATCCAGTCAAAGCCATAGGTATTTGATTGATCCAGTCAAAGCCATAAGTATTTGATTGATCCAGTCAAACCCATAACTATTTGATTGATCCAGTCAAAGCCATAAGTATTTGATTGATCCAGTCAAAGCCATAAGTTTCTGATTGATCCAGTCAAAGCCATAAGCATCTGATTGATCCAGTCAAAGCCATAAGTATCTGATTGATCCAGTCAAAGCCATAAGTATTTGATTGATCCAGTCAAAGCCATAAGTTTCTGATTGATCCAGTCAAACCCATAACTATTTGATTGATCCAGTCAAAGCCATAAGTATCTGATTGATCCAGTCAAAGCCATAAGTATCTGATTGATCCAGTCAAAGCCATAAGTATTTGATTGATCCAGTCAAAGCCATAAGTATCTGATTGATCCAGTCAAATCCATAAGTATTTGATTGATCCAGTCAAAGCCATAAGTATTTGATTGATCCAGTCAAAGCCATAAGTATTTGATTGATCCAGTCAAAGCCATAATTATTTGATTGATCCAGTCAAAGCCATAAGTATCTGATTGATCCAGTCAAAGCCATAAGTATCTGATTGATCCAGTCAAAGCCATAAGTATTTGATTGATCCAGTCAAAGCCATAAGTATTTGATTGATCCAGTCAAAGCCATAAGTATCTGATTGATTCAGTCAAAGCCATAAGTATCTGATTGATCCAGTCAAAGCCATAAGTATTTGATTGATCCAGTCAAAGCCACAAGTATTTGATTGATCAAGTCAAAGCCATAGGTATTTGATTGATCCAGTCAAAGCCACAAGTATATGATTGATCCAGTCAAATCCATTTGTATTTGATTGATCCAGTCAAAGCCATAAGTATTTGATCGATCCAGTCAAAGCCACAAGTATTTGATTGATCCAGTCAAAGCCACAAGTATTTGATTGATCAAGTCAAAGCCATAGGTATTTGATTGATCCAGTCAAAGCCACAAGTATTTGATTGATCAAGTCAAAGCCATAGGTATTTGATTGATCCAGTCAAAGCCATAAGTATTTGATTGATCCAGTCAAAGCCACAAGTATATGATTGATCCAGTCAAATCCATTTGTATTTGATTGATCCAGTCAAAGCCATAAGTATTTGATTGATCCAGTCAAAGCCATAAGTATTTGATTGATCCAGTCAAAGCCATAAGTATCTGATTGATCCAGTCAAATCCATAAGTATCTGATTGATCCAGTCAAAGCCATAAGTATCTGATTGATCCAGTCAATTCCATTAGTATTTGATTGATCCAGTCAAATCCATTAGTATTTGATTGATCCAGTCAAATCCATTAGTATTTCATTGATCCAGTCAAATCCATTAGTATTTGATTCATCCAGTCAAAGCCATAAGTATCTGATTGATCCAGTCAAATCCATTAGTATTTGATTGATCCAGTCAAAGCCATAAGTATCTGATTGATCCAGTCAAATGCATTAGTATCTGATTGATCCAGTCAAATCCATTAGTATCTGATTGATCCAGTCAAATCCATTAGTATTTGATTGATCCAGTCAAATCCATTAGTATCTGATTGATCCAGTCAAATCCATTAGTATCTGATTGATCCAGTCAAATCCATAAGTATCTGATTGATCCAGTCAAAGCCATAAGTATCTGATTGATCCACTCAAAGCCATAAGTATCTGATTGATCCACTCAAAGCCATAAGTATCTGATTGATCCCGTCAAATCCATTAGTATTTGATTGATCCAGTCAAATCCATTAGTATTTGATTGATCCAGTCAAATCCATTAGTATTTCATTGATCCAGTCAAATCCATTAGTATTTGTTTGATCCAGTCAAAGCCATAAGTATCTGATTGATCCAGTCAAATCCATAAGTATTTGATTGATCCAGTCAAAGCCATAAGTATCTGATTGATCCAGTCAAATCCATTAGTATCTGATTGATCCAGTCAAATCCATTAGTATCTGATTGATCCAGTCAAATCCATTAGTATTTGATTGATCCAGTCAAATCCATTAGTATTTGATTGATCCAGTCAAATCCATAAGTATTTGATTGATCCAGTCAGAGCAATAAGTATTTGATTGATCCAGTCAGAGCCATAAGTATCTGATTGATCCATTCAAAGCCATAAGTATTTGATCAATCCCGTCAAAGCCATAAGTATCTGATTGATCCAGTCAAAGCCATAAGTATCTGATTGATCCAGTCAGAGCCATATGTATTTGATTAATCCAGTCAAAGCCATAAATATTTGATCGATCCAGTCAAAGGCATAAGTATCTGATCGATCCAGTCAAATCTATAAGTATTTGATCGATCCAGTCAAAGCCATAAGTATTTGATTGATCCAGTCAAAGCCATAAGTATTTGATTGATCCAGTCAAAGCCATAGGTATTTGATTGATCCAGTCAAAGCCATAAGTATTTGATTGATCCAGTCAAACCCATAACTATTTGATTGATCCAGTCAAAGCCATAAGTTTTTGATTGATCCAGTCAAAGCCATAAGTTTCTGATTGATCCAGTCAAAGCCATAAGCATCTGATTGATCCAGTCAAAGCCATAAGTATCTGATTGATCCAGTCAAAGCCATAAGTATTTGATTGATCCAGTCAAAGCCATAAGTTTCTGATTGATCCAGTCAAACCCATAACTATTTGATTGATCCAGTCAAAGCCATAAGTATCTGATTGATCCAGTCAAAGCCATAAGTATCTGATTGATCCAGTCAAAGCCATAAGTATTTGATTGATCCAGTCAAAGCCATAAGTATCTGATTGATCCAGTCAAATCCATAAGTATTTGATTGATCCAGTCAAAGCCATAAGTATTTGATTGATCCAGTCAAAGCCATACATATTTGATTGATCCAGTCAAAGCCATAAGTATTTGATTGATCCAGTCAAAGCCATAATTATTTGATTGATCCAGTCAAAGCCATAAGTATCTGATTGATCCAGTCAAAGCCATAAGTATTTGATTGATCCAGTCAAAGCCATAAGTATTTGATTGATCCAGTCAAAGCCATAAGTATCTGATTGATTCAGTCAAAGCCATAAGTATCTGATTGATCCAGTCAAAGCCATAAGTATTTGATTGATCCAGTCAAAGCCACAAGTATTTGATTGATCAAGTCAAAGCCATAGGTATTTGATTGATCCAGTCAAAGCCACAAGTATATGATTGATCCAGTCAAATCCATTTGTATTTGATCAATCCCGTCAAAGCCATGAGTATCTGATTGATCCAGTCAAATCCATAAGTATTTGATTGATCCAGTCAGAGCCATAAGTATCTGATTGATCCAGTCAGAGCTATAAGTATCTGATTGATCCAGTCAAAGCCATTAGTATTTGATTGATCCAGTCAAAGCCATAAATATCTGATTGATCCAGTCAAAGCCATAAGTATCTGATTGATCCAGTCAAATCAATCAGTATTTGATTGATCCAGTCAAAGCCATAAGTATTTGATTGATCCAGTCAAAGCCATAAGTATCTGATTGATCCAGTCAAATCCATTAGTATTTGATTGATCCAGTCAAATCCATTAGTATTTGATTGATCCAGTCAAATCCATAAGTATCTGATTGATCCAGTCAAAGCCAGAAGTATCTGATTGATCCAGTCAAAGCCATTAGTATTTGATTGATCCAGTCAAAGCCATAAGTATATGATTGATCCAGTCAAATCCATTAGTATTTGATTGATCCGGTCAAAGCCATAAGTATCTGATTGATCCAGACAGACCTATAAGTATCTGATTGATCCAGTCAGAGCTATAAGTATCTGATTGATCCAGTCAAAAGCATAAGTATTTGATTGATCCAGTCAGAGCTATAAGTATTTGATTGATCCAGTCAAAGCCATAAGTATCTGAATGATCCAATCAGAGCTATAAGTATTTGATCAATCCCATCAAAGCCATAAGTATCTGATTGATCCTGTCAAATCCATAAGTATTTGATTGATCCAGTCAAATCCATAAGTATCTGATTGATCCAGTCAAATCCATAAGTATCTGATTGATCCATTCAAAGCCATAAGTATCTGATTGATCCAGTCAAATCCATAAGTATTTGATTGATCCAGTCAAATCCATAAGTATCTGATTGATCCAGTCAAATCCATAAGTATCTGATTGATCCAGTCAAATCCATAAGTATCTGATTGATCCACTCAAAGCCATAAGTATTTGATCAATCCTGTGAAAGCCATAAGTATCTGATTGATCCAGTCAAATCCATAAGTATCTGATTGATCCAGTCAAATCCATAAGTATCAGATTGATCCAGTCAAATCCATAAGTATCTGATTGATCCAGTCAAATCCATAAGCATCTGATTGATCCAGTCAAATCCGTACATATGTGATTTATCCCATCAAAGCCATAAGTATCTGATTGATCCAGTCAAATCCATAAGTATCTGATTGATCCAGTCAAATCCATAAGTATTTGATTGATCCAGTCAAATCCATAAGTATCTGATTGATCCAGTCAAATCCATAAGCATCTGATTGATCCAGTCAAATCCATAAGTATTTGATTGATCCAGGCAAATCCATAAGTATCTGATTGATCCAGTCAAATCCATAAGTATTTGATTGATCCAGTCAGAGCTATAAGTATTTGATTGATCCAGTCAAAGTCATAAGTATTTGAATGATCCAATCAGAGCTATAAATATTTGATCAATCCCGTCAAAGCCATAAGTATCTGATTGATCCAGTCAAATCCATAAGTATTTGATTGATCCAGTCAGAGCAATAAGTATTTGATTGATCCAGTCAGAGCCATAAGTATCCGATTGATCCATTCAAAGCCATAAGTATTTGATCAATCCCGTCAAAGCCATAAGTATCTGATTGATCCAGTCAAATCCATAAGTATTTGATTGATCCAGTCAGAGCCATAAGTATCTGATTGATCCAGTCAAATCCATAAGTATCTGATTGATCCAGTCAAAGCCATAAGTATCTGATTGATCCAGTCAAATCCATAAGTATCTGATTGATCCAGTCAAATCCATAAGTATTTGATTGATCCAGGCAAATCCATAAGTATCTGATTGATCCAGTCAAATCCATAAGCATCTGATTGATCCAGTCAAATCCATACGTATGTGATTTATCCCGTTAAAGCCATAAGTATCTGATTGATCCAGTCAAATCCATTAGTATCTGATTGATCCAGTCAAATCCATAAGCACCTGATTGATCCAGTCAAATCCATAAGTATCTGATTGATCCAGTCAAAGCCATAAGTATCTGATTGATCCAGTCAAAGCCATAAGTATCTGATTGATCCAGTCAGAGCCATATGTATTTGATTAATCCAGTCAAAGCCATAAATATTTGATCGATCCAGTCAAAGGCATAAGTATCTGATCGATCCAGTCAAATCTATAAGTATTTGATCGATCCAGTCAAAGCCATAAGTATTTGATTGATCCAGTCAAAGCCATAAGTATTTGATTGATCCAGTCAAAGCCATAGGTATTTGATTGATCCAGTCAAAGCCATAAGTATTTGATTGATCCAGTCAAACCCATAACTATTTGATTGATCCAGTCAAAGCCATAAGTATTTGATTGATCCAGTCAAAGCCATAAGTTTCTGATTGATCCAGTCAAAGCCATAAGCATCTGATTGATCCAGTCAAAGCCATAAGTATCTGATTGATCCAGTCAAAGCCATAAGTATTTGATTGATCCAGTCAAAGCCATAAGTTTCTGATTGATCCAGTCAAACCCATAACTATTTGATTGATCCAGTCAAAGCCATAAGTATCTGATTGATCCAGTCAAAGCCATAAGTATCTGATTGATCCAGTCAAAGCCATAAGTATTTGATTGATCCAGTCAAAGCCATAAGTATCTGATTGATCCAGTCAAAGCCATAAGTATTTGATTGATCCAGTCAAAGCCATAAGTATCTGATTGATTCAGTCAAAGCCATAAGTATCTGATTGATCCAGTCAAAGCCATAAGTATTTGATTGATCCAGTCAAAGCCACAAGTATTTGATTGATCAAGTCAAAGCCATAGGTATTTGATTGATCCAGTCAAAGCCACAAGTATATGATTGATCCAGTCAAATCCATTTGTATTTGATCAATCCCGTCAAAGCCATGAGTATCTGATTGATCCAGTCAAATCCATAAGTATTTGATTGATCCAGTCAGAGCCATAAGTATCTGATTGATCCAGTCAGAGCTATAAGTATCTGATTGATCCAGTCAAAGCCATTAGTATTTGATTGATCCAGTCAAAGCCATAAATATCTGATTGATCCAGTCAAAGCCATAAGTATCTGATTGATCCAGTCAAATCAATCAGTATTTGATTGATCCAGTCAAAGCCATAAGTATTTGATTGATCCAGTCAAAGCCATAAGTATCTGATTGATCCAGTCAAATCCATTAGTATTTGATTGATCCAGTCAAATCCATTAGTATTTGATTGATCCAGTCAAATCCATAAGTATCTGATTGATCCAGTCAAAGCCAGAAGTATCTGATTGATCCAGTCAAAGCCATTAGTATTTGATTGATCCAGTCAAAGCCATAAGTATATGATTGATCCAGTCAAATCCATAAGTATCTGATTGATCCAGTCAAAGCCAGAAGTATCTGATTGATCCAGTCAAAGCCATTAGTATTTGATTGATCCAGTCAAAGCCATAAGTATATGATTGATCCAGTCAAAGCCATAAGTATCTGATTGATCCAGTCAGAGCCATATGTATTTGATTAATCCAGTCAAAGCCATAAATATTTGATCGATCCAGTCAAAGGCATAAGTATCTGATCGATCCAGTCAAATCTATAAGTATTTGATCGATCCAGTCAAAGCCATAAGTATTTGATTGATCCAGTCAAAGCCATAAGTATTTGATTGATCCAGTCAAAGCCATAGGTATTTGATTGATCCAGTCAAAGCCATAAGTATTTGATTGATCCAGTCAAACCCATAACTATTTGATTGATCCAGTCAAAGCCATAAGTATTTGATTGATCCAGTCAAAGCCATAAGTTTCTGATTGATCCAGTCAAAGCCATAAGCATCTGATTGATCTAGTCAAAGCCATAAGTATCTGATTGATCCAGTCAAAGCCATAAGTATTTGATTGATCCAGTCAAAGCCATAAGTTTCTGATTGATCCAGTCAAACCCATAACTATTTGATTGATCCAGTCAAAGCCATAAGTATCTGATTGATCCAGTCAAAGCCATAAGTATCTGATTGATCCAGTCAAAGCCATAATTATTTGATTGATCCAGTCAAAGCCATAAGTATCTGATTGATCCAGTCAAATCCATAAGTATTTGATTGATCCAGTCAAAGCCATAAGTATTTGATTGATCCAGTCAAAGCCATACATATTTGATTGATCCAGTCAAAGCCATAAGTATTTGATTGATCCAGTCAAAGCCATAATTATTTGATTGATCCAGTCAAAGCCATAAGTATCTGATTGATCCAGTCAAAGCCATAAGTATTTGATTGATCCAGTCAAAGCCATAAGTATTTGATTGATCCAGTCAAAGCCATAAGTATCTGATTGATTCAGTCAAAGCCATAAGTATCTGATTGATCCAGTCAAAGCCATAAGTATTTGATTGATCCAGTCAAAGCCACAAGTATTTGATTGATCAAGTCAAAGCCATAGGTATTTGATTGATCCAGTCAAAGCCACAAGTATATGATTGATCCAGTCAAATCCATTTGTATTTGATCAATCCCGTCAAAGCCATGAGTATCTGATTGATCCAGTCAAATCCATAAGTATTTGATTGATCCAGTCAGAGCCATAAGTATCTGATTGATCCAGTCAGAGCTATAAGTATCTGATTGATCCAGTCAAAGCCATTAGTATTTGATTGATCCAGTCAAAGCCATAAATATCTGATTGATCCAGTCAAAGCCATAAGTATCTGATTGATCCAGTCAAATCAATCAGTATTTGATTGATCCAGTCAAAGCCATAAGTATTTGATTGATCCAGTCAAAGCCATAAGTATCTGATTGATCCAGTCAAATCCATTAGTATTTGATTGATCCAGTCAAATCCATTAGTATTTGATTGATCCAGTCAAATCCATAAGTATCTGATTGATCCAGTCAAAGCCAGAAGTATCTGATTGATCCAGTCAAAGCCATTAGTATTTGATTGATCCAGTCAAAGCCATAAGTATATGATTGATCCAGTCAAATCCATTAGTATTTGATTGATCCGGTCAAAGCCATAAGTATCTGATTGATCCAGACAGACCTATAAGTATCTGATTGATCCAGTCAGAGCTATAAGTATCTGATTGATCCAGTCAAAAGCATAAGTATTTGATTGATCCAGTCAGAGCTATAAGTATTTGATTGATCCAGTCAAAGCCATAAGTATCTGAATGATCCAATCAGAGCTATAAGTATTTGATCAATCCCATCAAAGCCATAAGTATCTGATTGATCCTGTCAAATCCATAAGTATCTGATTGATCCAGTCAAATCCATAAGTATCTGATTGATCCATTCAAAGCCATAAGTATCTGATTGATCCAGTCAAATCCATAAGTATTTGATTGATCCAGTCAAATCCATAAGTATCTGATTGATCCAGTCAAATCCATAAGTATCTGATTGATCCAGTCAAATCCATAAGTATCTGATTGATCCACTCAAAGCCATAAGTATTTGATCAATCCTGTGAAAGCCATAAGTATCTGATTGATCCAGTCAAATCCATAAGTATCTGATTGATCCAGTCAAATCCATAAGTATCAGATTGATCCAGTCAAATCCATAAGTATCTGATTGATCCAGTCAAATCCATAAGCATCTGATTGATCCAGTCAAATCCGTACATATGTGATTTATCCCATCAAAGCCATAAGTATCTGATTGATCCAGTCAAATCCATAAGTATCTGATTGATCCAGTCAAATCCATAAGTATTTGATTGATCCAGTCAAATCCATAAGTATCTGATTGATCCAGTCAAATCCATAAGCATCTGATTGATCCAGTCAAATCCATAAGTATTTGATTGATCCAGGCAAATCCATAAGTATCTGATTGATCCAGTCAAATCCATAAGTATCTGATTGATCCAGTCAAATCCATAAGTATTTGATTGATCCAGTCAAATCCATAAGTATCTGATTGATCCAGTCAAATCCATAAGCATCTGATTGATCCAGTCAAATCCATAAGTATTTGATTGATCCAGGCAAATCCATAAGTATCTGATTGATCCAGTCAAATCCATAAGTATTTGATTGATCCAGTCAGAGCTATAAGTATTTGATTGATCCAGTCAAAGTCATAAGTATTTGAATGATCCAATCAGAGCTATAAATATTTGATCAATCCCGTCAAAGCCATAAGTATCTGATTGATCCAGTCAAATCCATAAGTATTTGATTGATCCAGTCAGAGCAATAAGTATTTGATTGATCCAGTCAGAGCCATAAGTATCCGATTGATCCATTCAAAGCCATAAGTATTTGATCAATCCCGTCAAAGCCATAAGTATCTGATTGATCCAGTCAAATCCATAAGTATTTGATTGATCCAGTCAGAGCCATAAGTATCTGATTGATCCAGTCAAATCCATAAGTATCTGATTGATCCAGTCAAAGCCATAAGTATCTGATTGATCCAGTCAAATCCATAAGTATCTGATTGATCCAGTCAAATCCATAAGTATTTGATTGATCCAGGCAAATCCATAAGTATCTGATTGATCCAGTCAAATCCATAAGCATCTGATTGATCCAGTCAAATCCATACGTATGTGATTTATCCCGTTAAAGCCATAAGTATCTGATTGATCCAGTCAAATCCATTAGTATCTGATTGATCCAGTCAAATCCATAAGCACCTGATTGATCCAGTCAAATCCATAAGTATCTGATTGATCCAGTCAAAGCCATAAGTATTTGATTGATCCAGTCAAAGCCATAAGTATTTGATTGATCCAGTCAAAGCCATAAGTATTTGATTGATCCAGTCAAAGCCATAAGTATTTGATTGATCCAGTCAAACCCATAACTATTTGATTGATCCAGTCAAAGCCATAAGTATTTGATTGATCCAGTCAAAGCCATAAGTTTCTGATTGATCCAGTCAAAGCCATAAGCATCTGATTGATCCAGTCAAAGCCATAAGTATCTGATTGATCCAGTCAAAGCCATAAGTATTTGATTGATCCAGTCAAAGCCATAAGTTTCTGATTGATCCAGTCAAACCCATAACTATTTGATTGATCCAGTCAAAGCCATAAGTATCTGATTGATCCAGTCAAAGCCATAAGTATCTGATTGATCCAGTCAAAGCCATAAGTATTTGATTGATCCAGTCAAAGCCATAAGTATCTGATTGATCCAGTCAAATCCATAAGTATTTGATTGATCCAGTCAAAGCCATAAGTATTTGATTGATCCAGTCAAAGCCATACATATTTGATTGATCCAGTCAAAGCCATAAGTATTTGATTGATCCAGTCAAAGCCATAATTATTTGATTGATCCAGTCAAAGCCATAAGTATCTGATTGATCCAGTCAAAGCCATAAGTATTTGATTGATCCAGTCAAAGCCATAAGTATTTGATTGATCCAGTCAAAGCCATAAGTATCTGATTGATTCAGTCAAAGCCATAAGTATCTGATTGATCCAGTCAAAGCCATAAGTATTTGATTGATCCAGTCAAAGCCACAAGTATTTGATTGATCAAGTCAAAGCCATAGGTATTTGATTGATCCAGTCAAAGCCACAAGTATATGATTGATCCAGTCAAATCCATTTGTATTTGATTGATCCAGTCAAAGCCATAAGTATTTGATTGATCCAGTCAAAGCCACAAGTATTTGATTGATCCAGTCAAAGCCACAAGTATTTGATTGATCAAGTCAAAGCCATAGGTATTTGATTGATCCAGTCAAAGCCACAAGTATTTGATTGATCAAGTCAAAGCCATAGGTATTTGATTGATCCAGTCAAAGCCATAAGTATTTGATTGATCCAGTCAAAGCCACAAGTATATGATTGATCCAGTCAAATCCATTTGTATTTGATTGATCCAGTCAAAGCCATAAGTATTTGATTGATCCAGTCAAAGCCATAAGTATTTGATTGATCCAGTCAAAGCCATAAGTATCTGATTGATCCAGTCAGAGCTATAAGTATCTGATTGATCCAGTCAGAGCTATAAGTATCTGATTGATCCAGTCAAAGCCATTAGTATCTGATTGATTCAGTCAAAGCCATAAGTATCTGATTGATTCAGTCAAAGCCATTAGTATCTGATTGATCCAGTCAAAGCCATAAGTATCTGATTGATTCAGTCAAAGCCATTAGTATCTGATTGATCCAGTCAAAGCCATAAGTATCTGATTGATTCAGTCAAAGCCATTAGTATCTGATTGATCCAGTCAAAGCCATAAGTATCTGATTGATTCAGTCAAAGCCATAAGTATCTGATTGATCCAGTCAAAGCCATAAGTATCTGATTGATCCAGTCAAATCCATAAGTATTTGATTGATCCAGTCAAAGCCATAAGTATTTGATTGATCCAGTCAAAGCCATAAGTATCTGATTGATCCAGTCAAAGCCATAAGTATCTGATTGATCCAGTCAAATCCATAAGTATTCGATTGATCCAGTCAAAGCCATAAGTATCTGATTGATCCAGTCAAAGCCATAAGTATTTGATTGATCCAGTCAAAGCCATAAGTATTTGATTGATCCAGTCAAAGCCATAAGTATCTGATTGATCCAGTCAAATCCATAAGTATTTGATTGATCCAGTCAAAGCCATAAGTATCTGATTGATCCAGTCAAAGCCATAAGTATCTGATTGATCCAGTCAAAGCCATAAGTATTTGATTGATCCAGTCAGAGATCAGCATTCGACTTATGCAGTCCTGGGCCTGCAGGATATCCGAGGTACGTACACACACACACACACACACACACACACACACACACACACACACACACACACACACACACACACACACACACACACACACACACACACACACACACACACACACACACACAGTATCAGAGCGTGATGGACGTTAAACTGCTCCTCCCGTTGAGTGATCCAGTCCAAGAAACCTTTGACCAAAATTATGTCCACATTGAACGACATTTCATCAAGGAGATGCTGCGTTTGTGATGTTTTTGGTTAAGATTATTGCTCGAAAAGGAAGTTTGAAACGGCCCAATTGTGGTTAAATGAAAACTCCTGTAAAATCACAAACCATCCTGGTGCTCCTTGTGGGTGGTGGTATGTGGTTTTACACTGTTCTGATTACTTTGTATTTCACTCTTGGATGTCATTGTTGATAAACTGCAGACAGCAATGGACATCCTGATCAATAACCCGGGATATGTATACTCAATGAAATCCATACGAGTGAGATATTCCAAAAACAGTCAGGACAGAAAGGGACGGAGAGAGAAAGAGAGACAGAGACATAGACAGAGACACAGAGAGCCAAACACAGAGACACAAAGACAGAGACACAAAGAGACAGAGACAGAGACAGAGGCAGAGACATCGATGGAGAGAGACAGACAGAGGGAGATGACAGAGAGGGAGACAGACAGAGAGAGACAGAGAGATATAGAACAGAGAAGAGACAGAGAAGAGACAGAGAGACACAGAGAACAGAGAGGGACAGAGAACAGAGAGGGACAGAGAACAGAGAGGGACAGAGAACAGAGAGGGACAGAGAACAGAGAGGGACAGAGAACAGAGAGGGACAGAGAACAGAGAGGGACAGAGAACAGAAAGGGACAGAGAACAGAGAGGGACAGATACAGAGAGGAACAGAGACGGAGAGGAAGACGAGGCGGAGAGGGAGACAGAGAGACAGAGTGCGAGACAGACACACACAGAGAGAGAAAGACAGACACAGAGAGAGACAGTGAGAGACAGTGAGAGACAGACAGAGGGAGAGAGAGAGAGAGAGAGAGAGAGAGAGAGAGAGAGAGAGAGACACAGACGGAGAGAGACAGAGACGGAGAGAGACAGACAGAGACGGAGAGAGACAGACAGAGACGGAAAGAGACAGACAGAGACGGAGAGAGACAGACAGAGACAGAGAGGACTGACGAATCAGATAGAGAATGTGGAGGACTGACGACTGAGATACAGACAGAAGGACCCCACACCATAGACAGGCAGACATGGACGTACCTCCGGACTGAAGAGCTGCGGGGACACAGCGAGGGTGACGATTGAGCCAGGGAAGAGCCAGGAGAGGAAGAGCCAGGAGATGGGCAGGAGAGGGACAGCCAGTTGGACAGCACGCATCGCCGCCACAACCGCGATGGATTGGAGATCGGGATTGGGACCGAGATGTTCTTACAAACAGGTCAGTAACATCAGAAACAGGTTCGTCGTTCAAAGAGTCGTTTGTGCCAATCGGTGACCGTAGGCACCACTGACGGGGATCTATAGGATCGGGAATGGGACAACAAGGGGAACGTGTTTGAGATTTTGGCTGAAGATGGATGGTGGGGTTGGACGTGAGGATGGGTAAGGTGGAGTAAAGAGTAAAATGGGGATCGTTATCCAAGAGAGGGTTTGGGGTAATGAATGGGAAAAGGGCTTGGGGACGGGAATGGGGAGAGGGATTGGGACGGGGAAGTAAAACGGAGATCCCGATACTTCGCCGGCTGGGCCAAGAGTGACGTCAGTTAGTAGGCGGAGCATATCAAAGGGCGGGGCATATGAGAGGGCGGAGCTCGCGAATGGAACTGAAGGAAATCTCGTGACCTCGACAGGACGCGACCGTCCGTGGACCCGATTCAACAACTAAAACGTCATCGGATGGGGAAACGGGCTTCGAGTATGATGAGGTGCAAGGTGGCTTCTTTATTTGTGCAATTTCCGGGGAATTTTTTTTTTTACAAGTTAAGCTGATTTGTAATAAATACAACTTCCCTCGATCGCTGTTGATCATCTTTAATTGGTTCATCCGCAGCAACACCTGAATGATCTTCGAGCCTCCCAATGAAGACCTGATGGGGAGTTTTATCTTCAACAGGACGTTGTTGTTGGGTTTTGGAATAATTGTCGCAAACTCAGAATTATCCGTTGTTCATGATGATTATATTAATTGTTGTACATCGTTGTGCGGATAATTATATTGCACAGCGTAGATTATGATTTGTTTACAACAGGTAGATAGAACCAGGTTCACCTGTGCATCTTCCCATCTGGCTCGTGATGCTGGTTCAAATCCCGTCACCTTGTGTTTGTTCATCCATCCTCTACTCAGTACTTTCCTTCCTTGTAATTATGTAGAGGTGCGCCGATGTCGCCTGATGTCCTTGTCCTGCACCTGGTTGACGTCCAAGTTCCTCCATGAGTCGAAGGCCCAAGTTAACCTGGACGGTATTCACTGCTATAAGTATGTTTCCTGTGCTTGCGACACAACATGGTGTCCCAGGGTATGGACCAGGCAGCCTCACCCTCGCCTCCATGCAAGGTGCGCAGGCAGCACCTGTGGGTGCGATGTTTTTTCCACGCCCCCTGCTGGTTGCGCACGTGCGCCATGTGGTCACGCACGACACATCCACCGCCATCGCCGGTGACGCACTGTGTACCATGTGGTCGTGGATGGGACAGCATCGCCCCCTGGGAGCTTCGTATAGACTTGACACTGTGGTTGTAACTTCGTATCGATGCCCCCTGCTGACGAATCGTGGGATGGACCTTGCGGTCGTACACAGCCTACCTGATGTACCTGTACTCCCCAGCTCACTTCGTTTGGGAATCGGGATAGATAGTTCGAGAGGAAAACCAGACCTTGCCCAGACAAGTTTCAGTCCAGGGTAGTCGACAATTTGAATATAAATCGTTAACTGATAAATAAGGTCATGCTACCCATCCAAGGAAGCAGACAGAGGTCAGGCTACCCACGCTGAATCTGTGCCTGGTGCCTGCATGGCATGGCAATGGCCTGCAGCCTGTGCCTGGGCTAGGGGGTTTCACCTCTGCAACTGGTTCTCCCCCACCCAGCAAATCAACAGTCGACTACTGCACGCCTATCCACCAACCGATCACAGACAACGCAGTTGTTCGTGAGCTACTGAAGCGTTCCGAGGCAGCAACTGCTGAGGTGGGTCAGAGATGGGTCCTGAATACATTTGATCTGGGTGTCTGCATGAAAGCCCTTCCCATCATCTGGCGCTGGCCAAATGAATTTGCTAGTCATGTAGTAACGATTGGACCCTTCCACACATCCATGAACTACATCGGGATGCTCACTGGACACAAGATGCGTGGTTCTGGATATGCAGAGATTCTCTTTGAGGCACAACTAGTAACAAGTGGATCTCTCAAAGGTGTTCTCAGTGGAAAGGCCTACGCAAAGTCCCTCTTTTGCCTCAAAACAGTGTGTGAGGCAATGGAGAGGCTGTTGATGGAGAGATTCACTGAGGAGGAGAACATCATGATCTCTGACCCTGCTGTGCTTCTCAGAATGACCCAGTCTTGCAACCGAGAGCACCTCGATGAAGCCCTCAAAGACCCCTCAACTCTACTCCTCATCAAAAATTTGCATAAAATTTGCATAATTTTGCATAAAATTTGCAGCAGTAATTTGCATAAAAATGGTATGTGGGACATTTTTTCAGCTTGGGGCCATAGCTAGTCATTTTCTACACATTTTTTCCAATCTAGAAACACTGATTAGAAGTATATCTCCGGGGGGTGCAGGGGGACCTAGTCTTCCTACTAGACTAGAAGCATCGTGTACTTTATAGTAATTGGCAGGTGACCCCGATCGGGAGCCCAGCAGGGCTTAGGTGCGGTTGTGGGGCCACAGAGGGGCCAGGGCAAGATGGCGGTTTAGCATGTAGTACGTGTTTAACATGTAGTGCGTGTATTTAGCATTTAGTGCTGTGTTTAGCATGTAGTGCTGTGTTTATCATGTAGTGCGTGTTTAGCATATCGTGCTGTGTTTTGCATGTAGTGCATGTATTTATCATGTAGTGCTGTGTTTAGCATGTAGTGCATGTATTTATCATGTAGTGCTGTGTTTAGCATGTAGTGCGTGTATTTAGCATGTAGTGCTGTGTTTAGCATGTAGTACGTGTGTTTAGCATGTAGTGCTGTGTTTAGCATGTAGTGCGTGTATTTAGCATGTAGTGCTGTGTTTAGCATGTAGTGCTGTGTTTAGCATGTAGTACGTGTGTTTAGCATGTAGTGCTGTGTTTATCATGGTGTGTATTTAGCATGTAGTGCTGTGTTTAGCATGTAGTACGCGTGTTTAGCATGTAGTGCATGTATTTAGCATTTAGTGCTGTGTTTAGCATGTAGTACGTGTGTTTAGCATGTAGTGCTGTGTTTATCATGTAGTGTGTATTTAGCATGTAGTGCTGTGTTTAGCATGTAGTGCTGTGTTTAGCATGTAGTACGTGTTTAGCATGTAGTGCGTGTATTTAGCATGTAGTACGTGTGTTTAGCATGTAGTACGTGTGTTTCACATGTCGTACTTTGCCTTCTTCGGACGAGCCTTTGTGTGATACATTTTTGTTCACGACGAGGATAAATCGGGAATGCAGTGCTCGGGAGCCATGTTGGTTAACCAGCTGAACAATCGAGAAAAGATATACAAAGGCCAGATAATTAGCCTATTCACCTTCTATGAGAGGGCGGAGCTATGGTTTGGGCAGAGCTATTGGTTTGGAGTAAGTCAGAATAACGAGATAACGCTCCAGAAGAGGTATTTCATAGTGCAATGAATGCCTTGATTAGGGTTACCATCTTTGAACTTTCAAAAAATATATAAAACAAGAGCAATGCGACTGTGTCACCAATATGCCCTTGTTCAGTCATTAAAAAAAAAACAAGTTTGAATTTAAATCCCTTCAGCTGTTTTCAAGTATCACATTTTCACCAGCCATAACAGGTTTCACATCGATCAGAGAAGCGGTTTCAAGAGAAGGGAATTTTTTAATTATCGGCTTTCAAGCTAATATGGCTGCCACACCACGTGACATATCACCTGAAAAAAATGTAAACTCTGCACATGCATGGGTAGCGGGTCACATTTGTGAAGTTTCGTGTTGTTCGCATAAGGTTCATTTTTCTATCCAAGATGGCTGCCAAACCACGTGACCTACAACGTCATCATTTTCAAACAATATGCAGCAATGGTGCTAGATATTTGTAAAATTTTGCATCGATAGGGTAAGCGGTTTCAGAGATATAATTATTTAATATTTTCCTTCCATCCAATGGGGCTGCCACACCATGTGACCAATGACGTTTTCGTGGTTATCTTTTAATCGCCATGCCTATTCAATGACACACATATAAAGTTTCGAGTCAATCGATTTGGTGGTTTGGGACATGTTTTTTTAGTTTTAGGTTAAATCCAATGTGGCTGCCAAACCATGTGACCTATGATGTCATAAATTTAATATTTCAATACAAATGGGTCATAGATCATGTGCATGCAATTTCAGATTTTTAGGATAAGGAATTCGATGAAAACATTTTTGGCTGGTATACCACTTCACCTATGATGTCAACTTTGTCAGGCTGTTGTTCCCCATTGAGAGTACTTGAAAATGTGGCAAGTTTCAAATTTTTCCATTCATCTGTTTCCGAGAAATAATTTTTTTATTATTTGCATTTAATCCGAGATGGCTGCCATACTACGTGACCTATGACATAACAATTATCATAAAAACATTCTGCATGGGTGTCACTCCTACCCTGAAAGTTTCGTCTCATCAGACATGTGGTTGCTGAGAAAAACGAGGTTTAGCCCGTACGGACAGATGGACAACCCGAAAACATAATGCCTCTGGCCACCTTCGGGGGCGAAGGCATAAAATAAGAGGACACTCTGGAAAGGGACACTCCAAAAGAAGAGGGCACTTTTCAAGTTTCTTTCATGTATTGAACAATAGTATCAGCATTCTCACCAGGTGTCTTCCAGACCTCGATTAATTTTGTCTGCAAACCGCCGGTCTTCCAGTCGACACTGAATTATTACTGGAAATATTGCGCTTGTCCGAGTCCACATGAGATTGTAAAATCAATAGAACATTTACTGTCACAGAGACATACGTACGTACCAGCTCCACATACCAAGCACTCGGCTTCCCATTCCTCTTGAGCACTTCGAAAACACGGGTATTTTGTCTTTATTTCTGCAGTGAATTTAAACTGTAGTTTTGGCATTGTTTGGAGGAAAGTAAAATAAAAAATTATGAATTTTGGGGTAGTGATATATAGATTCAGGTAGATCTGCATAGGTAGGTGCTCCGATGATTGTGCGTAGAAAGAACCACTTCGATGTACATAAGTCAGGGACCTGTTTAGCCCAAATGTCAGATTAAGTGTATATTCGTCTTTACGAAGAATGGGGCGTGTTAACTTGTGTAGGGATTATGTTAATTCCCCTGTGCATGAGACCTTGTGATCTATCCTTTGGCTCTTTTGGCACTGCACCATAGACACTAGTCCATTAGTACACTAATTAAATTCCCCCCCACAATAAAACTCACCTGAAGCTAGTTCAGAGCACTGCCGATGGAACCGTGGCCAGCTACATCACCAAGTTGAATGGCAACATCGAAACAGGTAGGCAAAGAGCCACGCCCAGAAGGACCCCATTGGGCGGGAGTTGACCAATAGGAAGACACGAGGCAGGACGAAGGCTGCCGATTGGTAGAGGGAGAAGCGACGCGCTGATTGGCCACGGACCAATGGCATGAGGGAGAAGCGACACGGCCATTGGTGGAGTGCTAAGCCTGTGGTATTGGCCGGCAGGGATTGGAGGAGAGGCTAAGGAGGATGATGTGAGGATGTGAGGGTTCGACGTAAAAACCACAGCTGGCCGGCATTTTGTCCCTCTCGTTTTGGATCCCTTCGTGCACGGACCTCATTCGCTACTGCCCTTGTGATTCCTCTACATCGACCTCTTGCCCTCACGCCTCCCTTCACCCTCGACTCTCTCCTTTCTGATTCGGACGTTGGGTGCATCGCAGTTTCCGTGCCGAATTTGTGGACATTGCACGGCTGAAGAAGCGGGTTACACGCCTGCTCGTTCGCTTCGCGAGGGAGGCCTTATCGTGGCCTAGTGAACCAGGGCGCATCGAGGCCTTCTTCCCACCAACACCGGAGCCACGTCCGGAGTGCGCACTCGGGGTTGGACGATCGCTGCCAATGCACCAGTTGAGTGCACAAAATAACCCTACAGTTATCTTTTCCTGTGTCCATGTTTCAAGTCTGTTGTGGGGACGTCCCAATTTAGGACATTATTTATTATCGCGCGTTTCATTTTGTATTACCGGCCTTCCGTTTAATAAAGCCGGCGTTTATTTTTGTACATAAAATTCGGTTGGTTCGAGTTATTTTCGCAGGGTGAAGACATCAGCGAGTACGTCCAGGTAATCTCTTCAGCTTCGTCTTCTTCTTTCTTCCTCCCATGCTTATATAGTGAAATCCGCTATTGAATTGAACGCCTCCATTAACGCTCACTTTGGCTATTCGTGATTTCCCGGTCTTCACCGAGGGGAATCACAGGACAATATCAAACGACAACGTCACTCGGTAGCCAGCACACCTCTGCCAGGCTGAACACCACCTTTTGTAACCCACTGCTGGGTCAGATCTGGATCCTGACCTAAACCAAAATCTAATCGGCTTGTTTTTGTCACATACCCAGCTTATTCACAACTTTTTGAAATATGATATCCAGTATATGGTTTTTGGCCCCATGACAATGGTTAAAAAAAATCATTGAGACGGTATTCATAGAATACTTACTCTGCACAGTCAACTTGGTGCGAGCCAACGTCTGTTTTTGAAGAGTTTTTTTCTTTGATCAAATATGGCTGCCAGACCACTTGAGCGATGACATCATACATTTACATCTAATATAATTGTTGTGTAGATCACGCTCAAGAAATTTCAAACTGATCAGACCAAACGTTGCCTCTGGCAAATTATGACATCATTATTAAAGTACCAATGACATCGTTAACACATTCCCCATGCAGAGTTCTTTACAATGAGCCACGTTTCAATTTTTCCCAAGGAGCAGTTTTGGAGACGACATACGTTTTTTCCAAGATGGCGCCTGTACCACGTGACCTACGCCGTCACAATTATTAAAATATTATATTGAACAGTTGCAGAGAAAAAAAATATTCCATTGAACAGTTGCAGAAAAAAAAAATTCATACTGATCAGATGTACTTGTACACAAGCGTTGTACTTGTCAAATTATGACATCACAACAAAGACACCGATGACATCATTAACCACCTTTAGAGGCCATTTTTCCCCGCAAGCGGGGGTTGGCCTTTTTCGGGCACCGTGGTTGTTGTTGTTTTTTGGTCCCCTTTTTGAAGCAATGTTTTACGGCCGGATGCCCTTCCTGACGCCAACCCTTTTTGCCGCCTTTAACGACAAACAGGGAATTACCAGTGAACTGGTACTCAATTAGCCGACCTCGGAAGGATGACAGGCTGAGTCAACCCCCCTGGCGTTAATTCAGCAATCGACCGGGATTCGAACCCAGGATCCTAGGATCCTAAGCCGGCACCCTAGCCGCTAGCCCAACACCAGGGTTAACACCGATGACATCATTAACATATCTTATTCCCCATTGGGGGTACTTGAGAGCCCTGTTTCAATTTTCTCCATTGAGCGGTTTCAGAAACCATAATTCTCAGATATGGTTTCTCATATCTCATATCTCATATATAGATATGGATTCTCAGATTCAGGTTTCAGAGATAGAGGTGCGAAGTTTTTCCAAGATGGCGCCTGTACCACGTGACCTATGATGTCATAATTATGAATAAAAGATTATACAGGCGGAGGCGCTCCTATGGTAAAATTTAGTGTCAATCAGACCAACGGTTTCTGAGAAAATGAATTTTAAAAAAAAATGCAGACACGTACACATGTACGCCACCAAATGCCTAACCCTGCTTTTCGCTTCGTGAGCACAGGGTAATTATAAAGACAAATTCTTAGATCTGGATCTTCACCAAAATCTAATTAGTCCTCGTCACACACCCAACCTCTTCACCAAAGTTCATCCGAATCCGTCCACAACTTTGATAGATAACATGCACACAAACGACAGACGGGTGAAAACAACCTCAGTCGACCTTAGGTGGGCGGAGGTAATGAGCATCCATAGAACATCTTACCCTGCACTGTGTTGCGAAAGAAGAACATGCGCGGGGTCATTTGAGCGACAAATTTGATTGGTCCTGATGACGAAATGACATAATATTTTGTCCAAGTACTGCTAAACTGAAGGGATTTGAAAGTGTCCAAAAGGCTATTTGTGTCCTATAGTATTCAAGTATATGATTAAATTGAAATAAAACAATTTAGAAGGTGGTAGAAAAAAAAAAAAATCCAAGTTTACCGCCGTTGATGCAGTGTCTTTTACACCACCGTATTCTTATTTAACAGGTTACATGATTTCTTGATACCTGTTATTTGTATCCTTTATGACGTCCTTCAATTTTGTTTTATTGTCAGACAGGCAGAGTGTAAAATATCTCACTCCTCTCTGCGATTGGCATGATTGGGACAAATTCAGAGCCAAAGTACTGTAAAACTACATATTCGTTTTGATTCATGTTTAAAATAAAACATTCAATTGAAATAAAGTCGTTCCTCAATCACAAACTGACGTTTGTAGACGGGACAGATAGACAGAAGTTAACCAATTGATTAACCTCACTTTTCGCTTCGCACGCGCGGGGTAACAAATGTCGGCCAGTGGAGACTCGTCACAAAGTCTGGAGGGGCGGAGCTTGTATTCTGCTTGTGGTGTGGCATCCCCGAGTCAGGAGACAGGCGGAGTTTGGACTCTGCTTGTGGTGTGGCATCCCCGAGTCAGGAGATAGGCGGAACTTGGACTCTCTCTGCTTTGTGGTGTGGCATCCTCGAGTCAGGAGATAGGCGGAGCTTGGACCCTGCTTGTGGTGTGGCAACCCCGAGTCAGGAGATAGGCGGAGCTTGGACCCTGCTTGTGGTGTGGCAACCCCGAGTCAGGAGATAGGCGGAGCTTGGACCCTGCTTGTGGTGTGGCAACCCCGAGTCAGGAGATAGGCGGAGCTTGGACCCTGCTTGTGGTGTGGCAACCCCGAGTCAGGAGATAGGCGGAGCTTGGACCCTGCTTGTGGTGTGGCAACCCCGAGTCAGGAGATAGGCGGAGCTTGGACCCTGCTTGTGGTGTGGCATCCCCGAGTCAGGAGATAGGCGGAGCTTGGACTGCACATGAAAACTAGAATGGTACTCAGTGGAGAGCATACCTCCACCTGGTTGGCGATATCACTCAATGGTGAAGAATCACTTAAAAATTATACTAGCTGGATCCAGATCCGGGTCTTCACCAAAATTGAATCGATTCTTCCTTGTCAGACACCCAACCTCTCCACCAAGTTTTGTCCCGATCCATCCACAACTTTTTTGAGACACCCTGCTATATATCGTTGTTGGCCCGATCTCCCAATGGTGAAGAATCACTTTTTAAAATGCTAATAGCCGGATCTTCACCAAAATCTAATCATTTCGTCCTTGTCACAAACGCTACATCTCTGCCAAATTTCGTCCGAATCCGTCCACAACTTTGAGATATTTTGTTCACAAATGGACAAACAAACAGACAGACAGGGGTGAAAACAACCTCCATCCATCTTTGGTGGCAGAGGTAAAAAGAGGCCACACTGCTCACTGCAACCAAACTGACTCGGCCAGAGCTTAGGAAATCAATGCAGGATAGGGATATTTGGAGAAATCTGAACATTATCACCACCAGTAGTTAGCCACAACTGGATTCTTCTTTAATTCTTTTTTTATTCTCAGTAATTCTTCTTTAATTGATCCATCTATTGGCTTGCAGAATGCACGCACAATCCACACACAAAATATAGAGACAGCCTCAAATTGCTCGTCCCAACAAGACAAACCACAAAATACCAGTGCTTTTTCAACATTTATTTTGTAGGCAGCCTCCAGAATAATCTGCACAAGCCGTTGCGCCATTGCTTTTGCTACTGAAATCGAATGACGTCTCCCACGCAACGTTAAACACATGAAGGTGCCACAGCCGATGCATGGATCCTTGAAATGCATCGCGGACACAACTAAATCCAGAAGCAGAATGATGCAAACCGCTAACACTACTTGTACGTTTCAAATGACGTGTGTGTGTGTGTGTGTGTGTGTGTGTGTGTGTGTGTGTGTGTGTGTGTGTGTGTGTGTGTGTGTTGCACAGGTTGCGGTGGAGCGAGAGCAGTGGGGATCCTTTTATCACACGCAATATCACAAATACAAAGAGTTGCCAAGCGACGGTGAATTCTTCCAATAAACCAACAACCTGTGACATGAGACAATAGACTAGCAACACGGACGCTCTACCATAGGGAAACAAACGATCACAATGACAAGGGGTTGCAGATCCGTACATCACCATTCACCAAGCACGCCGAGCATCGGAACGTGATGACGACGACAACGACGAAGCATTTATATAGCGCCTTTGATTGAAACCCACCGTAACATGTTTACAAACCATGGAATAAAATAAGCAGCTGACACAAGAATGGGAAGGAAATGGGGGAGGGCTGATTGCAGTGAACAAGCTATGGGCGATCAGAAAAATGAGAGGAAGAACTACTTCGAGGACTATGGGCATTAGGTGAGCTAAAGAGCAGACAAGGTGAGTGGGAGGCGAGGTAAAGTTTGGTGTGATCGAGCAATATTTGGACAACAGCAAGGAAGAAAGGGATGAGAGTGGGAAGGGAAAAAAAGAAAGAAAAAGGTGAACGAGGGAATCAACGTGTTGAACTAGCCGGTATATCATTTGTACATTGGCTTTGCGGCCACTCAGCACGAAACCTCCATGGTTTGCGGGTTGCCCGGCGGTGCCACGGGGCTGCCCTCACTGCCCTCCGACTGTGTGCGGGTTCGTCCTCGTGAGCGCACGGCACCGTCCGCGGAGCTGACGCTCGAACTCGAGGCCGTGCGTGAACGTGCCAGGCGGGTCATGCTGGCAGACGGCACTGCGGGCAAAAAAAGAGGGGGTGAGGTTCTCAAAAGTCGTGTGGAGATGGCAAAAACTAACGGGATGAAACTGGCAAAAAGAAAACAAATGAGTTGTGGTGAAGAAGCTGGCATCAACATCCCATTAGAAAGCATGGCAACGTATAAATTGGGGGAAAATAGCAGTCTCCAAACTGGCGACGTGAAATAGCGCTCGAATGCAAATGTGGTTTTCGTGCCAGAATCCAACGACGTGCAGATGGTGACAGCATGCACCCTGAGCGAACAACAAAACAAGGAAGCGCAATCCTAAAGGAAAGAGCCAATCGGTGCACGGAGAAGCGGAACCAAACAGCACGAGGACGTGCAAAACCAGAAGAGGCACAACGTGAAAGCATAGTAATAACAATGATAATAATAATAATAAGTTTGTGGGATAATTTAATCGATGCAAATCTGTTGGGAGTTCCACACTTTTATTCCAAGTTCCGAACGTCTGTGCTTCAAAGTTAAAGTATGAGGTTCGTCATTCCAATTATGACGTCATAATAAACGAGCCCATTAGACACGTTCACATCACAAAGCATTACTCGCTTGGGATGACTGGGCCATCTGGAGGGATAAAATGGGATTTCAAATCTGCATAGTAATTACATGGTCACACAAAAGGATACATGAAGTTGAAGGTAGAAATATTACGATAAGTAAACAAATTAGACAAGCATCAAAAATTAGATTCGATCAATACTGGCCAAAAAACTTGAACCAAAGAAAATTAATTATTTACTTATGTGAAGAAAGAAGTGCTGAAGTTAAAACAAAGCAGCATCTAGTTCCAAAGCCAAGGCCAAATATTCATGCAGAATAATGCAGGTCCTTACCTGAAAGAGCATGTATAATAAAAGCACACGGTAGGGGAAGCGGGAGTGGATGGATGAGGGGCAAGAGGGACATGGTCGGGTTGGCGGAGGCCGAGAAGCAAGAGGAAAGGGGGCGGGGAGTGAGAGCGAAGGGGCCCGGGAGTGAGAGGGAAGGGGTCAAGGAGCAAGAGGGAAGGGGGCAGGTTGGCGGGGAGCCAGAGGGAAGGGGGCAGGTTGGCGGGGAGCCAGAGGGAAGGGGGCAGGATGGCGGGGACCAAGGAGCAAGAGGGAAGGGGCCGGGGAGCAAGAGGGAAGGGGCCGGGGAGCAAGAGGGAAGGGGCCGGGGAGCAAGAGGGAAGAGGTCCGGGCGCGAGAGGGAAGGGGTCAAGGAGCAAGAGGGAAGGGGGCAGGTTGGCGGGGAGCCAGAGGGAAGGGGGCAGGTTGGCGGGGAGCCAGAGGGAAGGGGGCAGGATGGCGGGGACCAAGGAGCAAGAGGGAAGGGGCCGGGGAGCAAGAGGGAAGGGGCCGGGGAGCAAGAGGGAAGGGGCCGGGGAGCAAGAGGGAAGGGGCCGGGGAGCAAGAGGGAAGGGGCCGGGGAGCAAGAGGGAAGGGGCCGGGGAGCAAGAGGGAAGGGGCCGGGGAGCAAGAGGGAAAGGGCCGGGGAGCAAGAGGGAAGGGGTCGGGGAGCAAGAGAGAAGGGGTCGGGGAGTAAGAGAGAAGGGGTCGGGGAGCCAGAGAGAAGGGGGCAGCAGAGAGTGAAGGAAGGGGTGCGGTTTATGGGGACCGAGGAGCAATGGGAAGTAACAGGAACATCAGATGGAAGGGAAAGCAATATGGAG
The DNA here is from genome assembly GCF_964187855.1 of Myxine glutinosa. Lineage (NCBI taxonomy): Eukaryota > Metazoa > Chordata > Myxini > Myxiniformes > Myxinidae > Myxine > Myxine glutinosa. Next base: position 126,439,751 of record NC_136265.1, on the reverse strand, counting down.
GAAGCGATATCAAAACCTTTAAGTCTTTCAAGGTGCCCTTGGGGCACATGCAAACAGCGATGGCTCACGAGCTACAGCAAAAAGAAACCCAATGACAAGCGCCCAGCAGAAAAGGAGAAAAATGTATTCCAAAAATTATGCCAGCTTTCAAAAGTGTCTCAACCAAATGCTCAATTTCTCCAAGAAGAATAACATTTGATCGAGACTTTGGATTTGTCGACAAACTCGCTGAAATAAATTGATTTCTTACAATGTTATCTCATTATACAAGCACAGATGGCCCGTGATGGGGCTTTACATCAAACGTCAAGTTCACAAACGGGTGATGTGTGCACGTACGGATGTTCAAATAAACAAAATACCTCGGTGGTACCACAATGATGAAAATAATCACGTGCTAATGGAGGACAGTGGCAAAAAAGGGCCAAATTTGTATCAAACGAATATGACAAGCCATGTTTGCTATCCCCCAGATTATCCCACCAATTTTCCCCAAGTCATTCACTCTTCTGGATAGCATGGCAAATGATTGGATGGTAAAGTGCGGAATAAAAAGGTAAAGCCTTATTTAACAAATAAAACAAGAGAAGAGAAAAAGCATCAAACACAGGCAGGAACGGCAAGGAAGTGGAGCGGAGCATACAGGCTGTGTACCTGCTCCAGTACTCATCCGTCTGTCCACCACAGAGGGTACTTGAAGAGGAAGAGGAAGGAGGGGTAAGGGAGGAGGAGGCCACAGAAATATGCGACGATGTTATGCTGCACACAAAAAAAACAATGCTTTTATGCTTGCCACGGCACCAAACCACCGCAGTGCGTGAACAAGTGGGTGTGGTAGGGTTAGGGGGTCTGACTGGCATGCATGGTGGCATGGCAGGGAAGGATTGGGGTAGGACTACTTTGGACATCCTTTACACGGTGACCAAACAGCATAGGGACAGGAGGGGTGTATGGATAGAAGCAATGTGCCTGGAGCACAATTTCCTCCCCCTTCCCCCCCTCCAAACCACAATAAACAACGATTTTGCTGCACATATAAAACCAGCAACAACAAAAGCCATCAATGTGCCAAGCACCGTCAATCATGTGTAATCAATGGGGAAACCAAGCTTGAACTCAGAACACGAAGGAACATTTCTGTTCCATATATTATACAGCTCCTCCTCAACGCCATCTTTAGACATATCAAAGGGAAAGGGAGTTGAGGGGCAGGAGGGAGGGAGAGTGATGGCTGAAATACAGGGGAGATTATAACCAGTTAAAAGATGAAAATTCGAATTTGACGCCAATGTGTCGATGGATACGTCTGCGCCCATGTGAGATGTCAACGCATTGACGTTTGATCTCAATTAAAGGTCACATTGGAGCGTTTGAGAGAGAGGAAAAGAGATGAACGGAAGAGTACATCAGGTGCTTCTAACGAGTTATGATCTGCAAAATGACTTTCAAAGGGCACATGACCTTTGACCTGATGAATCCAAAATTGAATCGGTTCATCTTTGTAATCGCAGTTGATACTTGTGCCACGTTTGGTCAAAATCCCTTCTGTGGTTCGCAAGTTATTGTGGCAACAAGGAGTTTTAATTAAACGTCACATGACTGGAGGCCCTTGACCTTTTGAACCCAAAATATAATCAGTTAATCTTTGTATTCGAATTCAAACTTTTGTCAAGTTTGGCTGGCATCCACTCAGCGGTTCACAAGTTATCACAGTAATGAAAACCTGCTGCGCACACAATCTCCTTTGGCTTTGGAGGCCCAAGAACACAGGTTGACAGTTCTTATAGCCCCCTGGCATCCCCGACCACCTGCCTCTGCCCGACCCCCAGTCTTAATAAAACTTCTTGGGTTTAAATTGTGACACAGAAGACGAAATTTTGTTTGCAATCAATTGTTCATGACTCACATTAAACATAGTTTAACCCCTCCACATCCCTCAGATAGATGATCCGAGTAAACCGATCAATCGTATGGAGACTTTAATCAGGCAGATTCGCCACGACAGGATGAGTGCATTCTTGGCAAAACAGGCTTATAAAAACAAAACAACAAAAAAAACAACATGCCGGGCTCCTTCAAGGTCGTGCTCTATCAACCCATCAAAACACTAGTCTGCGTTCCCGCCCTACCGGTTGGCGCACAAACCAGTAAGAACACAATCATGGGAGTGAGGTGTGCACAGGTAGGTTCAATAAAGGCCAAATTATAATTATAAGTAATTATAAATTAAGAATAAAATAAAGCCATCTGTTTATAATATATTTTATAAAATACAAAATGTATCCACACACCTTTCCACCTTACCTCCTCTCACAGAAGGTAGTGAGTATCAGAACCGATGACAACATTTCCACAACTATCCAATTGAAGATCAACATGGGGGTATCTTGGCCATTTTAAGATACCCATCGAGTTTCTTTTTTTTTAATACATGGGCAAAGGCTCTTAGAGCTGACAGACACATACACACACCTTGGGGGAAGTGCCGCCGCTACCGTCACTTTCCGGGATATTCTGGGTACCAGCGACGTCATAACAATGGCGCCGCTTTTCTCACTGTACTCAGCGGGGTATTTCCTCAAGAGGAATTTCCTCCTCCCCATGGATGCCAGCGAACCTGAGCTCTGGGGTTGACAACGTAATGACCCTGGGAAAGTCCTCGATATTGCAAAGACGACTAATATTCCATGAAGTATATGCTCTCCAGGTGGGCCTGCGAGACGTACCAAGATTGGCTATGGCTCGTTATTGATCGGTCAAAATCCTTTCAAGCATCATTTTCCCACTGTGTCACTGTGGACTTATTCAATGGTTTATATAAATAAAACTAGAGCGAGGTTGACGGCACGCCATCGCAAACCCCCACGTAAAGCAAAGTTGAAATATGGCAAAAAGTTGCACGAGGAATGACCAGAGTTAAAAACACCCCCCCCCCCCCAAAAAAAACCCCTTAACGCAGCTTCACCGCACCCTCCATCATCTTTGTTCAACTCTCGTGGCGTACCGACTACGTTTTCAGACAACGTCGTGGTTTGTGAAGTTTATGGTGAAATATCTGTGATCCTTTAACGTCACGACTCCTAAACGAGTTTTAAGTGACAAGGATGTACACCTGTGGCAAAGAGGCAGCATAAAAGTGTTACCTTACAAGTGAAATTAGATGTTATTCATTGAATGGTTGCTGATAAACGTGCAGTTGATGTTGCTAGGTTATGAAGCCAGGCTGTGACCGCGTACGTGCACACGGAATTTTTTTTTTAAACATTTACAAAAACCTGTAAGCGTGTACGTGTTCCATTGCTAATCGATACTATAGCTGGCCTCTAATTCCATTGTCCATCCATCCGTCCGTCCGTTCAGGGTGGGGTTTATGTCACCAGCCAGTCAGATCAGTTCCCTCCGGCGCTGGACGGGGTGACAGGGTTCGCACCCTATTGGGTATCTGAAATCTCATGACCCTTGTCTGATGTTCCATGACCCCACACAGGCATATTTTACTCAGCCCTACCTCAAAACATCAGGAAGAGGATGCAAATTATCAAGTATTTAAAGTCGACCACTATCCTGCTTCAGTTGAATAACAGATGAGGTAAATGTTAACATGATAATGTGGTGGGCTGGATACATAAGGCCTGTAAAGAACAACGGTCAGATATCAAAACTGAAGAGAGACGGATCGTTTTACTGCAAGAGAAACAGCTGATGTCGATCTGTGAGAACATTGGTTGAGCTGTCCTGTGCTGCAGTTTCGTGATGGGTCAATGAGAAACTGCGTTCCGAGTACGGAACAAAAGACTTACGAACGATTCTCGGGAATGCAAGTTGTTCGTACACATTTGTTCAATTCTGAAAATAACAAAACACTCGCTCTAAACTTCCAGGATTTCCATTACCCGTACGAACACCCTGGGTGAAGAGAGGCAGAAAGAAGAAGAAGAACCACCTTTAGAGGCCATTTTTCCCTGCAAAGCAGGGGTTGGCCTTTTTCGGGCACCATGGTCCCCTTTTTGAAGCAATGTTTTACGGCCGGATGCCCTTCCTGCCCCCAACCCTGTTAGTCGACTCTTGCGACACACAGGGAATTACCAGTGAACTGGTACTCAATTTGCCGACCTCGGAAGGATGACAGGCTGAGTCAACCCCCCTGGCGTTAATTCAGCGATCGACCAGGATTCGAACCCAGGATCCTAGGATCCCAAGCCGGCACCCTAACCACTAAGCCAACACCAGGCTTAGAAGCCACCAGGTGAAGAGAGGCAGGACCTGCAAATAATTTTCAATTGCCGCCATGTTGTTTGTAGATGTTTTTTTCATCCACTTATTGGTGGCTGCATTATCTGTTGCTATTAAGATTCGAATCGAAAATTCATGCCATTTAAACAGAGACTGAAGGAAATATGACAAACAGCCGTCCGACGTGCCGGTCCAGCAAGATAAGTGCTGTATAATAAATAAACAAACATCTGCTCCGCCGCTTTAAAAAAGAAGAAGTTATTTTTCATTTTTTATGTGTGCATCTTTACTCTTTTCTCAATAAGTTATTCTTCACTTTTCCTCATAACAGATTAATTCGTCAGTTAAAGCTGCAAAATAAATGTAATGTAATTACTACATTTACCGGTTGTTGATCTTCTTCTTTAGCGAAATGCAATTACTCTTGGACACGTATTTAACTTGCGTTGGACTGATAGCATGAAATGTATGTGTATTTGAATAAGCTGCAACTGTCAATAACCAAAATAAATAAATTAAAAAGGGGTAATATCATTGGTAAAAAGCGAAATATAATTAATACGTGAAGTGGCGACATTAGGAACGCATCCCCAGCCTATTCCATTAATTCTTATGAGAAAAATTGCTTCGATTTACGTCGTTTCAATATTCATCACATCTTTCAGGAACACATCTCCGACTTAACCCGGCGTATAACAGTACAGTACTTTTTTGGCAAATATTTTATTTGAAAAGGGATACCAAATAAACAGCACCTGTGTGGAGTAGCGTTATCGTGCTTGAGATGTACGAATGAACAAAAACTGAAAGTGCATCAGGTAACTATATAAATGGAATTTTGTTACATGTCTCATTGAAACCCACAAATAAATCCTCTTACAAAATGACAAAAATAAATAAATGAAAATCATCCACAATGGCTATCAAGGTGCGCTATTGACCCTCTCGTCGTGTGGGACAAAATGCAGGAGTGCGTCCAACACATTATGTGCAATGCAGGTTGTGCAAGTGAAGATGGAACACGTACAAGAGAGCATGGGATTGCTCAGCGATAACGCGAGAATTACTGGTGTCGACTGTGCCCACAGATTTTGAAGTGAAAGAGCATTGAATGGCAGGGGAGAGAGGCGGAGTACCAGCAACTGCTGCAAGGTGTACCAAGACGGTGTTATAAACCCAAAAGAGCACTCCATGCATATCCAACCAATTACTCTCAGGCTATGTACTCGATGTACTCGATTGCTCGAGCTTCCGGCAATGCCAATGTATACGGGCAATCTTGGGTGTTTTATTGGCGAATTCCAAGTGCGTAGATAACTTTCTGCATTTTAAATATTGGAAATGGCTGCAGTAAGTCAGTACACCAAATGAGATACTTTCTTTCAATTGTTCAGAAACCTACCACAAACATCTGACTCACCAAGGCTAAACGGGGAGTTTGTTGTGTCTTCACTGTTCTCCCTTGTATGCTCCATGATTGCCTTTGCCCTTCCGAATCGACCAAATCTCCAATGAAAAGCCCAAGTTAAATGCTCCAAAAGGTACAGGGTGCAGTGGGGATGATGACACACACACTGCTGGGTGAACGCATTGGAAAACTAGAATGGCACTCGGTAGAGCGCATACCTCCTCGAGGCTGAGCAGTTTACGTTTTGTATCTCATGGATAGGCTAGATCTGCTGACCTGAGCCAAAATCTAATTGGCTTGTTCTTGTCATTTAACCAACTCATCTACCAAGTGCTGTCATAATCCATCCATAAAGAAGAATCACTTTAAAAAAATTCTCGGATCTGGATCTTCACAAAAAAAGAATAAATTCGTCCTAGTCACACACCCAACGTGTCCACCAAATTTCGTCCAAATCTATCCACCTTTTGAGATGTCCTGCTCACAGACAGACGGATGTAAACATAACCACCTTCGGTGGCAGAGGCAATGATAATAAAAATTGGCAAGGCCCATGGCAGACTGACGGTCATTTCTCCACAGTTTGTGAGAAGATTTTAAAATAAATTATCTGAATTTGAGGTAAAACCCCATTTTTCAGCCTCTAAGAGGGGGCCGATCCAGACGGGGAGCACAACCCCATGACACCTTACCGTTCTGACATACCATACCAAATTTGGTCCATAATCAGTCATGTAGTTTGTGAGGAAAATATGTTTTAGTGAATGAGGGATTAGGGGAGGGAGCCTGTAGCCCCCCTCTCCAAGGAAGATACGGCCATGAGGAGCACAGCTTAAGGTTAGGGCATGGTCACAATGGCGCTTGGCCCAGCTTGGTCTGGATCCAGTTGTCGGTTTCTGATACGAAGATTTTTGAATGAAATACCAATACTTGGGGCAAAACCTCCCTTTCACCCCTTTAAAATGGGCAGATCCAGATTGGGAGCACAACCCCATGACACCTTGCTGGCCTGATGGTGTACCAAATTTGGTCCATAATCGGTTAGGTAGTTTGTGAGAAGATGTTTTAGTCAAATATTTACAGACGCACGTACATACAGACAGACGGCCAGACACCGGGACCCAGACCCACTCTGAGGTTATTTCGGAGAAATACTCCAAAATAACCAAAATTTAAAAAAACAATAATAAGAGTTCGCTTACAAGGAACTCCAACATAGGAGGCCGCCTTTAATGGCTGCGCAATGGTTGCATGTCGGTGCTCTATCCTTTTAAATGTTGTATTGAGCAAATACCAATTTAAAAATCTTCCCAGACTCAGAGCGGACACTAACCATGACTCCACAGAGTCCGGTTGAAAATCTAGCCTCAACAGTTTGAAAAGCCTGCGTCCAGTTTGTAAATTGATTAAAGCGCCCAAGCATATAAAACGGTTTCACACGGCCTTTACAACAAATAACTGGATGGACACATGAAAACTCAAATTTCACAGCAAGTCAATGACACAAACTCTTTAAAGTTCAGGAGGAATCAGATAAAGCTGTATTAAAATCTCAATTTCAAACTAGCAAAAGAGCACGGCCGTAGAGGAAGAAGAAATTACTTACTGTAGCCCATGCCTTGGAGGAAATACTTGAAAGCCTCAGTTAACTTTCCCGGCTATAGAGACAGGAAAGGGGGAACCAATTTACACACAAAAAAACCCCTCAAAAACCCGTTATGTGCTCCAGAGTAACATTTGTAAACAAAGAGTGAGTTTAACCACTCTAAATCTTTTCATTGCTTTAATCATCATATAGCTCGATGCCTTTTGTGAGTCTGTGCTTGAGGATGTGCAAAGGGACATCTCCTGTACTGGTAAAATGAGCAAAGTGCACAACTCCACTGAAGGTTCGCCGTTCACCAAAGAATTCCAACTCGATCCGAAAGTACCTAAAGCGAGCGCATTGTTATCAGCTCTTATCGAGAGTTAGCAATCACCACGTACCTGTACGACCTGTGGCAGGCCTCCACAATCTGCCATCTGCGAATGCAAACAGAAACATTAGCATTGCTAACGAGAGAATACGCCATCTGCGTTAAAACGTCCTCCTCACAATCTTTGCCAATAAATAAACATCCTGACTGCTCTAGCACATGAGCATTACAGGCCCAGGAAGGTAAAAACAACCCTTATGTCTGGGCTTCTGTGGATGCAGGACTCTGCACAAAGTGGCGGCTCGTCCTTTCCGTAGTGACAACGATGTAGTCATAATGGAGACTCCGCAGTATGGAAAAACCCACCAGGTATGTTCATCCAGTGATGGAGGTTCTGTTACGGATTCGGCCCTAATGATTGTTGTTATGATTATTGTTGTTGGTTCGAAGTATTCTGGTGATTGTGGTTGAAGGGAAAGGGTTATTATAGTTAAAAGATTTAGAAGCGCTCCTGGTAAAATGTGGCCGGAAATCCGGATCGTGACCGGAAGAGGTGGCGCGAGGAAGAAGAGGCGGTAGGAGATGGTGAAGAGACGTGGTTGTTGAAGCTCCGGACCGAGCGGCCGACGTACAGTGCGAGTGAACTTTGCGTCCTTGAAGGGAACTTCGGGCGATAAGAGATATCGCCGGAGTGCGTGGAGCCTGTGTCGTCGGGTATCCTCATTGAGGTTCCGGAGGATCCTGGCCTCAAAGCCCGGGTTCGAATGAAAGCCGTCCGCCATCTTCGCCACGCGAGCAACCTGCAGTGAACCGGTTTTGGTCGTGTCGGCTGGGCATTATTCCCCGGTGGTTTGCCGGGGACGGCTGTGCCAGAAAGGGAACTTGAGAATTATACGGAGGCTCGCGGATTGAACCGCAAACGTGTACGTCGGAGCGCGTCTTTGTGAGGTTCCTTTCCACCGCTGTATTGCGGGATGCTGAACAACGTGACCTCGGGGTTGCCTCGATCGCCTACGCCTCAATTGACTTTGATCGGGCTTTGACTCCCCGATCGCAGGAGCGCACAGAGACATTGGGACTTCGCCTTGGAGGGGTGCAGATACATTGGGGGAGGTGCCATGAGTTTGGGGTTAAGGGGCTTTATAAGGCTACCACCGTAAGATTTGATAGTAGGGGTGATTGCCCCCATTGTTGTACGGCTCTTTCTGTGTGATTTCTCATATATTATTGTTTGTTCATAACCTGGTGTGGTTGGCATTACTGATTTGACTGTTTCATTTGCTGGTTCCATTGAGGGTTTCATTATTTGCCTGATTTCAACCAAGGATAACACATCTTTCTGCCGGGGACCCTCTCGGGGTTCGGAGGTCTACCGAGACCAGAGGTAAGGGGAGGACCCCGTAACAGAAATTGGGGGCTCGTCCAATTGATATTCGTGGGCTCGCAATTGGGTCTGCGTCCGGGATAGAAAAAATCCTAAATTTAGTCCGGGAAAGAATTCCCTAACATTCCCAGAATTCCCAAATTTGGAACTTTTCCCAACATTCCCAATTTTTTCCCAAAAACAAACAACAGCAAAAAAAAAAAAAAAATTTTGTTTTGTTTGTTAAAAATTTCTTGTGTGAAGGTTAACAGGTGTTACCAATAGTCACTATGGAGTTTGACGCAGAGAAGTTTACAGTGACCCCTAATGAAGCACAGTTCAGAGCGTTAGTAAAATCGGACCTCTGGAAATTGGCCAAACATTTTCGCTTGGAGGTCCGAACTAATATGAAGAAGGCAGAGTTGCAGACAGTGGTGATACAATCTATGGTGGGATTAGAAGCATGGAAAGAGGTAGCCTGGGATTGGTTACCAGAAGAGCAAGAAAATGTGGAGCTCCGGAAACTGGAGATGCAATTACAGAGCCAGGAAAGGGAAAAAGCACAGGAACGAGAACTCCAGGAAAGGTTAAAAGTACAGGAAAGAGAACTCCAGGAAAGGTTAGAAGAGAAAAAAAAAAACAGAGGAAAGGAGAGTGGAAAGAGAACTCCAGGAAAGGTTAGAAGAGAAAAAAAAGAGGAAAGGAGAGCTGCAAGAGAACTCGAAGCAGAGGAGAGAAGAGCCGAAAGGGAGTTAAAGGACCGTGAATTGGCGCGTCAGCAGGAAATTAAAGTCAAGGAGCTGGAGTTAATGAGAGAACGGGGAGAGGTACCATCCCTGCTGACTGGTTCGACACCTAGTCAGAACACCTGATATGTTGGCAGACATGTGAGGCTGGTTCCACCCTTCAATGAAAAGGAGGTAGCCAAGTTTTTTCCACACTTTGAGAAAGTGGCTCGACAGTTAAACTGGCCTGAGGAGTACTGGTCCATAGTAGTGCAAAGTGTTCTGGTGGGTAGAGCTCAAGAGATTTATTCGGCTTTACCGATTGACCAATGTGCAGATTACGAGATATTGAAGAAACACATTCTCAAAGCCTATGAATTGGTCCCGGAAGCTTACCGGCAAAAATTCCGGAATGCCAGGAGAAGGGAGAGTGAGACCCATGTGGAATTTGCCAGAGTGAAGGAAACCATGTTTGATAGGTGGTGTGATTCAAAAGGAGTTGGGAAAGACTTCGAACTATTGCGACAATTGATCCTGGTGGAGGAATTCCAACAGTGTGTCCACGAGGACATTAAAGTTCATCTAGAGGAAAGGAAAGTACCAAAGCTGTATGAGGCAGCCACCATGGCAGATGACTATGCCTTAACACACAGGATGGGGTTCCACAAACGGAACTTCTCGCCCAGACCTAGCCAGGGGAGCTATCGTACATCAGGGGCGGAGAATGACAATCCATGGGGGCGGCCTCGGGATGAAAATGAGGTCCACTTTGACACGACGACTTCTAGAAATCAGAAGACTGCGGTTCCAAGACAGACCTATCGTCCGGGGGACTCGAGGCAGACCGCCACCCCCATGCCTTGGCAGACCACGAGGTTCTCCTCCGGGCCTACTTGCACTTTTTGCCATAAACCTGGACACAATGTCCAACTGTTATGCTCTGGGAAAGGAAAATCAGGAGCGGAGTTCGACTAGTACGACTCAAAATGCGATGGCCATTGTGAGAAATCGCCCTCAAAAGGATTACCAACCATTTACTTCCGAGGGGTTTGTGTCAATGGATGGAACCTCGACTAACCGGAGACCGGTTAGGATATTGAGGGACACAGGAGCACATCAATCTTTAATGCTTTAAGGCATCTTGCCATGGTCCGAGGAGACGGCAACTGGGGATAGTGTTCGTTTACAGGGGACTGGTGGCTGTGTTAGTGCTCCACTTCATGTCATCCATTTGGAGTCCGATTTGGTGTCAGGACCGGTCACCGTCGGTTTAGAAGCCACGCTTCCTGTAGAGGGAGTATCGGTTGTTATCGGGAATGATTTGGCCGGTGGTCAAGTTTATGGTAACCCGATGGTTGTTAAAAAGCCCAGTAGGGAAAATAACACCACACCAGTTAGGGATGGCGACAAGTTTAGCAAGTTATTTGTAGGTGGACTGAACTTCAAAACAAAGGAAGATGTTCTGGAGTCTGCCTTCAGCAACTATGGACCGCTTTTGGAAGTGCTGCTGATAAAAGACAGGGAGACACGAAAGTCAAGAGGGTTTGGCTTTGTCATGTTTGAAAACTCAAACGATGCCAGAGAGGCAGAAAAGGATCTGAATAGCAAGGAGTTGGAGGGTCAGACCATCACAGTAGGGAAGGCATTTCCTGGGGGTCGAGGGGGCTACAGAGCAGGACCACGGAGTAGTAGTGGTGGTGGCCGCAAGCGATATTATTATGGAGGCTTCCAGAGTTATGACCGCTCCCGAAGGAAGGATTATCAGAGCAGTGGCCGAGAAGGAGACCGCCAGTCAGGTGACTACTGTGACAAGTGGTCCCACCGTAATTATTAGGAGTCCGGAAAAGTTGAAGCACTGAATGCTGCGGAGCCGCCGAGCCAAAATTCCTACACGGACTAACCGTGAACGCTACATTCCTAAAGGTGTCCAGGTAGTGAACTTCCCTGCACGGACTAACCGTGAACTCCACGTTCCTAAAGGCGTCCATGTAGTGAACTTTCCTCCCCGGACTAACCGTGAATTCCATGTTCCTAAAGGCGTCCATGTAGTGAATACTTCCAGGCCTCACCACCCAACCACCATGGAACCTGGCTTTCAGCTCGGCCTCCCGGGGAAAGTGTTATAGATTTGCTGGCCTTTGGGTTTTTCATCACAACCCCTTAATCTTCATTCAAGAGAAACTGGAAGTAAAAATCAGAGGGGCAGGGACAATGTCGTTGTTGACGCTTGGTCCAGAGGGAATTAACTTTGGAAAGCTCTGGAGGTTGTGTAAAATTTTGTTGCTTTATTTTTGGGGAAGGTTGAATATTGTTGCCCACGGGGATTGCTGATTTGGGTTGTGAATTTACTTTTGCTTGTTTAAAGAGGGCATGCAAAAAAGTTTTCGCTTTGTTCAAACTTTCTTGAGGGGGGGAAATGTTACGGATTCGGCCCTAATGATTGTTATGATTATTGTTGTTGGTTCGAAGTATTCTGGTGATTGTGGTTGAAGGGAAAGGGTTATTCTAGTTAAAAGATTTAAAAGCGCTCCTGGTAAAATGTGGCCGGAAATCCGGATCGTGACCGGAAGAGGTGGAGCGAGGAAGAAGAGGCAGTAGGAGATGGTGAAGAGACGTGGTTGTTGAAGCTCCGGACCGAGCAGCCGACGTACAGTGCGAGTGAACTTTGCGTCCTTGAAGGGAAGTTTGGGCGATAAGAGATATCGCCGGAGTGCGTGGAGCCTGTGTCGTCGGGTATCCTCATTGAGGTTCCGGAGGATCCTGGCCTCAAAGCCCGGGTTCGAATGAAAGCCGTCCGCCATCTTCGCCACGCAAGCAACCTGCAGTGAACCGGTTTTGGTCATGTCGGCTGGGCATTATTCCCCGGTGGTTTGCCGGGGACGGCTGTGCCAGAAAGGGCACTTGAGAATTCTACGGAGGCTCGCGGATTGAATCGCAAACGTGTACGTCGGAGCGCATCTTTGTGAGGTTCCTTTCCACCGCTGTATTGCGGGGTGCTGAACAACGTGACCTCGGGGTCGCCTCGATCGCCTACGCCTCAATTGACTTTGATCGGGCCTTGACTCCCCGATCGTGGGAGCGCACAGAGACATTGGGACTTCGCCTTGGAGGGGTGCAGAGACATTGGGGAGGTGCCGTGAGTTTGGGGTTAAGGGGCTTGATAAGGTTACCACCGTAAGATTTGATAGTAGGGGTGATTGCCCCCATTGTTGTATGGCTCTTTCTGTGTGATTTCTAATATATTATTGTTTGTTCATAACCTGGTGTGGTTGCATTACTGATTTGACTGTTTCATTTGCTGGTTCCATTGAGGGTTCCATTATTTGCCCGATTTCAACCAAGGATAACACATCTTTCTGCCGGGGACCCTCTCGGGGTTCGGAGGTCTACCGAGACCAGAGGTAAGGGGAGGACCCCATAACAGTTCCACTTCCTGCTTGAAACGAGCCAACCAACAGCACCATCCTAAATGACCTGCATTCCAATCCTCCCAGCTATCTTTTGATCCCATTGGTTTTGGATCGCACACTAAAAGTCATTTGTGAACTGCAATGCGATGCACTTGCTATTGCAGCAATATATATATATATATATTTTTTTTCTGGTTTTGGAGAAAAGACGTGATTGAAGTGAAGAAGAATCACCAACAGCACTGAAAGAAACCCGGGAGTGGCATCACAGTCATTGTTGTACTCAAGAGAATAAAATAAAAACACTATGGTAACTCACCTTCAGTAGCGTGGTAGACGTCGGGTCTAACCGGGAATTGCATTCAATCTGAAGGACAATTAGAAGAAGAAAAAAAAAATGTTAACCTGCATAGACTTGGAGTTTGAGGTCAACCCAACCCAGAAGGGCAAAAGTTCTACTCGCCCAACCCATTAAAACCCTCTCATGGTGTTCACACATTTTTATGCACAATTCTGCCAAAGAGTAAAAAACAGACATGAAAATCTCCAGGAAAATTTGAAAATATTATTTTGGAAACAATAAAAGGGAAGGAATTTAAATTTTAAAAACAAAGAAGAAGAAGAAGAAGCTTAAAAAGCAGCAATTTACTCAAGCAAAAGGCACAAGACTGAGGACGATGTGACATCCGTCGTGCAAAGTGCACCACGGAATCATAGAGACTGTGCCCTCCCGTAAACCAAGACCACGACACAAACACCACCCACAATAACCATCACCACCCTGGGGTCCAAAAGAAAACAACCACATTGCAAGAATGCTTACCACAGCATCAAGCACAGGGGAGGAATCGCCCACAACCAGCATAACCTGGCACCTGAAAAATAAATCATGAAAAAAGCTTTTACAAAAGAATGGATCGGCACGAGAAGATTGAAAAAAACCAAACCAAACGATTCAAACCTATTGTTTTCACATATAGAAGAACTGCAGAGCCAAAAACGAGGATATTCACCACAAACGATCACGAGTGCAATGCTACAAAAGAAAATCACAACACACCAAAAGGTAAACTCGATGCCAATCATTTCCCTCACCTGTGATGGCAGGTCGGACTGATCCTCAATTATCACTGCCGTTTACAACTAGGAATACAAATCACGAGGCCTTCACGACTAAGATTGCTTTTCCAATCCAAAGACATATGTAGACGTTACCCTGACCACTTTGGAACAAGGCTTGGCCCAACACGTAGCCATAATGAAGGCCTCATGCTCACACCAAGCTCAAAGACCAACTTCTAAATAAATGCTGCGATTTATTTTAGCCCAGGTAAGGTCGCTGCTGCCATTGCGTGACAAATCTATCCAACCTGTACTCACAAATGTAAACAAAGCTATTTATTTCCTTTAAACCAATGAGCTCCCGTTGTGGGCAAATTGCAATAACGGAAGCTGTGCCGGGATTTCTAACAAATCAATGAGATCACATTGAGAACTACCAATATGGTTGCACAATCTCGCACGTCGGGTGTTGAGATGTCGTACGTAACATGGGGCCGTGCCTGGAAGATGCTCCTGTTGGTTGATCCATGAGAGATTATTCAACGCTATCTGCCATTATTCAATGGCAGGAGGGGTTCTGACATCAGGCCATGGTTATGAATGAATGAATGATCGTTTAAAGGCCATTTTCCCCACTAGAGTGGGGGTTAGCCTTGCGGGCCCCATGACAATCATGGTTCCCTGTTTGAGGCAATGTTTTTATGGCCGGATGCCCTTCTTGACGCCAACCCTTGGTCACGCTCTTACGATGCGCAGGGATACGGTGTACCTATTCTAAACCGGGGTACACACCGTGATCATTCATCCCAGCAAGCTGGTACTCAATTTGCCGACCTCGGAAGGATGACAGGCTGAGTCAACCCCCCTGGCGTGAATTCAGCGATCGACCGGGATTCGAACCCAGGATCCTAGGATCCCAAGCCGGCACCCTAACCGCTAAGCCAACACCAGGCTAAGGTTAAACAGGTTAGATCATCAGGCCATGGTTAAACTGACCAAATCGCTCACGTAGCCTTGCACACCAGGCCGTGTCCATATACAAGGGCTCCATTGCTACCAGTGCGGTATAATTACATTTGGCATGGTCGGCCGTGCAAAGTGACAATAATAAACAGCACAATATGCAGCATAGAAATAATTATATAACTACATCAAACTTACGTGAGAGTCTTGTGGTGGGCTGTCAGAGCACCGGTAGGTCGCATTATGTCCAGGTCTCTGCGGCTGTAACAGATAACAAGCACGACCACAGTAGTTATAATTACCTAACCATTGAATAACTCACCTGGAAGCGATCTACACCATTGAAACATTGCCAAACACAGGGATCTCTGCGACAGACAACATTTATGCCAAAGGAATCAAGTTAACAAGAAAAGGGGCAAATTAAAACAACGATCACAAGGTTCTGAAATCATGTCTGTCACATTGAGCTCGTGCCACATTGGAGGCATTTTAGGAAGTGACTGTGCAGAAGAACAACTTGGAAGCGAATATTGGAGTTTCATGGAGTTTAACACAACAAATACGAGTTAAGGCCACAATAACTTCCAAACCATTTCCTTGTTAAAGGGCAACGCAAATGCTCAGACTACCTCAACGCTAATCTATCCCTTGATCTATACAAGACAAGGAAGGCTGTCAGCTCATCCGTTTTCTGTTATGCCGATTGGCTGTGTGAGGCTAGGTGCACTGTGATTGGCTCCTGGCAAGATCATTGTTATAGGCTTATTCAAAGCTGATATTCGAAATCTGATTCAATATTTTTATGATCGGAACTCATGGCTTAAATAATTATGTCGAAATTTAGAGTGAAATCGGAAAGTAAAATTTGGAACAATGAAAAAACCCCCGGATATACAATAAAAAATTGGCTTCACGGGACGTGAGGTCTGGTCTACTCGACAGTTTGTGCAGACCTCAGGCTTCAAGCCTATCGGTCTATAGGATAATTCCTTTCTAGCCCAATGGAATTGGAATCGATCCAAGCTGTACAAACACAATGTATTATATATTCACATAAGCAATAGCAATGTTTTGGCTTCATTACATAATACGAGGTGTTATTTGTTCAAAGCATCGAGCAATCAAGCCAGAGTTCTGTGCTTATGCACCACCCGTGGAAATCTTCATCCTGATGAAGCAGCACTTACATGGAAGGAAGGAAAGAAGAAATCCCGCCTAGCGTTTTGACATGTTCATGTTTAGAATCCCATTCCAACCCGTTCCTGTTTCCCATTCCCTTATTGCAAACATTTAATCGGACATAATTCACAACTTTGTGTGCATAATCCTTTGTGTTTTGTTGGGTTTTGTGCACCCATCATGATTGTATCGTATATGCTTATTAAAAGCCGATATATTTAATTAATATTTTATACCATATTTTGATTTTATTTTATTGCCAGCAGTGATCTTTTTGGATTCTGATTCTACTTTTTGTTTTCGACTTTTGTTGCTCCCATGAACGTCATTGTCTGTTCTGTATTCTTGCTCTTCCATGAGCCTTGCTTCTGCATAAAAAAATCCACTATTCTTTTATTATGCATCTCTTTATTAATATCAATTGTTTATTAATAAAATATTGCCACAAGTGTGTAAGACCGCCGTCCATATACCGACTGTTATCGATTCCGGTCCCAGCGGAGTGTTTATATGTATGTCTGCACACTTTGTCAACTTGCACTGGCAACATATTTTACTTCCAAAAACATGTTTGCAGTTTTGAACTCCAACTCCTCCTGCAACCTCACATGATTAGCTACAGTTGGAGAGGTCATCGATTTACTAGGTTTAAAAAAACACGTTGGCATGGCTATGTGTTCAATTCAAACGCATGTGGAGATGAGTGGGGAGGAGAGGGGAGACAGGGGAGGAAGAGGGGAGTGGATGGGGGGGGGGGGGCAGAGGGTAGTGGTGGAGAGAGTGAGTAGGGGAGGGAGGAGAGAGAGAGAGAGGAGTGGGATCCTATGCTAGCCTTTCCCATTACTTGGGACAGGTACTTTTCCTAGTAACCTATAAAATAAATATGATGTCTTTTTCCGATTTATAAAGTGGGCAATTTTGCGGCTCCAATTCGAAATATTCTTCTTCACAATTAGCTGTGACGTCACACCATGAAGCTGAGCACCACTTTCGCATTGTTTACGGGTTACATCAAGGAACAATTTAACTCAATGAATAATGTTCAAATTTCTACAAATATGCCGGGCCGATGTGTCCTTGGTGGTTGTAGTAATACAAAACCGAGATCGTTTCCTGCTACACCAATGGACGAACGATCCTAGGATTGCCGGGAATTGGACGAGGATTGTCAGAAATACCCGAGTGTGGAAGCCCGAGTTCCAAAATGTTGGCTTTTGTGCTCAGAACATTTTACAGAGGACTGTTATGAAACAACAGAGATGGCTATAATCTTGTGGTTATCCACCACGATTGAGAGTGGATGCCACCCCCACAATTAAGCGGAAAGAAACAACCGTAGTTTGAAACTAACACCATCTCAAGCAATGTACCAAAACATACACACAGGCGATTTCACTGGTGAATCGAACACCTGTGTTGGTCTGCCGGCTACCGAACTCACCCCGCCAGATGTGCTGGCTAACATCACCATCACTTTGCCTGATGCATCTGAAGAGCTCAAAAACCCTAGCTAACAATACCAATGACAACCCACCTCCCCTCCTCTACCATCCCCCATAAACGTTCACCCAAGTTAACAATAACCACGACCCCAACACCCCTCCCCCTCATCAACCATCATCCCACAATACCCACCACCATCCCACAAAAACATCCAGACAAACTTGATCTTAAAGTGAGATCTTGCGAGAGTACATCAATCACAGCGTAAGCTTGATGAATAATAGTTATCTTGCACCACCCCACCTCTTCCCCCATCAACCATCACCACCACAATACCCACCATCATCCCACACCCTAAACCCACCCCCCCACCCCTCCCACCAACCCCTCCCCTCCACAATTCCCATCAACCATCACTCCAGCTAACAATGTTAATTGGAGGAAGGCTGGTGCATCTGTGTGAATTATGAAAGTAAAAGATTAGGGGAAAAAAGAGGGCCATCAAAGGGCCCCCATGAATGCCCCCTCCCCCTCCCCCCCCATAAGGAGCTTTATTTTAAAGTGTATTTTATGATACAAGGGATCAAGTAAGGTTACATATGTTTTGTGCTGCTTTGCTGGGGTGGAGAGTCAGCATTAGATGCGACGATGGGCCAAACTGAGCTTTCCATTCAGCTCACCAGAGATGGAGGATGCCATTCACAAAATATATGACACCTTTCATTGTTCAGAGAAAGGAAATTATAATGGTGGACAATCCAGAAGCACAGGTGGTAATTAGATCCACATCGGGTCAAACCGAGAATCGCACTTGTGGCAGACTATGGCGAGCATTGCACTTTCAGAGATAATAATAATAATAATAATTCATTTATTTTGTATAGCGCTTTTCCAGAAGCCCAAAGGCGCTTTGACAGAGTGGAAAACATAATGCATAACAATACATGAAAACAACAATTGCAAAAAGACAAGAATCAAGAAAACAAACAGCAGCGATATACGGCATATATATAAGACAAGAATCAAAAAGACAAGACAAGAATCAATAGGGAAATATTTAAAGCAAAAGGAGGGAGAAGGAGAAGAGATAGTCAGGGGTTAAATGCTGTGGGTTGAATGTTGAATGCAGCGTTGAACAGGTGGGTCTTTAGTGATGTTTTGAATGTGGTGAGTGAGGAGGAGTCTCTGATGGTGTGAGGTAGTGAGTTCCAGAGGGTGGGAGCAGCGATGGAGAAGGCCCTGTCCCCCCAGGATCTGAATTTGGTCCGGATGGAGGGGGTCAGGAGGTTGGTACCAGCAGAGCGGAGGTTGCGGGTGGGAGTGTGTCTGGAGAGGAGGTCAGCCAGGTAGGATGGGGCCAGGTTATGGAGGGCTTTGTATGTCAAGAGGAGGATTTTGTACTGGATTCTCTGGGGGATGGGGAGCCAGTGAAGCTTGTAAAGGACGGGGGTGATGTGGTCACGGGTCCGGGAATGAGTGAGTAGACGGGCAGCGGAGTTCTGAATGTATTGGAGTTTATTGGTGATTTTTGAGGGTGAACCATAGAGGAGGCTATTGCAGTAGTCCAGACGGGAGGTGATGAAGGCGTGGATGAGGGTTTCTGCAGCCGTGGAGGAGAGGGATGAGCGGAGACGGGCAATGTTTTTCAGGTGAAAGAAGGCTGACTTTGTGATCTGTTTAGTGTATTTGTCGAAGGAAAGGGTTTGGTCAAAGATGACGCCAAGATTCCGGATGTGAGGGGAGGTGGATACTGGGATACCGTCGATGTTGAGGGCAAAGTTATGGGTGGATTTTGTGAGCGTTTTTGGGCCAATGATGATTATTTCAGATTTATCACAGTTAAGCTTGAGGAAGTTGATTTGAAGCCAGGATTTTATTTCAGTGATGCAGTTTGTCAGGATAGAGTGGGTGTCGGTGGAGACGGACTTGGTGGAGATGAAAAGCTGGATGTCATCGGCGAAGCAGTGGAATTGGAGACCATGACGGCGGATTAAGTGACCGAGCGGGGACAGGTAAAGGATGAAGAGGAGGGGGCCAAGAACTGAACCTTGGGGGACACCTTGGGGGAGGGGAGCAGTGGGGGATTTGCAGTTATTGATGGAGATGAACTGGCATCTGTCAGAGAGGTATGATTTAATCCAAGAGAGGGCAGTGCCGGTGACGTTAAAGGTGGATTCAAGTCGGGTGAGGAGGATAGTGTGATCGATGGTGTCAAAGGCAGCGCTGAGGTCGAGGAGGACGAGAATGTTGAGGTTGCCAGCGTCAGAGGAGAGGAGAAGGTCGTTGGTGATTTTGAGGAGAGCAGTTTCAGTACTGTGGTTGGAGCGGAATCCGGATTGGAATGTTTCATACAAGTTATTGGCAGAGAGATGATGTTTGAGTTGAGTGGCTACAGCGCGTTCCAAAACTTTTGACAGAAAGGGTAGGTTGGAGATGGGTCTGAAGTTGTTTAGGGTGTCAGGGTTTAGACCAGGTTTTTTTAGAATGGGGGTAACAGCAGCAATTTTGAGGGAAGGTGGGACGATGCCTGTAGACAGGGAGGAGTTTATTGTTGCAATGATAAGTGGAGAGAGAGCAGGGAGGGAGGCTTTGACAAAGCTGGAGGGGATGGGGTCAAGAGTGCAGGTGGCAGTTTTCATTCCTATGAGGAGTTCAGAGAGGTCAGTAGGAGAGATTGGGGAGAACCGAGACAGGGGATGGCAGGACAAGGGGGGGCAGGTGGTTGGAGGGGGAGCGGGTGCGGCGGTGGTCAAGCTGTTGTAGATGTTGTCAATTTTGCGTTGGAAGAAAGAGAGGAAGGAGATGCAGTTGTCTACTGTGAATGACTGGGTGGTGGTGTTCAGGGGGCGGAGGAGTTTGTTTATTGTCGAGAAGAGTGCTTTTGGGTTTCCGGAGCCAGAGTGGATAATTTGAGAGTAGTAGGCAGAGCGGGCGCGGGAGAGGGCATCTTTGTAGTGTTGTATGTGGTCCTTGTAGGCTTGGGAGTGAACTGTGAGACCCGTTTTATTGCGGAGTCTTTCAAGTTGGCGAGCACGAGTTTTCATCAGGTGGAGTTCAGGGGTAAACCAGGGAGCAGAATGGGTGAAAGAAACTGTTTTGGTTTTTACAGGCGCAAGCTGGTCAAGGCAGGAGGAGAGAGTGTGGTTGTAGTAGTCAGTGAGGTCGGAAGGGGTGTGGAGGTCAATGAAGGGAGAAGTGGACATTTTTTCAGAGAGGGTGGATGAGAATGAGGTAGGTGAAAGAGCGTTTAGCTTACGGAAGTTGATTGTGCGATAATGCCTTGGTGTTGGGGCGGGGATGTTGATGGTCAGAGTGATGGCTAAGTGGTCAGAGAGGGTGAGGTCGGAGCCATAGAGATGGTGCAAATTTAATCCAGTGGAGCAGACAAGGTCCAAAATGTGACCACGGATATGGGTAGGAAAGTCGACATGTTGAGTGAGGTTAAAGCAGGTGAGTAAATCAGTGAAGTCAGTGGTTATTGTGGAGTCAGTGGAGTCCATGTGGATATTGAAATCACCAAGGAGGAGGATTGAGGGGGAGAGGGAACATAGCTGGGTCAGAAAGTAGGAGAAGTCAGACAGGAATGATGGGTGGGGTTTGGGAGGGCGGTAGACGACAGCCATGACTGACTGCGTGTGACCAGAGAGTTTTAAAGCCAGGTGTTCAAATGATGGAGCAGATGAGATGGAGATGAGGTTGGTCTTGATGTCTTGACGGTGGATAACGGCAATTCCACCACCTCGGCCCTCCGAGCGTGGTTTATTGACGTAGGAATATCCATTGGGTGTGGTGAGGTTGAGTGTGTAGTAGTCCAGAGGTTGTTGCCAGGTTTCGGTGAGACAGAGAAAGTCCAGTTTGTTATCCAGGATGTATTCGTTCAGGATGAGGCATTTATTGTTGAGGGACCGGGTGTTGAACAGGGTGAGCTTGATGTTGTTTTGAACAGCAGGGATGAATTCAGGTGATTTAGCCAGGGTTCGTAGGCAAGAGGTGCGATCGTGTGGGTTGCTGTGACCAGGTGCGCTGGGACGAAGAGTGAGAGTGCGCTGAGCCGACCAGAGGACGGGGATGGAGTGACCTGATTGCAAATAAACAAACTTGCGACCGGAGCCACGGTGAATGTACCTGGGTCGTCGGAGGAGTCCATTTGATTTGATGGCAGAGATGCATGATGGGGTGGAGCGGGTATTGAGCAGAAGAAGCCTTGCGGCGGAGTACTTCAGAGCCATGTCAGGCAGGAGCGAAGGGACGAGTACGAGGCCAAGGTCGAGGAGGCAAAGCGGCAAACGCAGCGGCAAACGCAGCGGCAAACGACTGCAGCCGCTAATCAAGACCACAGCGGCAAACAAGGCCACAAAGACCACAAGGCCACCGGCAAACAAGGCCACGGCCACAAACAACGGGAGCGGGCCTTTCGATTCCGTATTCCGTACCATCAAAAGCAGATTCCGTTATCCAGCCGGAGAACACGCGGCACGTGCGGGTGTGAAAAGGCAGGACAGGTGTGAGATGTCAGGTCAGAAAAGTAGAAGCAGACCCTGTACATCCATCCAGTCGGAGAAGCGGCGAATATGCAACGCCAGCGTCCTCTCGCAACCGAACCCGAACCTCTCGCAACCGAATCAGTAATTAAAATACATAATGGCAAAGTGGACTTAACAATGGCTGCAGCCGGAAGAGTGAGAATTGTACCGTTTAATCTGAACTCACCTTTGTTGAGTTGTGGAGTTTACACATGAGCCACAAGAGTAAACCACGTGACAGATTGCATGATGCATGAACAATAATAATAATAATTTGAGGACTGGTGTTGGAGACAGAGACCACAGTGTGAATAGACGCGGCAATTTCGGCTCGAGAAATACTTATGCAACATTAGGAGCAAACCAGGCTACCACTACACACCTGTCATACGAGTGAACGAAGAGTGACAAATTGTGGTGATTCAGATCATGAGCCATGTGCTCGCGATACATCTGCACCAAATCATGATTGTTCAGGAGTTCATCCTGCAAAGGACATCGGTAGGCCACGGTTGATGTTTGGAGATAGCCTGCATGGCACTCTCCAGAGTTTAAAATCCACTTCCAAAACAGTTTTACCTGGCTGAAGTGATGAGTCATCAGAATGTCCGTCACCGTGTTGGTCAACTCGGATAACTGGGAACAAGGGGGAAGTGCAAGAAGCATGTGAGAACAACTACGACATGACGGAAATGGACCATTTGGCAGCCTTAAAAATGTAAAGCAATAAAAATCAAAAATATTTCTCAAACGAGATGCATTCATGATGTTTTGCCATCAGACCAATGTGTACCAATGACGTGTCAAAACGTGTTAATAAATGAACGAAACCATCAAAAGGACACACTGTCCCAGTGTTAACCCATAAAGCTCTTTGTACCATGATCGCTACCGTCACGTGTATGCAAATTAGTTTAAACTGATGGCAACCCAAAGAATGAATCAGGACCTTTCTTACAATGTATAATACCTGGCTAACCTATGAAAGCTTGCTTCCAATTGGTGGAGAAAAGCCGATGAGAAAAAAAAAATTCTGGCCCACCAACCAGTAAATCCAGCACTTTATGGTTTAAGCAACTGTGAAATGTCTGGAAGAACAGATTTTTTTCACCCACCCATGGAGTTCTTATAGCAGATATTATATATATATATATATATTGCTGCGGTTTTGAGATTGGCACATTGAAGTCATTCAAGGTTAAAGGTTTGCCCCCCATAGGTAGTCACACGAGCAACATATAGGCCCATTTGTAGTATAGTTATGTCTTAGTATGTGTAAGAATAGGCCATTTCCCCTCTTAGTACCTGCGTTGTGTAAAGACAGGAGAATAGGCCCCCCCAATCATTTTGCTCCAACCTCCATTCTACCTCTATGGGCGCAATCCATCCCGTGCCCCATTTGGCTGTCCCCTAGTCGAGTTAACACGAGGCAGGGCCTCGAAAGGTGAATGAGGGGAGCGGGGTCGGGGTGAGCGGCGTGGGGGGACGGTAAGAGCCACCAGCCAATCAGAGCTCGAGCGGAATGGCGTGAGAGGGCGTGGTGAAGAGAGTCTGGTGAGTTCCAGAAGGTTTGCAGGGCGGGTCTATATAAGCCCATACGAAAAGCCCTCGAAAGGACTTGCAGAGGATAAGCGCGTTGTAAAGGACTTGAGGAGAAAGGACTGTGCCAGAGGATTTGCATCACTCGCCGTTGTTGAACTTTGACCCTCGCAATAGAATGTGCGCGCCAGGGGATAGAGGAAGAGGCGTTGGCTGTACATGTACGCGGGCGCAGCCAGACGCGCCGGTAACGAACAGAGCGCATTTCG
Organism: Myxine glutinosa; assembly: GCF_964187855.1. NCBI lineage: Eukaryota > Metazoa > Chordata > Myxini > Myxiniformes > Myxinidae > Myxine > Myxine glutinosa. The sequence continues at coordinate 126,415,715 of NC_136265.1, read as the reverse complement.
GCCACGCGAGTGAACGCGGCCATAACCGCGGGTGAATAAGCGAGTGAATAACCGCCAGTCGCGCCAAAGTCCGCCCTCTACCGTGCGCCCCGAGATAACCAGATTGTTCAAGCGACACGCTACGAGCTCCTGCCTTCTCCTGCCTCCATCTCCACGGGACGTGCCGGGGACCGGAGAGAGCTGCACGGAGCTGATCCTGTACGACCACCGCGGAGCTGGTGAACATCATCCTGCCGATCAGCAATCCCCGTGTGAGTGTGTGTGTGTGTGTGTGTGTGTGTGTGTGTGTGTGTGTGTGTGTGTGTGTGTGTGTGTGACGGGCCCGTTTGTCCTGGGGTATTAAGAATAAGACTGCTTAAGGATTTATCTGTGTCTCTTCGTCCTGGCTGTAAATACGTGCAATCATAATTAAACATCTTTGTTCTTCCTTTCCTTTCCAATTTGATCGCCTTTGTGATTTCTCCATTGGCTAAGCGTGGTACGAATAGAACCGCTTGAATCGGGTTCCACCATCTATAACGGCCCGGATCACGTGTACGCAACCGCTCGGCGTATCACCAACACACGTGGTTTGTGCGAGGCTTATTTCCTCGCTTCAGGGCAGCGCCAGTACTTAGGTTAACAGCGAATTTGGTCCCGAAACCCTATTTCGCGCTGTCCGGAAGGGACGTAATAGGTCTCTGGTCGTGCCAGATCAGTCAAGACAAGGGGACTAATCCCCCCTTTGTAAGGGGAGAAGGCCGGCAGCAGATCCGCAACAATATATATATACAGTGCGTATCAAAAAAAAGGTAATCCGAATTCAAGGGGTTTATATGCAAAGGTTGTTTAGTTTGACAATTTACATGTGGTTTACCAATTATGAGGAGATCCTCAGCTTTCCATTGATGCCTTTCATGCATCATTGCTGTCACACATGACCGAGTACATGTTCATTGAAAATGACAACTTCAAATCGCATTTTTACAAGTTTGGCTAATCGATGCAAGACAGCTTGAAATGGACGCATTACTTGTCGACTGCCAAGTTGATTATGTAAAATTGTTAAGCTGGTCTAGTAATCGTCAGTTGCGTCATCCTTTGTTGAAAATGGGTATTTAAGATGGGCCTACAGTGTATGGGTTTAGAGACAGTCTGAGTCATTGAAAAGATGGTTCAACTTACGACTGAACAGCGGACCTTCGTAGTTACAAACTTTCACCAAACTGGAAGTTTGCAGCGAACTCGTGATGCGTTCAGGGAATGTTTCCCAGAACGGGAGCCTCCAGCAGCCAAAACTATCTGGGCGAATGTTAGAAAATACCAAGAGCATGGCACTAGCCTCAACCGCAACAAGGAGAATTCTGGTAGGAGACGCACTGGGCGATCGGAAATGAACATTTCAGCAGTAAGGCAGCAAGTTTTGGAGCATCCTAGGGATACCAGCGCAAGACGAAATGGGCCAGGAATGCCTTAGGCAACATTCAACCGAATCACAAGACTGGACCTCCAAAAACATCCATATCGGATTCACATCCGGCATCAACTTACGCCAGTAGATTTTGCCAGGAGGCTGGTGCTTGCCAGATGGTTGATAGCACATTGCGAAGCAGATGTCAATTTCCTGTGGTATCTCGTTATCGGCGACGAAGCTGCTTTCGCCATGGACAGCAAGGTCAATACCCATAATGTTCTTGAATATGCACCAACAGGATAACCCCAGGAATTTAATTTTGACACCAACATGAATCAACAAAAGTGGACTGTTTGGTTGGGACTTTGTGGAAGTGGTCAGGTGATCGGACCATTTTTCTTTCAAAGGAATGTCAATGGTAACAGGTATCTGCAGATGATCAATGATGAAGTTTTACCGCAGCTGGAGGAGAACTTTGAGCGACAGGTTCGTGGTGTCTTCAGATATCTCTGGTGGGCCCAAGATGGCGCCCCAGCACATTGTCTTATCTCTGTCCGAGATCGAGTGAGGGAACTCTTTGGCGACCGAGTCATCGCCCTCAACCATGCAGTGGAATGGCCGCCAAGATCACCTGACCTCACACCATGTGATTATTTCCTTTGGGGACATTTAAAGAACAAGGTGTTCGTAGCTCCTCCCCATGATCTTGACGAATTGCAGGGCCGTATTCGACATGAAGTGGATGCTTTGCGCAATGACCCGGCTATGGTGAGACGAGCAGTTCAGTGCATACTCTGCCACTGTGAGCTTTGTGTTGAAAGGGGAGGTGAACATGTTGAAGGTGTGGGTGCGTAAAGGCCAATCATTCCTGAGAAAAGTTCACATCTGACGTTCATTTTGCACCAATTATCCTGACTTGCACCGATTAGCCAAACTTGTAAAAATGCGATTTGAACTTGTCATTTTCAATGAACATGTACTCGGTCATGTGTGACAGCAATGATGCATGAAAGGCATCAATGGAAAGCTGAGGATCTCCTCTTAATTAGTAAACCACATGTAAATTGTCAAAATAAATAACCTTTGCATATTAACCCCTTGAATTCGGATTACCTTTTTTTGATACGCACTGTATACTGTATATAGATGTGTGTGTTTAGATTGTGTGTGTGTGTTTATATTGTGTGTGTGTTTATATTGTGTGTGTGTGTGTGTGTGTGTGTGTGTGTGTGTGTGTGTGTATGTGTGTGTGTGTGTATGTGTGTGCGTGTGTGTGTGTGTATGCGTGTGTGTGCGTGTATGCGTGTGTGCGCGTGTGTGCGTGTATGCGTGTGTGCGTGTATGCGTGTGTACGTGTCTGCGCGTACGTGTCTGCGCGTACGTGTCTGCGCGTACGTGTCTGCGCGTACGTGTCTGCGCGTACGTGTCTGCGCGTACGTGTCTGCGCGTACGTGTCTGCGCGTATGTGTCTGCGTGTGTGTGTCTGCGTGTGTGCGTGCGCGTGCGTGTGTAGTAGCAGTAGTGGGCCATGATTGCAGACTACAAGCATAAGTTGAGGTGCATCGAACTGCAAACAATACAAGCCTTGCATCTTTGGTGACAACTAGATAACTAAATGTTTGATGAAGTGGACTATGAATGACTTTTATGTCCGCCACCAAAGGTCGACGAAGATTATGTTTTCACCCCTGTCTGTCTGCGTCTGTAAGCATGATATCTCAAAAAGTAATGGACGCATTTGGACGAAATTTGTTGGAGAGATTGGGTGTGTGACAAGGACAAAATGGCTGGAGTCTGGTGAAGATCCAGATCCGGATATTACAATTTAAGTGGTTCTTCACAATTGAAAGATAGTGCCAAAACTATATACGATATAGTACGATATCTCAAAAACCCATGGACAGATTTCGACAAAACTTGGTGGAAGAGTTGGATAAGTGACAATAACAAGCCAATTACATTTTGTTTTAAGGAACGGATGCAGATCCGGCTCATCAGTAGGATAGAAAATGTAAACCATTCAGTCTGCTAGTAGTATGTGCCATACCAAGTGCCACTCTGGTTTTGTATATATTAATTTGATAAAGCGGATTGTGTTTGCATTTAGAAAGCAGGTAAATAACTCAAGTAAATCAAGAATTAGTGATTATGATGTGCTCTTTATTTAACACTTTACAGCTATAGTAATTTTACTGTAAATAAGTCAAAAGTAATAACATAAAACTATTGTTACACTCCAGGGGGTTGCTGGGCAGTTGATGATTCCAAGTCGAAGACAAATGCTAAGATGGGAAATTGGAACTTATAAACCGATGTGGAAGACAAACATGGATCGCCATATTATTAACTATTACCTCCACTCCGTGGATGGAGGTTATGTTTTCACCCCTGTCTGTCTGTTTGTCTGTGACCAAGATGTCTCAAAACATTGTGGGCGGATTCGGACGGAATTTGGCGGAGTGGTAGCGTATGTGACAAGGACGAAATGATTAGATTTTGGTGAGGATCTGGATTTGGATCCGGCTAGTAGAATTTTTTGCGATTCTTCACCATTAAATGATAGGGCCAAAAACGATACATAGCAGGATATCTCAAAAAGTTAAGGACGGATTTGGAGAAAATTTGGTGAACAGATTGTGTGTGTGGCAAGGAAGAATTGGTTCAATTTTGGTCAAGATCCGGATCCGGATACTAGAATATTTATGTGATTCTTCACCATTGAGTGATTGGGCTAAAACCGATATATAGCAGGACATCGCAAAAAGTTAACGACTGATTTGGACGAAACTTGGTGGACGAGTTGGTTCGGTGACAAGAACAAGCCGATTAGATTTTGGTTCAGGTCCGAATCCAGATCCGGCCTATCAGTGGGATACAAAACAAACTGGTGAGCCTGGCGGAGGTATGCGCTCTACCAAGTGCCCTTCTAGTTGTTGCTATTCCCATGTTGCACCTCCTTAACAACAGCGCCAGAGTTATCATCGTATTGAATTCGCAGCTTTCCTTTTCTTACGCTAATCAAATTTAGATGACGATTTACATAATAGGCTGCAAGAGAGATAGCGATTCTGCGTCTAATCTGGGTTTAATTGACGCGACAATTGCCCGTGCAAGCGAAGCGAAAAGCGGGGTTAAACAATTGGTGCATGTCTGTCCGTCTACAAACGTCAAGTTATGATCAAGCAGCAACTTATTTAAATTGAATGTTATATTTTGAACATTAATCAGAAAACAAACCTGCTGTTGAACAGAACAACTGGCTCTGAATTTGTACTGATCTCACATGCGTCGAAAGGGGTGAGATAGTTGTTCTACTCTGTCTGCCTGTGTGGGTTCTTAAGGATAATTCTAATATTTGTTTGTTTCGAGGCTTTTCCTATTTCTTCGTAAAAATGCCAAACTGAACCATTTCCTTCAAACACTGGTGCGATTTATTTATACTGTCTACCTGTGGCAGTCAAATGAAATTGAAAAATCATTCCAAACAGGAAACGTACTGTTTTTAAGAACATTATAACGGACAAACAGGCAAGAAGAACTAATGTAACATATTAGAATAGATAGGGTGGTGTAATAAACTGCGAAAACAGCAGTAAATTCCAGAATTGGTTAATTCAAACGATTTTTACAATCTTTATTGTATTTAAATTGAATTATCCACAAACACTTGCAGAACACAAATCGCCTTCTTGTCTCTTGCAAAAAACCTTCTTGCAGATGTTAAGGTCTGAACTTTGAGTGGGCCATTGGAATAGCTGTAGAGTTCCTGACTCTACCCTTCGTTGTAAATAGGTTTTAACGACATTTGCAGTGTCTGAGCTAATCATGTTGGAAAACAAAGTTGTCGCAATTTATCCTCCTTTCTGAAGGAATATCATTGTGGGTTAGAACAGCTTTCATTGTTGCTTCAATTCTCACCAAACCACCAGCAGAAAGAAATCAACAAACCTGAACAGAGCCTCCACCATGCTTCACAGCGAGCTGGAGACATCCTGAAACTAATCAGTCTCTTGGTTGGGTTACCTATACGCAGAAAGGGCTTAACAGCAACTCGCCCATGGAGAACACTTGTGATAACAGACCTTCTGACAGTAGATTAATCTACTTAAACCCCTGATGTCTGTGCCAGTTCTTATGAAAGTTCAGCAATTGATTTTTTTTTTCTACATCTTAAAGGGGAACCCAAACATTTAGACCGCCTCGATGCTACTCTCTCTTGATATGCTCCAAAATAGATATGATGTGTCTTTTTCCGATTTATAAAGTCAGTAATTTCGCGATTAAAAGTCTAAACAATCTTCTTCTTCACACTTAGTTGTGACATCACTCTCAAGTCGACCACCATATCCGTTCTGTCCACAGGTTATTACATCGCCCTATGATTGAACTACAATTTAACACAAATGGCGAATCTTCGATTTTCCACAAATTTGCCAAAAAAAGTCGATGCATCCTTGGTGGTTGTAGTCATATAAACCAAGATGGTTTCATGCTACAATAAATGGCTGAAAGACACCAAGTTTGCCAGAAATTGGACGAGGTATGTCCGAAAAACCCAGTTATGGATTGGGCCTACAAAATGTTCGCTTTTGTGCTTGGAACATTCCACAGTGCACTGTTATGAAACATCAGAGATAGCTAGATCTTGTGGTTATCCGCCACAATTGAGAGAGGATGCCATCCACACGATTAAGAGGAAGAAACAGCCATCACTCGAAACAAAGACCATCTCTGCCCAGCTGACCTGTCGACGATGTTGGTTGACCTGTCGACGACTGATCTGACCTCATCAACACAACACACCACACCACTGGGGTGGGACATCGAAATGGCACTGACAAATGGCGACCCAAGAAAACATGAAATGGGACGATCCTGTAACATACGTAGTGTGTTCAAAAAGTATCCGACCTTTATTTTTCGTGCGTAAAAAAACAGAAGCTAGGGAGGCGTTGATTGGTGCACGTATGTAGGCGATCCTAATGCACACGTGTGAATTTTTTCCCACCTGCAGAAGCTGTCATTCGACGGCAGACCGCCGATGAGTGAGGACATGTAAGTGAGCGCCGTCGGATTTTCGTTTTTGACAAAATGACGGAAAAACTTGAACAACGCTACTGCATCAAATTTTGTGTTTTTTGGCCTCGGGGATGTTGGATGCTTCCATTGTGATGACTGCAACTTGGTTTCTGGGTCGTACCCATAAACCCAGGACTCATCGCCAGTGATCACTGTGTTGAGGAAGCTGGGATCGCTGTTCACAGTCTCCAGCATGTCCTGTGCGATCTCCAAACGGAGTTGCTTCTGCTCAATCGTTAGCAGCTTTGGTACGAACTTCGCTGAGATTCTCCTGAAGCCCAAATCCTCCTTCATAATGGAATGAACGGTGTTGAATCTTGCGGATCGTTTCCACTTGGGAATCGCCAAGCTTTACACAAAATTTGATGCAGTAGCGTTGTTCAAGTTTTTCCGTCATTTTGTCAAAAACGAAAATCCGACGGCGCTCACTTACATGTCCTCACTCATCGGCGGTCTGCCGTCGAATGACAGCTTCTGCAGGTGTGAAAAAATTCACGCGTGCGCATTAGGATCGCCTACATACGTGCACCAATCAATGCCTCCCTAGCTTCTTTTTTTTTTTACGCACGAAAAATAAAGGTCGGATACTTTTTGAACACAGTAGTACATGACAACGGGTCAGCCTGTGACAGTGGGACAATGAATTTGTCGCTCATGTCCGAGTGTGCCTGGGCGGTGTCGGTGCTGTTATGTCCGTGCCGTGTCCGTGCCGTATTTCCTCTGGAGTAATACAACCGATTTATAAATTAATACAAAATCTCTGATAGATCGTCAATTGAACGGAAAAACAAAACCTACCAATTTGTAGTGAACATGCGACCAGCGTTAGTATCTTCAGTTCCACCTCAATTGTCGCCATGTTCCCCTGAATCGCTTGCACAAGGCTCAAAATGACAAGTCTCCACAATTTCCCAAAAAACGTTTCCATCACTAATTTTGTCTGATAGTTTCTTCAAAATCCCACTTATCTGTTTCAACATACTGAGAACCTTCAGAGATGCTAATGGTGGTTGTAATCCAAATCGGAACCCAATCTCAAAATACACAGTTTCTCTATGTAAACCGCCATCAGGATCATGGTGGGTTACAAGAGCGATATCACTGGCAAAACCGATAAATCTACACTTTTAAATCGACACTTTTGGGCACTTTGCGATTTGCAAAAAAAAAAAAAAAAAAAATTCTAATTTTTATTCCCTTCAAATTAGACCATGATTCATGATTTTCAGTGGTTTTATAAAATGTTTTTTCTGCTTTTGGGTGCCCCTTTAAGGAACTTATCTTGAAGCATTCTATCTATCCCAAGGTAGTGTTATGGGCCCTGTGCTATTTCTGGTCTTCATCAATGATCTCTCCGACTCTCTGGAAAATCCTCTCTATCTCCTTGCTGATGACTCCACTATCTGCCACTCCATTCCTCATCCCTCAGATCGGCAGTCTGCAGCCTCCTCACTCTCTGCAGACCTGGACAAAATCACAGACTGGTCAAACAAGTGGAACATGTCTTTCAATCCTGACAAATCTCACACTCTTACAATCTCTCTCCGAAAGGACTGACTGGAAAACCCTCCCATCTACTTTCTCAACAATCCTCTCCAAGAAGTTCTGTCGCTCAAGCTTTTGGGTCTCACTATCTGCCATGATCTTTCTTGGGAAAACCACATTTCCAAGCTGGCCTCCAAAGCCAGTCGCCGACTGGGCATCCTCCATCGTGCATCCCCCTCTGGGCATCCCCCTCTGGGGCGGTGCTCCTGCCTCACACCTAGCTCGGCTTCACGCTGTTGAAACCAAAGCTTTCAGAATCATTGGAATCTCCTGTAATGAAGCTAACTCCGAGGGCCTTTCACTCACTCACCGCAGGCAGGTTGGTGGTCTTTCTGTCTTCTACCGACTCCTCTCTGGCCTTGCTCCCCCAGCTCTCTCTGTGCTCTGTCTCCCCCAATATTCCTTCATGTCACACAAGATCTGCCTGCAACCCTCTTTATGGTTAAACTGCCAAAATCTAGGCTCTCTGCTCACCTTCACTCTTTCATTCCCCTTTTCTCCCACCTCTGGAACAAACTCCCCCACTCCCTTCAATCCCACTCCTCCCTCCAGGTCTTTAAAACAGCTGTTCACCACCATCTCTTATCCTCCCCCATCCAAAATCTTGATCTTTTCTACCCCCGCTAATTCACCCCAGATACACTTTTTTTGTTGGAATTTGAAATTCCAACTTCTTTCCTGGAAGTCCTTGCAGCGTTCATATGTTTTATACCTCTCCCAACTCCCCCTAAGCCCTCCCCCTCCCACATTTCTCCCGATGTCCCTGCTCTCAAATGTTGTGTTTGTGTCCTTCCTCCTCCTCTCCCAATCTTGTCTACCGCTCCCCTTATTTTTTTGTGTTTTATGTGTCGGTTTGACTTTTTGTGTGATTAATGTTAGCTCTTTCACGAGCCTCAATCTTATATGCAAAAAAAAAGAAAAAAAAAAGCATTGCTCATCTGTTTTGCTGAGTTTCTTTGGCCTTCCAATCCTATGTTTCTTATTGTTAACTTTCCCAGTCTCGATATACTTCTGTATTGTTACTTGAATTCCACATCTGGGAATGACTGTTTTGGGAGATATTTCTCTGGGAATTGAAATCTTGGTGTAAAATTATTATTTTGAGTCTTGTCAAGTTTCAGATATTGAGCACCGTGTGGGTTTATAATACCAGGTTTATAATACAAAAACAAAAAACTTTTGGATTATTTGGACAGGAAAAAAACAACTAGAGCTTCCAGGGAAGCAGAACTCAAATGAACAACTTTAAAGTAGGTCAGTTGTCTGTACTAGATTTGACTTAAATGAAAAGCCAACAACCTTGTGTAATAATGGACGTTAAAGTCTTAACGTCGTTTCGGAGCTGAAAACAATATGGCGGAATCTGTTAATATTTGTGGACGCAAGTGTTAATGTCGTTTTCATGACCAAAAACAAAATGGTCACCTAAGTCCGGCATTTTTCAACGGATCGGGCTGAAATGTAATACCAACCTGGTCCTTGGGGTAAGGATGCTGCATGTCAAGTTTGATCAGAATCGGTTGATATTTGTGGACGCTGGAGTGTTAACGTCGAAAAGTTAACAGACGACGACGACGACGACGACGACGACGACGACGACGACAGACGACAGACGACGGACGACGGAGGGTTCAGTATGTGATGACCTCAACTGGACTTCCGTCCAGTTGAGTTTAAAAAACTCAAAATCAAAAGATGAATTTTGGGAAACATTGCAGAATGCACGGAACAACCTCCCAACGGAGTGTTTCCAAAAATTGCAGGAAATCATTCCAAAACGGACATTCGCTGTTTAACATGAAAAACGTCGTCACGCCAAATATTAAAATTGGATTCAATAATATTGTAAAATACAATTCATTTTTATTTAATAAAACACGATTGTAACACCTTTTATTGATCAACTTGTGCCCAATGTTAAGATAACAAGCATTCTGAGTATTGCGCTGCAATACATGTCCCCGACCGGCAGTCTGTCGTCTGGAAAACTGATGAGGAAATTACCAAAGTTCAAAGTGCTATAACTTTGTCAAAAATGATCGAAACGTCGTGAAGTTCGAACGTGATCTGTAACTTATCATGAGGAAACCATGTGCCAAGTTTGAAATCATTAGCATTAAGAGTTTAGAAAAAAAAGTCCAGAAAACTGTTCTTTGCGTGACGGACTGACAGACGGAGGGACGGAGTGCAAACCTCCGGTGTACACCGGTAGGGGACTAAAAATGTTTATTTTCAAGGTGGCCTAAGACTTTTGCACAGTTGTGTACGTGTTGTATGTGTGTGCAGATCAGAGGGTTGTTGGTGCTGGCGATACCTTGGAAGTGGCCCAGTCAATCCAGCCCTTTGCACAAGTGTCGATGTTAATCAACACTAAACCCTCCACAAATGCTGGATGATTCAGCTGGGGGTAGCCAGAGAGGGAAAGGGTGAGGGGCAGGGGGCAGATGGTGGGAAGGAGGAGAGTGAATGGGGTTGAGTACATTTATTAGTATCATGCCAACAAGACCTTCAAAACCACAAGCTAAAATGGATCAGAAGCTGTAAAAGGCAAAGCTTTTCAACAAATCAGCATCTTAAAGCTCGAGTGGGAAGTCAATAATGCCACATTACCTTTACATCGAAAAAAAACCTGTAAACAAGAGCCCTAAAGAAGGTTAATCATGATCAAATGAAGAATAAACAATTTGTAATTGTTAAGACAGGCTACATATATTTTGCTTGATGCTTGATTTGATATAAGACAGGAAACAAAACTTTCAAAACTCCACCATTACAATGGTGTGTGTATATACCGGGAGCAGGATGGCCAACATGATGCCGGAGAGGCACAGTCGGCAGCAAGACGCTGGAAGCGAGTTGCTTTGAGGTGTCTGTTGGCCTCAGGCAAGAATTAGCTAACAAGCTTCTGACGTCTGTTGCCGCGACCATAAAAAATAATCACTGCCCCATTGCCAAGACCTTCAATCGCTCAAAAAAAAAAAAAAAACAGCTCATGAAACTACAATTTTACTGCAGACATCTTGTAGTTTGATCATTTTAAAGATGTCGAATTTGATTAGACTTGTAAATTCCCGGCCGGTCTATTTTGTTGCCTTATGTGGACTACAGTACAAAAGGTGATCCCCTCGTGGAATGCCATTCAATTCCCAAAGGCCTTATTGAAATGGGTCATGATAATCATTCGATACAAGAATGCAGATAGAGTTAAAATGCTCACACAGGGAATATCTAATCTAACATGACCCGTTATTAGAACACAAGCTTCTCCCTGAAAAAAACCACCCCAAAAAACCTGTTGCTCAAGCATCCATCATCGTGGCACGCCATCTGCAAGAAAAGCTAGATGCATGAGCATCAAACTGGTATTGACACAATGATTGCGAGCACACTTTTAAACGATGGTATAAGTGTCAAGTTAGCCATCCTGACCCCACTCAATACCGAGTGGAAGAGTAGCGCAATACAAAAAAATGACCACAAGGTTGCAAACAAAATGTCATGTCACAATCATACACAGAAATGAACCAAAAACTTTTCCACCACAAGACTGCCAAATACAAAATTAATTTCTTCAAAAATAATAAATAAATCAAAACTATTGTTGCCACGTAGACTGCACTTAAAGCACAAAACCATGGCAAGAACATTTCCAAAGCCACTTGTAGCAAATATCCACCAATGGGAGTCATTAGAATTGGTAACATGACTTATAACTCACCATAAAGAGAAAGTAGAATTATGGTGTCAGTTTGGCAAAAGAACAGATTTGTTTTAAATGCAACACTGCTAGCACAATCACTTGCATATGTTATAGCTCCTCCATGAGCCTAGAATGCATTTACAACAAATTGTTAAAAACGCGTTTTGTCCATATTTCTAATCGAGACAAACCTCATAGCAAATATTACGCTCCATTGAGGATCCATCGATCGACACCGAATACATGACGGGCAAGCTGAAAACTTGATAACCAAAAATAAGCATGATGGGACAAAGTGGGGATTGCTTTCTGACTGGGGAACTCACAGCAAACCGAGTGAGGATGTAGGCTCCTGCTCCCACCCCGATGCCAATGACACTCTTTAGGCTGCCAACACAAACAGACATGCCAACAATCAGACCCAGCATGGACGAGGACATCCAATGGAAACGATGACAAAATTAAAATAATAATAACTGGAGTTTCCAGGGAAGCAGAACTCAACTGAACTGACTGGACAACTTTAAAGTACGTCAGTTGTTAGATAAATGAAATATTCCATAATCCTAATCCATAAATATTTGTGGATGTTAAAGTCTTAACGTCGTTTTGGAGCTGAAAACAATATGGCGGACTATGGCGGCCATTTTGTGACGGATCGGGTTGGAATGCAATATCAACCTACCTTGTGTGGGAAGGGTTAAACATTCTAAGTTTGATCAAAATCTGTTAATATTTGTGGACGCTAGAGTGTTAACGTCGTTTTCATGACCAAAAACAAAATGGTCGCCTAAGTCCGCCATTTTTCAACGGATCGGGCTGAAATGTAATATCAACCTGGTACTTGGGGTAAGGATGCTGCATGCCAAGCTTGATCAGAATCGGTTGATATTTGTGGACGCTGGAGTGTTAACATCGAAAAGTTAACGGACGACAGATGACAGACGACGGACGCCGGAGGGTTCAGTATGTGATAAACTCAACTGGACGGTAGTCCAGTTGAGTTAATAATAAACCGAGCAACCAACCGGTAAAATAAAAAACCGAAATTTGAATAAATGTAAAATAGGTTACATTGTTAAAAGCTTTCCTGCAACAATAAAGGTCCGTTTGAAGAATTATGGTGGGTAACATCATCATTTGAACAAAAAAACAATGAAAACGAAAAAAAAAAAACGACGAGTACAGATACAAAGTACACCGCACCACCCCCATACCAAATAAATTAATAACATATCCTTCAGCACGCGGCACAGACGGTATTGGGAGGGAGAGGTATACAACAATAATTGATTAATTGCGTAATTAAAAAAGTAGATAATCATAAAAAATTTTTTTTTATCAATTGGCTAATAGCATACCTAATAATCATAAAATAGATTATGTTAGTAGATAATCAAAAAATTAATTTCTTAATCAATTGGCAAATAGCATACCTTAACCACCAGTGTTTCATCTGAAGCTGCAACATTTTGTAAATTAATTAAATTAATTAATCTAACAAGTTAAATAATTAATTGATTAATTGTTTAAACGGTAAATAAATGAATCTATTAATGGATTAATCAATAAGTCAAAAAGACACTTTAAAGCCAAATCATTGACCACTGTCGTGTCCAAATGTCAGCTTCCTTGCTCAAAAGTTGCCTGAGATATTGCCCCCAGATGAGAAAGAAAATAAATAAGTGATTAATAATGAAAATAAAGAAAAAAAAAAGGTAAAATAATTAAATAAATAATGAAAATACATAAATAATCGTAAAATAAAGAAATTATTAATGAATTAGGTAATAGCATAACTAAACCACCATCGTTTTATCCGAATCTGTAATAAAATAAAATAAATTAAGAGTTAATCGGAAAATTAAATAACCCAAAAATAAAAAGTTTTTGTGAAAGCACTTGCTCACAATTGCGCGCAAATTTCAGCTTCCGAGCTCAAAGGATGGCTGAGATATCGCCCGGACAAACAAACAAGAAAACATGAACTATGTTGTGCATAGCACGATAATTGCGAAATCACTAAAATAAGTTGTTGGCCAATGTTGACCTCAAAAATAATTGGTGGTTGAATTGAGTGACTTGGTATGCAAATCCTCTTAAAATTTCAAGTCAATCAGATGAAAATGGAGGATTTTATAAATTTGGCCGATGTTGATCTTTTGGCTGATGACCTCAAAAATAGGTGGTGGTTGAATTCAATGTCCAGATATGCAAATCCTCTTAAAATATCAAGTCAATTGGAAGAAAAGAGGATTTTAGAAATTCGGCCTATGTTGACCTTTTGGCTGATGTTAACCTAAAATAGATTTGGTGGTTGAATTCAGTGACCAGATATGCAAATGCTCTTCAAATTTCAAGTCAATTGGATGAAAATTGAAGCTTCATAAATTTGACAAAGTTGGTGACCTTTGGCCTATGTTGACCTATTGACTGACCCCAAAAACAATAGGCTTCTTGCTTATGATAGTCTTTATAATAATAACAAAAAAAAAATGTATACAAGATCGAGGCTCGTGTAAGAGCTAACATGAATCACAAAAACATAAATGAACACATAAAACATATAACTAGAACGCCACTCAGTAAAGCGCATACTCCCGCCGTGGGTCAAGTTGGAATAATACGTTTTGTATAACATTCCCTCTCCCCAAAATAAGAAATGAAAAAGAAAGTAGGCCCTAACTGTCAGAGAATTAATTTTGATATATCTCGTAATTAGAGGAGAAAAACATCATTTAAGAATAAAAGCAACTTTCATCCAAATCCATTCAGAACTTTTCCAGATATCTTGTTCACAAACACACAAACACACGACCACACACACGGACGGACACGATCGAATGCATTACTCCCTGGCGGGAGAAATAAAGGGAGCGGGAGACAAGAGGGGGAGAGAGAGGGAAGCACACAAGCACAACAACGGTAGGGAACAGGGACATTGGGAGATCTGTGGGAGGAAGAGGGCTTGGGGGAGGGGGAGGGGGAGGGGTAAGGGAAAAGGGGTGGGGGCAGGGGGTGGGAGAGGTATAAAACAAATGGACATTGCAAGGACTTCCAGGAAAGAAGTCGGTATATCTAGGGTGAATTAACGGGGGTAGAAGAGATCAAGGTTTTGGATGGGGAAGATAAGATATGGTGGGGTGAACAGCTGTTTTAAAGACCTGGAGGGAGGAGTGAGATTGAAGAGTGAGGGAGTTTGTTCCAGAGGCAGGAGAAAAGTGGAATGAAAGAGTGAAGGTGCACAGAGTCTTGATTTTGGCAGTTTCACCAGAAGGCAGATCTTTGCGACCTGAAGGAATATTTGGGGGACAGAGCACAGAGAGAGCTGGAGGAACTAGGCTGGAGAGGAGTCGGTAGAAGACAGAAAGACCACCAACCTGCCTGCGGTGAGCGAGTGAAAGGCCCTCAGAATCAGCTTCATCGTGGGAGATTCCAATGATTCTCAAAGCTTTGGTTTCTACAGCGTGAAGCCGAGCTAGGTGTGAGGCAAGAGCAGTACTCCATCAAGCTGCGGATGAAAGCCTTGTATGTGGTGAGGAGCTCAGGTGTGCCAAGGAAGGACTTCGCATGACGGAGGATGCCCAGTCGGCGACTGGGTTTGGAGGCCAGTTTGGAAATGTGGTTTTCCCAGGAAAGATCATGGCAGATAGTGAGACCCACAAGCTTGAGTGACAGAACTTCTTGGAGAGGATTGTTGAGAAAGTAGATGGGAGGGTTTTCAGACGGTCTTTTCAGAGACATAGTGAGAGTGTGCAATTTGTCAGGATTGAAAGACATGTTCCACTTGTTTAACCAGTTTGTGATTTTGTCCAGGTATGAAAATTGAGTACTCCCTTTCAGCGCGCGTCATCGCCGGTCCCCCTTCAGTGCCCAGCGATGACGTCATGCAGCACCTGGAGATAGAGTACGAAAGGAGTGGTGTACAACAATGAAGGTGTTTATGTATTTAAAAGAAGCCTGTGTAGCAACCTGATAGGTGCCCTGCACTCGCGAAGCGACAAGCCGGGTTAAGCGATCGGTTGTGTACGTATATGTGTATGTTGTATGGCATGTACATGTCTGTATTTTTAAAATTCATTTTCTCGGCAACCACTGGTCCGATTGACCAAAAAAATTCACGAATATGCGTGTTGTGTTTGCGCATTTTTGGAGTAGTTTGCACCTGTCATTTATACCATTTTTTGGAATTATGTGACTCGAGTGCGTGATTAACGCTGTGATTAAATAAGTTTTGCACTGAACAACATGAAAATGTGTTTGCGATAACACAGATTCTGGTGAAATGGACATCCCTCTCCCTCACCTTCTCTCCCTCAGTTTCGGGAAAGCCTCCATGTTAGCGTTGTGCACGTCGTGATGTGTTCCCCATTTTGCACGTGAATTGTGCTGCTGTAATAAGCGTAACCCTTGCAATTATGACTAGAAAGCGTCCGTGGAGTAGCAAGGTTGGTAGTGTGAGAAAAAGACAGAGGAAGGCCATCACTATTGAAGTAAAAATGGGATGCTCGAGGATGGTATGAAAGAGGTGATTGTACAGGTGATAAGAGGACCAGGGAGCGATTGCTACATTCAAGGTGTTTATTATCTCCGAAGAACATTTGCAAACCTGAATTATTCCATGATTTGCAGGTGAAATCAACTGATACTGATCAGATGACTGTAAAGGAATTCTGGAAGGCCTTTACAATAAGGGATGTTCTATATATTGTTGAGGAGTGTTGGGGGGAAGTCATCCGTTCCTGTATGAATGGCGGGTGTACAGCGGAAACTTTGCCCACAATTTGTTCATGGCTTTAAGGGTTTCAGCGTGAATAATGATGTGACGAAAGCACGACATAACATCGTTAAAATGGCCAAGACTGTCGGCTTTGATGAGGTGGAGATGGGTGATGTAGGAGTTGCTGGACTCATACCAGGAGAAGCTCTCAAATGAGGACCTTCTACTGCTGGAGAAGGAATGCCAGGTGGATCTTAAACATTATAATTTAAATAACATAAACCACGATAATAGTAAAAATAGGACAATAAGACTAGGATTGAAGCAGCACTCCCCCTAACCTCTGCCTCTTATAATGAGAAATTAGTTTTAATTTACACGTTTTTCATTCACAACACTTGCTACTTGCTCTCAGGCTGAAGGTGAGAAGCTCAGCTTAGTTAACATTGGCTTAGCCAATGAAATTGGGGACTTCACAGCCACTACAGGTTCATGGCATGCCATGATCTGTCAGTTCAAGGCTGCACACATATCTCCCAACATCTACACGATGACACGGCTGATAAGACTATGCACTTCCAGTCCTCCATCATCAAGCTGCGCCAGGAGCATGATTTTTTTTTTTTTTTGAGGTCAAAAACAGTGGTGCGGTTAATACATGGTCATGGTTAATACACCGGAAAATACGGTAATCGTTTGCGGATCTGTCTGTGCTACCCGACGAATTTGTGTCATCTTTATCGATCATTATTCATGTTGTGTACCAACTCCCATGTATTTTTTTCCATGCTCATTATATTTATTTATTTCTTTTACTTTATTTATTTAAATTCTGCACCTCAGGCTCGGATAATTTCGGATTCACCGGTTTTTTGGTTTCTACCTCCACTACTGAAAGTGGACGGAGATTATGTTTTCACCCATGTTTGTACATTTCTCTGTGAGCAGGAAATCTTAAAATATTATGGACAGATTTGGAAGAAACTTGGTGGACCCGTTGGGTGTGTGACAAAGAAGAAGTGATTATATTTTGCTGAAGATCCGGATACTATCTATATATATAAAACACAGTGTGTGTGTGTGCGTGTGTGCGTGTGCGTGTGTGTGTGTGTAATGTTACCGATAGACTCCGAAACGGAGAGGCTCACGTGCTTGATATTTGGCATAGACATGGCCATTGAGCCTGGGACGAACATGGCTGAGACCATATTTGACGAGATCCATATTTTTTATTCATATTTACCTCAGCGCATTTCAGCGAAGTACCTGCTAATCTCAGCCAGTGCGAGCAGCTTGCCGATTCGCTCAGAGCGATCACGTGATGTTCCATCCCGTCACACGTCACACGTTTGCACGTAATACAGGGCGAAAAGTCATTGCGTTTTTTCACCTTTATGCGATCGTGTTTTGTGTCGATTTTGTGCGATATGAATTAAATTGTAATTCATATTTCGTGTTTACGAATTCGAATACGAAGGATTTCCCCTTTCCCCTTTCGATTTCGAATACGAATCGAATACGAGCTTGAGTCGAGAGGGCGAATGTACGGGTTGGGAATGTACGGGTCTCCCCTCCCCCACCCGGCAATGCCGGGTACTTCTGCTAGGATCACGTGATGTTCCAACTTTGCCGCCATAATCTCACAGTTATGCGTTCGCACGTAATTCAGTTTTTTCACATTTCAGCGAGGAACATTGCCATTCACACCACATAGGTTTTTTTTCACTTTCATCTGATATTTGTGATTTATTTCAAACAAACTGTATTTCCCATCTACACGGCCATGTATTCCTATTAACGTTATGTAAAGTACATAAATTGTGTGGATTACATCATTTCTGGATGTGATCAATTGCCAGTAACCATCTATATCCCCTCCCTACCCTTCCCCCTCCCTTTCCCCCCTCCCCTCTCCTTTCCCCTCCCTTTCCCCCATGCCCCTCCCTTTCCCCCTACCCCTTCCTTTCTGCCCTACCCCTTCCCCCTCCCTTTCCCCCATGCTCGTCCCTTTCCCCCCTACCCCTTCCTTTCTGTCCTACCCCTTCCCCACCCCCCTCCCCCTCCCCCACCCCCCCGCCCTCCTCCTCGCCCTCCCCCACCCCCCTCCTCCACCTCCCTCGCCGCCCTCCTCTACCTCCCCCTCCCCCACCCCCTTGCCCTCCCCCCTCCCCCCACCCTCCCACTCCTCTCCCCCTCCCATCCCTCCCCCTCCCCCCCTCTCCTCCCCTCCCCGCTCCCCCCCACCCTCCCACTCCTCTCCCCCTCCCCTCCCCCCTCCTCCCCTCCCCCTCCCCCCTCCTCCTCCCCTCCCACCTCCTCCCCTCCCCCCCCCCATTCTCCTCCCTTTACCCCCTCCCCTCCCCCCTCCCCTTCCCTCCCCCCTCTCCTCTCCCCTGTTCCCCTCCCCTCCCCTTCCCCCTTCCCTCCCCTCCCCTTCCCCCTTCCCTCCCCCGCCCGGCAATGCCGGGTACTTCTGCTAGTAATTTATAAAGTGATTTTTCACCATTGAGTGATTAAAAAAACATTGCCTCAAACAGGGAACCATGATTGTCATGGGGCCCGCAAGGCTAACCCCTGCTCTAGCGGGGAAAATGGCCTTAAAACGATGATTCATTCATTCATTCATTCATTCAGTGATTGGGCCAAAAACAATATGTAGAACCATATCTCAAAAAGTTATAGATGGATTATGACAAAGCTTGGTGGATGATTGGGTATGTGACAAGAACAAGCTGATTAGATTTTGGTTCAGGCCCGATGCAGATCCGGCCTATCAGTGGGATAGAAAACGTTGCCGTTCTAGTTTCCAACTGCCCCCCATACCTACTCACCATGTCTCCATCCCTTCTGTCCCATTATTCAACACCCTCATTTTAAATATACCTCCCTTATACGATCAGTTATAAAAAAGAAAAAGAAAAAAAAGAAGTGTTTACCTTTTGTTTTTTTATTTTTCTCGCTTTCGGTTGACCACGTACAAGACAACTCCTGCCTACTTACTAAATATTCCCTTCATTAAACCAGTCCCTTTCTTCCATGCCTCAAAACGACCTCAAATAAATGTCATTCATCCTCGACTCATTTCTTAATTCATTCAGTCTTGAACTTTCCATCCTCATCTCCACTTCTTCCCGTCTCACTCCATCAATTGTAACAATAATTTTAAAATGTTCAACCTTCCTACATATTTAAGTCCAAATACTTTTCTCCCATTCTGCTTTCCCTTCTACCCATTTTGCTCTGTTCTTGGATCCATGCAAACTCATGCCTTATCGCCCCCCCCCCCACCCCCCCACCCAGCTTACCCAGCCCCCACACCCCTGCTTATCCAGCACCCCACCCACTCCTTCAGTCCTTCAGCCCTTGATAGAATCACAATCTGATTCCAGCAGTCTCTTCCACATACGCAATGGTTTCAACTGTCACCATGTCAATTGGCTGGGTGTTAGTACGTCTTCAACCAGCCATGGCATTGCAGCAAAGGCTTCTGTGACTCCATGGGCCTCACCCATTCGGTGAACTTTCCGACCCGGATTTCTCCCAGTGGCACATCCTCCCTTCTGAACTTGGTAACGATGAGTTTTCCCACCAACGTCTCCTGTTACTCTTCTGCTCTAATAGGTTCATCTGATAAAGTGATTGTGAGAGTCAACGTCAATATGGCTATCATCAAAGATCTGCCTCAGTACGGCAGAGTCTGGGAGTTCACTCAAGCTGACTGGCAGCGTTTGAAGAATGCCTTCATGTAATGACTGATACTTCATTTCTACCTCTCCTGATATTAATACTGCATGGCAATCCTTCGACCAAGAAAATATATTGCAGGGCAATTCCATTGCTTTCCCTTATCCACAGATTTATACCATCTCGTCTGCAGTTATCACACTCATCTTATCGCCCCTGATACACAGAATGCTGTGCTGAGATTTCCATAAAACAACTTGCCTTCTCTTCCTGAAAGGCAATTCCAGCCGAACACAACCTCAGATCATTCCAACGCCCAGAACAAATGTCCACTTTCAGGAGAGCCAGAAAACAACACCTAGACAACCTCAAGGCTGAACTCTCAAACCTGCCTCCTCCTTCACAGACATAGTGGCACCTTGTCTCGGTCTGTCCTGGTGTATGTTCCCCCTCCATCTCTTCCCTCACTTCAAATAAAACAGCTGGCTGCTCATGAGAAGGCCGAATGCCTCATTTGTGTTTGCTTCCAAAGCTTGAACTCAACACTAGCCTCCCAACACCTACCGACCCTGCCCTTTCGTACCCAACTGCTCCTGGAAACTGCGTTTCTCACCTGAGAAGATGAGATGTTTCTCGCTTACCTCTACTCCAATTCTCCAAAGGGCCGGATGGCATCAATACACGCATCCTAAAAACCTGCTCTGCTGCTCTTGCTCATCCTCTTTCTGCTGTTCACACAAACATTCTCTCTGGGTCAATTTATGTTCGCCTGTAAGTTGGCAAATATCACTGCAATACATAAACATGGTGCAAAATAGATCCTCTTAACTACAGGCCTATTAGCTTGCTTCCAATTCAAAACAACATCATGGAATCCATCATTGCAGTTGATGTCAAATCATTCCTATTCTCTAGTTCAGCCTCATCTCAGATCATCAGTTGTGTTTCAGACCGAGTCATTATACCCTAGACACACTGCTTCTGCTCTCTCAACAATAGATGGAAGCCCTCAATCTCAGACAGGAGATCAGAGCAGTCTCTCTGGACAAATGTCGAGCATTTGATAGTCTGGCATCCTGCCTTGATCTCCAAACTCTCTGATGATGGTATCCAAAAGGATACCTCTTCTCACTCACTGACTTCAAGTCCTGCAACCAGCATGTAGCTCGTAAAGGAATCTTCTCATGTCCTTGTCCCATCAAGGCTGGAGTGCACCAAGGCAGTTTATTGGGCCCAGTTGTTCTTAATCTTCAATGTGTTACGGATTTATGTGAATTTATGTGAATTACTATTCAGGTCATTGCTTATTAATGTTTAGTCGGTTAAAGGTTGTTGTGATTAAAGGGTCAGGAGCCCTTCTGGGGAAAAGGAGACCGGAAACGGAAGAAGAAAGACACGAGGTCCGGGAGAAGCGGCGATCTTCTTCCTCTTCCTCGCCGAGCTCCGACGCGAGCGGTATCGATATTGAGCAGCGTGGGGAACGCTGCGTTTGAAAGCCCGTCTGGCGAGAGGAGTTACCTGGGCGGGGTAATTACCCATTTACACGTCAAGTCGCCGTGGGTTCGTGCACGGAACCAAGCGTCCGGCACAGTTCGCCTCACCGTCTACAAGGAGGCGTACGGGTCACACCTTGGGCCTCGCGCGCGTTGCAAGCCGCGCTTGGTTTTGCCCCGTTGCTTGGCAAGGAGGTGTGCGCTGCAGCAGCTGTCCCCGGTACGAGACGTGCACGTTTGGAGCACGTCCGCCCGGGGTTCGTTCAACCGCCCGTGTGCGGAGAAGAGAGACATTGTGAGGGACAGTGACCCAAGTGGTCGTGAGTGGGGAAAGGGGGGAACACATATGTAAGATGGCCATCTTTGTAATATTGATTGTTGATTGTTGATGGTTGTTGATTGCTCGGGGAATATATTATTGATTATTCCGGATCCTTGGTGTGGGGTTTCTTCTTGACCGGAATTCATATTGATTGCGTTACGAAAGCGTACAAACCATATATCTTTCTGGCGGGGTCCTCCCACGGTCCGGTGGTCACCCAGACCAGGTAGTTACCGGGAGGACCACGTAACAAATGGTAAAGGCCAAATGCCTCAATTCTGTGTTTGCTTCCAACTCTATAAAGGGAAGAGGAAGAGGAGAAGAAGAAGGTGTTTCTGATTCCCTGGAAAATCCTGCTCATCTCTTTGCTGATTACTCCACCCTCTGCTATATAATCTCATCGTTCAGATAGGCCAGCAGCAGCCTCTTCCCTCTGCAGAACTTGATAGAATCAGGAGCTGGTCCAACACTCGGAATATGTCTTTCAACCCTGACAAATCACACACAAAAATCACACACAAAAATCACACACAAAAATCACACACAAAAATCACACACAAAAATCACACACACAAATCACACACACAAATCACACACACAAATCACACACACAAATCACACACACAAATCACACACACAAATCACACACACAAATCACACACACACACACACACACACACACACACACACACACACACACACACACACACACACACACACACACACACACACACACACACACACACACACACACACACACACACACACACACACCAAATAACTATTTAGATTATTGAACAGAATTAAATAATTAAATTAATATATGTGGGAAAATTACATGCCCAGACCAGGAATCGAACCCAGGTCCTCTGGAAAACCGTGTGCCCCAGAAGCATCGACAGAAAGAGAGTGGCAAACATATGTATGGGAAAATTGCATGCTCAGTCAGGGTCGCCCAGATAGCTGAGATGGCAGAGCACTGGAACGGTTTTCCAGAGGACCCGAGTTCGATTCCTGGTCTGGGCATGTAATTTTCCCACATATATCAATTTAAAGAACTATTTGCAAACCCTCCCATATACTTCCGAAACAAACCACTTGAAGAGGTTAAGCCAAGCAAACATTTGGGCCTCACCATCAACCATGATCTTTCTTCGGCAGACCATATTTCCAAGATGGGCTCCAAAGGCAGCCACCGACTGGGCATCCTCAATCATGCAAGTTATTTCCTTGGCCAATCTGAACTTTTGACAACCAAAAAGGCCTTCATTCACAGCTTGGAGTACTGCTCTCCCCTGTCTCACACCTTATCCTTCCTGACGCAATGGAAAGCAAGGCCCTCAAAATGAACGGGACCTCCCGCGACGAAGCCAAGTGTCTAGGCCTGTTACTTTTGTATCACAGATGGATTGAGTTGGTGGCCTCTCTGTATTGTACTCCCTCCTTTTTGGTCTTGCGTCTCCTGCCCTCTTGGCTCTGTCCCTCCCAGGTTTCTGCAGGGCACACATGGTGTGCTAGTAAACCTCTTCTTGTTAAACTCTTAAAATCCAGGCTCACTGCTCACCTCCACTCATTTGTTCCTCTTTTCTCTCACCTGCAGAACCAACTCCCCAGTTAGTGCAGTCATATTCTTCCCTCCAGGGCTTCAAGACAGCTGTTCACCACTACCTCAGGTCAACCCCCATCCATACTAGTGATCTCTTATACCCCTAATGACCACGCTCCCAAGCACTCCCTTTTCCCAGGTGGCTGTGATCAACACCCCCCCCCCCTCCGCCCAACCCCCCTTCGCCTATTTTTGTTTGTTAGTAGATGGTTTGTTCCTTTTGTTTAATCCCCACTATCCCCTTCCTGCTGCATTTCACCTTGTTAACCCCCATGTGTCCTTCCCCCAATCCCCCTAATCAGTTCCACACCTCTAACTCTGCTGTTGGTGTTTCCCCCTTTCCATTTTGTTCCATTCCATTCTGCTCTTCTACAAGCCTCGACAATGTTTTCAAAAAATGTCAGGGAGATCATTTCCTTCCGGAAGGTTATTAAAGAACCAGCTGGGTTTCAATTGACAATATGACAGCTGAAATTACAGAGGTTTAGAACGATAATTAATCAATACTGCTGCCTTCAGCCAGACTTGAACCCATAACCTTTGGTACGTCATTCCAGGGTCCTAAAATACTGTACTGAGCGATTACAGTACCTGTGCTTTCAAACTTGTTGCCCAATTTGCAGACAGACAGGCCAGGCTTCCTGCAAGCTTCAACAATATCCCCATCCCCAATTTACCTTTTAAGTATTTTGTTCGGAGGCTGCACTAAAATATAAATAAATGAGAGAAGCTTTGAATTAAATTATTTGATTATTATCGTGCCCTTTCACCTCCAAAGCAATGTGCAGCCGATGTCCTTCCTGCCTTGTCCCGTTATTGCCAAATAGGCAATACAAATGTAATCAATCTTTATCCGATGATAAAATATAACCCGTCACTGGATAGTGCCGAACCAGCACTTGACCCTTGACTTGACTTGGTTTGAGTACCAGCTCACTGGTAATTCCCTGTTTGTCGTTAAAGGCAACAAAAAGGGTTGGCGTCAGGAAGGGCATCCGGCCGTAAAACATTGCTTCAAAAAGGGGACCGAAAAACAACAACAACCACGGCTCCCGAAAAAGGCCAACCCCCGCTTTGCGGGGAAAAATGGCCTCTAAAGGTTTTACTGGATAGTGCCGAACACATGGGAGTTGAAATCATTCGGCTCAAGGACAACGGCTCACCTGAAATGCTCAATGACCGGCAGGATCATCTCAGCCAACTGGTCCATGGATGGAAACTGGTATCTGGAAAAGCACACACATGTTAATAAAGTCACGCGCTCCGAAAACACCACGGTGGTATAAATCGACTTCGGAAGGATAGCAGTCTGAGAGTCAACACACACATGATGTTATTTAACGGTATGACAGGGAAACAAACTCGAGACCATGAGATCTTAAGCCAGCCACCTTAACCGTTAAGCTAACACCCGCCTTTTGATACAGGTCACAATGACACAATCGCACTGAACTACGCCACCGCAGGTTACCGTTAACGAAGCCTGGTGGGCTTTCAGGATGAGCAACGCCTTACCCAGAGGGAAACTGCGGAGCATCTTGCTGGGCTCCAGGAGCATCGATGTGGTACACGGCAAAGTGCTTCATGATCTCCTGCATGTCTTCGTAGTTGAACAGTGTGTTGAAGCACATTTGGTCTGAATAAAGATGAAAAGGAGGGGTGAGGGAATCGGGTCAGGGATATAAAACACAGGCTATGTAGCAATTACCGTTATCCTTGTCAATTTGAGTATAAAAAAAAAAAAAGGGTTAGGGTTAGGGTTATTAGGGTTAGGGTTAGGGTTAGGGTTAGGGTTGTCAATTTGAGTGAAAAACAAAAATAAAATACCTTAATTACTGGATCATGGTACTGGCGATCGCTCACCTACTCTTTGTAAAGGACACCGTGGGATCTTTAACATCCACCAAGGAATGCTAGCATACGGGACAACCGTTTAACGTCCATCCGAGGGACGGTACACTGATGAATCACCCTGCCTGTGAAACACCGGGATGACAGTTTATACCTGGGTCAGGATTTGAACGCAGGCTAGACAGCTTTAGCGGTAAGTGTGCGTACCTATACACCATGCTGTCTGCCCTAAGAATAAAATAATTAAACAGGTATGACACGAAAAACACAAACAAACACTACACAGGGAAAGATGGGAGAATCTCAGAGTGAGAACGGCGAACAGAGAACACAAAAGCTCGGGCAAAGAGAGACGACAAAGATCGTTTTTCTGAGTTTGTACATTTTAAATGACGTTAAAGTGATTTCGCGGTGTGTAAAAAGCATGTTAACCTTTTAAACATGCAGACTCGAAGTTAAAGGAATCAAACAGACTGTTGATTGAAAATAATATGTACACACACCCGCTTGCTGTTCGTTTCGGACCAAATGCCAACACCAGCATTAGAGATGACCAATATCACCACCATCACATTGACAACAAACTTTTCTCTCCCCATTAACCTGATAACCCTGTTAACTTCAGCTTAACCTCTTTCCTAATTGGTTCATTCCCTTGTCTGCCATGCCCACAGGTCGTCCCACTGAAAGTATGTGTTGCCTTTGTACCCTCTTTAACCTCTCTTCCGTGAGCCTCAGCCATGTAAGGAAAAAACCCAGCCTTTTCCAAATGGGAGCTCCAACTCTAAACCTGCATTGCCTTCAGAAAGTATTCACACCCCTTTGACTTTTTTCACATTTTGTTCTTACAGCCTCAATTAAAAATGTATTAAACTGAGATGTTTTGTCACCGATCCACACATAATAACCCTATAATGTCAGTGGATGCTATTTTATTTTATTAGAACTTTTTTACAAAGTAATTAAAAATGAATTACAGAAATATCTAATTTACATAAGTATTCAACCCCCTGAGCCAATACTTTGTAGGAGCACCTTTGGCAGCGATTACAGCTTCGCATTTTCTTGGGTATGTCTGTATCAGCTTTGCACATCTGTATTTGGGGAGTTTCTCCCATTTTTCCTTGCAGATTTCCTCGAGCTCTGTCAAGTTGGATTGGGAGCGTCGGTGAACAGGAATCTTCAAGTCTTTCCACCGATTCTCAATGGGATTCAGGTCTGGGCATTGGCTGAGCCACTCAAGGACTTTCATATTCTTGTTCTGAAGCCATTCCAGTGTTGCTTTGGCTGTATGCTTGGGGTTATTGTCCAATTGCAACATAAATATTCACCGCAGTCTTTGGTCTTTTTCACTCTGAAGCAGGTTCACCTCAAGGATTTGCCTGAATTTGGCTCCATTCATTGTTCCCTCCATCCTTACAGGTCTCCCAGTCCCTGCTGCTGAAAAGCATCCCCATAGCATGATGCTGCCACCACCATGCTTCACAGTAGGGATGGTGTTAGATGGGTGATGGGCTGTGCTCAGTTTCCGCCAGATATAGCGCTTTGCATTCAGGCCAAATAATTCAATTTTCACATCAACAGACAGAATATTTTGCCTCATGCTCCAAGTCTTTCACATGCCTTTTTTTTTGCAAACTAGCGGCGTGCTGTCATGTGACTTTTTCTCAGGAGTGGCTTCCGTCTGTCCATTCTCCCATAAAGTCAAGACTTGTGAAGTGCTGCAGAGATTGTTGTCCTTCCGGCAGGTTCTCCCATCTAAGCCAAGGTGCTCTGTAGTTCTGTCAGAGAGTGGTCATTGGGTTCTACCTCATTGACCAAGGTCCTT
Source organism: Myxine glutinosa (assembly GCF_964187855.1). Classification (NCBI taxonomy): domain Eukaryota; kingdom Metazoa; phylum Chordata; class Myxini; order Myxiniformes; family Myxinidae; genus Myxine; species Myxine glutinosa. The sequence goes on along the minus strand of NC_136265.1, from coordinate 126,388,494 downwards.
CTTGCCTGGTTGATCAGTTTGGTCAGATGGCCAGCTCTAGGAAGAGTCTGGGTAGATCCATATTCTTTCCATTTCCTGATGATGGAGCTCACTGTACTATTGTGTACTTTCAACACTTCAATAACGGACAGTTCCTTGGACTTCATTGTAGAGTTTCTGCTCTGGCATGCACTGCCAACTGTGGGACCTTATTTATATCCAAAAGTGTATTTCTTTCGAAATAATGTCCAATCAATTGAGTTGGTCAGAGGTGGACTCCAATCAAGTTGTAGAGACATCTCAAGGATGATCAAAGGAAATTGGATGCACCTGACTCAATTTGGAGTGTCATAGCAAAAGGGTTGAATACTAATTGACTCGACATTTAATTTTAAATTATTTTGTAAAAATCTCCCAAAAAATACCCATTTGACATTATAGGGTAGCGATCAGTGTCATTATAGGCATTATAGGGTGACATTATAGGGTATTATGTGCGATCAGTGACAAAAAATCTCAATTTTATCCATTTTAAAATCGGGCTGCAACAACAAAATGTGAAAACGTCAAGGGGTATGAATACTTTCTGAAGGCATTGTACACATCCTCTGAACCTTCTGAATTCTTCCCGAGAATGACCAAACACCCCAGTTATCCTCCTTGATACCACAATAACCGGATTTTATTTTCTTATGGGAACTTGTATCATATGTCGATTCTTCCTTCCCGACGGATACGGATGTTATTCACCGACGGTCCATTTCCTCCACTACAAAGAGGATGAGCATTTGCATCCAATCAGGAAGTGTTGTTATGACTTGGGAAGCCACTCAGTCAATCCCGTCAGATTACAAGGTGGAAATAAGGCACAGCACGGCTTGGAAACCACCTTTCAGGTTGTTAACACCAATTCGATTGAATTTGTCTTCCAGGGTTATGTTGATTTAAAACTACACCGAGAAAAAACAAAAACAAATCCAAAATACCCCAAAATATTACAGGTACTGTATACAGTTTTTCCTAACCAAAGCCAGCATTCTGTGCCAGACAGTCACATGGTGGGGTCTGAAGGTGACCTTGATAACCACGCCGCGAGCTGCTCGGGACGCACGCTATGCACTCAGACTACTAATTATGCTGCCTTATGGCCTACTTCACGTGAAGATAGTACGCAGAAAGCAATGGACACATTCTATGGAATGTGTGAATTTAAGAGGAAGATGGCGTATGGGTGAAGCAGAGATGCAAATTTGGGCGATGATGGGCATGGAGAAACAAACGATTCACCGAATGAGAGACACTCATTCCTCTTGGGATGAGCTCGGATTCTAGACACTCATTATCTGTTCTCCTTTTGCAACAACGCTACAAATAATGTTTGCAGTCAAGGGGAACTACCGGTTTATTTTCTATTATTTTGTGAATATTGGCAAACAAAGAAATAAACAAATTATTATTATTTTTTTTCCCCCAAAACCATTAAGTTTTTTCCCCAAAACTCTGGTTCGGCCGAATAGAATAGAAGCGTTAACAGCAGGTATTGGTGGTTCCACAGCAACAATCCAAATTGGATATTATGTTTTAATCACCAGTCTGTCGCAACAAAACAGGAAAATCACCACATTGGTCCAAGTTTGCAGTTCAACTTGCATTTGCAGCCATATTTCCCACCGATGACATCATCTCACCCACAATCAATTTTCAGAGGGGGGCATTTTGCAGTAAGGTCCATCCCAAATCACTTTATGAATAAAAAAATATAAAAAACACCTTTAGAGGCCATTTTTCCCCGCAAGCGGGGGTTGGCCTTTTTCGGGAACTGTGGTTGTTGTTGTTTTTCGGTCCCCTTTTTGAAGCAATGTTTTACGGCTGGATGCCCTTCCTGACGCCAACCCTTTTTGCCGCCTTTAACGACAAGCAGGGAATTACCAGTGAACTGGTACTCAATTAGCCGACCTCGGAAGGATGACAGGCTGAGTCAACCCCCCAGGCGTTAATTCAGCAATCGACCGGGATTCGAACCCAGGATCCTAGGATCCTAAGCCGGCACCCTAGCCGCTAGCCCAACACCAGGGATCACTTTATGAATATAGTGTAGCGGCTACCGCTGGGTTTTCACAATCGCCTTGCACCTATCAAGGACGCGGAGCGATCACCATGCCGGGCTCGTCCAGGACGCCCGGGCAGGCTCGCCCTCAACTTGCCAGGCCGCAGCCAGGACGCTGGGCCACGCCCCCTCTCGCCTTTCCTGGGCAAACGCTCCGGGATAATATGTATATATATTGCTGCCCGATAAACGGGCTTTTCAGAGTGCCTGAGTGTTTGGTTTGATTAAAGCAACTCGGATGAATTCCAGCTTTTTGTCGCGTCCATTCTTCCGATCGACGTGGGAGCCCCAGCTCCTTCAATACTTTATTATTTGTAGACACAGAAACCACTAACTATAAAATACAGTAGAATGAAGAATTAATCTTGCTTCGTGAAGGTGAGTGTTGATCTGCGTCGGTGGACAAGTAGAACAATGGATGAAATCCACAGCACGTTGGGCGTATGATAACCACCATGGATGGAAAGGAAGGAGAAGGTGACATTTTGAAAGTTAACCCTCGTTGAAGGAAAAGAGTATCAATGCTTCATTGAAGCCTCATTGCTCAGATGAACGTTTAATACCCAAACAGTCAGCTTCTCCTTATTTTCCATGGTGGTTGGTATACCATAAATGTCATCTCGATTCCACCCATCAAATACAATACACTGTCTGACGATGTACAAATTACATTTGCTGTAATCACGTTGGCAGGTGGGGAATGGTATAACCACCTTTAGAGGCCATTTTTCCCCGCAAAGCGGGGGTTGGCCTTTTTCGGGGACCGTGGTTGTTGTTGTTTTTTGGTCCCCTTTTTGAAGCAATGTTTTACGGCCGGATGCCCTTCCTGACGCCAACCCTTTTTGTCGCCTTTTTACGACAACCAGGGAATAACAGGTGGGGAATGGTATAACACCTGTAATTCACAAAGTGGGTCATTTGGGCAATGTCTTGCAAATAACCAAATCAATGTTATTAAAGAACAACTAATAAGGGCAAATCCATTAGTACTTCACCATCGACCACATTTTGGCAGACGGTTAGAGCGAGCTGCCCTACAGTTCTGAAAAACGCAATTTATGCAAAAGTTTAGATTGTAGTTTTGACCTTGCGGATCACAAAACTGCCCCCCGCAGAACGACATGTCGCAAACCGATCGAGCCTTCGGGACGGACGAGAACCACCAGGAACGCATTGACTTCGCTTCTCTCGTGACAATCCGTTAGAATTTACTCCACAGATATAAAATATCTTATCAAGGAGCTACGGCATGCTCTTTTTGGATGACTCGAGATAAAGCAAAACCGTTTGAGAGCTTTCCCCGACATGGTATGAAACAATGCTGGTGAATTTTTTTTTGTTCGAGCGGCACCGAGTCAGAGCAAAACTGTTCACGGACCTATTAGTTGAAGATCAGCAAGTGCAAATGAAATGTTAACAAGCGTTACGGCTAGGTCCCCCGTCGGTGAAGTGATGTGAGTTGACAAAGTGGAAGACGCAAGGCGGCCATCTTGGATTTTGACGTGGCGACCCAATTTTCAATAGCGTTCTTCCTTATGCGTAGATACACCCACACACCCGATTAGAAGTTGGTACTTCGCTTATTTTTCAAGATATTTCACTCACAAGGTTGACATATATGGGTGCGGCCATCTTGGATTTTGAAGGGGCGACCCAATTTTCAATAACGTTCTTCCCTATGCCTAGATACACCCACACACCCGATTAGAAGTTGGTACTTCGCTTATTTTTCAAGATATTTCACTCACAAGGTTGACATATATGGGTGCGGCCATCTTGGATTTTGAAGGGGCGACCCAATTTTCAATAGCGTTCTTCCTTATGCCTAGATACACCCACACACCCGATTAGAAGTTGGTACTTCGCTTATTTTTCAAGATATTTCACTCACAAGGTTGACATATATGGGTGCGGCCATCTTGGATTTTGAAGGGGCGACCCAATTTTCAATAACGTTCTTCCCTATGCCTAGATACACCCACACACCCGATTAGAAGTTGGTCCTTCGCTTATTTTTCAAGATATTCCGCTCACAAGGTTCAACGCACGCATGCACACACACACGGACGGAGGGGAAAACCATAGTCCCCCTTTCGCTCCGCGGTGCGACGGGGGACAATAATAACAAATGTTTGTCAACTACCCGAGTACGCTACGAGGGGAAAATGAAAGCCCCCACCTCCACCCCCCATGAAAAAAAATGGTCTTGCATTGAAACTGGGCACAGATGTCCTTCACTCTATCGTTTCAACATATCTGGTTCAATCTCCAGTCCAGTCACATCTTTCCCAGTGTTGGGTGGGTGTGTCAAGTTTCCTGATGCCACTGGAATGAAAATAGTCTTTTTTAATTAAGATAAGCGTGAAGAAGATGAAGATGACGAGGGTGAAGGAGATGAAGATGAAGATGATGAGGGTGAAGGAGATGAAGATGAAGATGATGAGGGTGAAGGAGATGAAGATTATGAGGGTGAAGGTGAAGAAGAATAAGATGAGGGTGACTATGAAGAATATGAGGGTGAAGGAGATGAATATGACGATGACGAGGGTAAAAGAGATGAAGATGAAGATGAGGGTGAAGATGAAGAAGATACTGAGGGTGAAGAGGAAGAAGAATAAGATAAGGGTGAAGAATATGAGAGTGAAGGAGATGAATATGACGATGAGGGTGAAGATGAAGAAGATACTGAGGGTGAAGAGGAAGAAGAATAAGATAAGGGTGAAGAAAATGAGGGTGAAGATGAGGAAGATGAGGGTGAAGAGGATCTAAAGATAAAATTATTGATAAAAATGAAACATCCTCGAATGCAGGTCTGTACAAACCAGGTTATTCTTGGAGGAAAGTAAAACGTGGAGGTTTAGGACAATCAGATAATGCTGTGATAGTCATCGGTACCCTGAAGCACACCACAAATCAAACTCACGATTAAGGCCGATGTCATGGTACGTCATGATGACTGGCTTGTTGGCACGTGGTGTGCCACGTACGGTAACATGCAGCATCCCATACGGAGTCTCCACATCGTGCTCCTGCAAACAGCACGGTCATTGTTCAGCAAGGCAGTACCGAGTCCGAAGGCAATGACTACCCCTTGTCGTTGGTACACAAACGTGGGCTTCCTGAGACCACCTCGCCATCAGCAAATTCCAAATTGTATTTATGCATTCAACATGTTCAGTTTAGAGTATGTCAACGTAGCGATTTATCTTCCGACATGCACCTAAATTAACCATATTGAATATGGTCTGCGGAGCGCAAAAATTATGGTTAAATGCATCCCAGGCAAAAATCCAAAGTTTATTGTGTCCGTCTCTTGGCATGCGTTCATTTGCAGAACTCGCAAATGGAAAAATTTAAAGATTTGGCCAAGACGCCAGCACGCAATGGTCTACTCTTTTGGAAAGGAACCGTAAGATCTGGTCCCTTCCAAAGGGTGGCGTACTCAGATGCAACGGCAGCCCTACGAAGCACCAATGATAAACGGTTGGGTCAGAAATCGAATTCAGGACAAAGCTGCTCAAAGGTGAGAAGGCTACCTGCCCCAGAGCTGTCCTGTAAGGCCACAATCAAACTGTGATGTGCAAAGGCTCAATGGAACAAGGGCATGGGACCAAGGGGAAGAACTGCAAGAAGGGATAATGTCCTCGAGCCACTGACGTCCGCCTTCCGACGGAATATTGATATACGAGAAAAGTCCCAAAAAAACAAGAGGCGATCTGACAAGTCACGTGACCTGTCAGTCACCCAACATGGCACAGAGAACGCTCATACAGGATACCAATTCCGAACCAACTCGTACATTTTCTTGCCCGGAGCTCTGTGAGAGCCATCCATTTCCCATCGATGGACCTAACACTCAGAGCAATAATATCATTGGAACCTCAAACAAATTCACTTCAACACAGCAACTCTCCCCGGCATCGTTACGTGAAGTTTGATGTAAAAACACTTTGCATTTGACCTTCATCATCAACCTCAAAGCTGTAGACCCCCAAGGTGTGTCACCAATTACCAACGGAAGAGAGAAACAACTCCAATCCACTAGGATCTCCAACCATGTTAAACACATTATTAACGCACAGGTTGTAAACCTGGTGCGTTATAGCGTTTGCCTGGGAATTTCTGTCTCTCCAAAAGTGAAGCTCCAACAGTGTAGACGTTTCTGTCGCTCAGATGTGTAGACAGTTTCTGTCGCTCAGATGTGTAAACATGACGTCATCAAATCTATATTTAGGCTAACCATGGGCTACCCCTTTGGCTGGTACGCGGCCGCTCGCTAGTACATAATATAGGATATATTTGTTATATGTTATGTTATAGGATATATAGGATATATGTTATATGATATAGGATATATATAGGATAGGTTATAGGATATATATGTTATAGGATAGGAATATAGGACCCAAATGACCCAGAGGACCCAAATGACCCAGAGGACCCAAATGACCCAGAGGACCCAAATGACCCAGAGGACCCAAATGACCCAGAGGACCCAAATGACCCAGAGGACCCAAATGACCCAGAGGACCCAAATGACCCAGAGGACCCAAATGACCCAGAGGACCCAAATGACCCAGAGGACCCAAATGACCCAGAGGACCCAAATGACCCAGAGGACCCAAATGACCCAGAGGACCCAAATGACCCAGATGACCCAAATGACCCAAATGACCCAGAGGACCCAGAGGACCCAAATGACCCAGAGGACCCAAATGACCCAGAGGACCCAAATGACCCAGAGGACCCAAATGACCCAGAGGACCCAAATGACCCAGAGGACCCAAATGACCCAGAGGACCCAAATGACCCAGAGGACCCAAATGACCCAAATGACCCAGAGGACCCAAATGACCCAGAATTTCTGTCTCTCCAAAAGTGAAGCTCCAACAGTGTAGACGTTTCTGTCGCTCAGATGTGTAGACAGTTTCTGTCGCTCAGATGTGTAAACATGACGTCATCAAATCTATATTTAGAAACCAATTTTACAAAAACCATGGCATAATTTCAAATCTTGACCCGAGATGATAATTATGCTACATCATAATTTCCATGTGCCAACCTGGGCGGAATCCAAGTGGATTCACTTGTTATTATTATTATTATTATTATTATTATTATTATTATTATTATATTCAGAAGACGTACTCTTGCCAGTTTATACTAAACGGTGTTTACAAATCATGCAAGTCATCCAACACTGAACCGAGACCATCACACCGATACATCTTCCTCTACAGAATACATTGGATTGATAAAAACTCTATTTTAGTTTACAGTATTCAGGATGGCCAATGAGATCAGGATTTCAAAACTGATTTCACAGATCTTCGAGCTCCATATGCAAGACCTCAAATCAAAGGATGCGTGTGCAGTCAAAGTGTACAAATGTGGATATGGACAGTGGGAATTTCTCTGAGAAATTTGTACATTTTAAGACGATGCACATGACCATCATCATAATCAAAATCATCTTGATTTCAGGCGAACTGCAGATTTGAAGGCCTGCCTCAATGCATGTTGGGGTTTTGGCATATTCGTTGGCCAAGCATGGTTTTTTTTGGATATTTAATTAAGGCTCATATAAGAGCTAACACATATAACATGTAATAAAGGAAGCAGCAGACAAGAGGGGGAGAGAGGGAGGCACAACAGCAGGGAACAGGGACAACAGGAGGCTGGGGCAGGGTACACGGGATAAACAAGATGGACACTTTTTTTTTTTGGTATACAAGATCAAGGCTCGTGTAAGAGCTAACATTGATCACAAAGACAAACTGACACATAAAACATATGATAAAGGGAGCGGGAGACAAGATGGGGAGAGAGAGGGAAACACGCAAACACAACATTTGAAAGCAGGGACATCGGGAGATCTGTGGGAGGGAGGGGGCTTAGGGAGAGGAGGCATGGGAAGGGGGGTGGGGGGGGGGAGGAGGAAGATGGTGGTGAACAGCTGTTTTGAAGACCTGGAGGGAGGAGTGGGATTGAATTGAAGAGAGTGTGGAGTTCGTTCCAGAGACGGGAAAAATAGGAATGAAAGTGAAGGTGAGCAGAGAGTCTTGATTTTGGCAGTTTCACCAGAAGAGGGTTGCTGGCACATTTGTGCATCCTGAAAGAATACATGGGGGCAGAGCATAGACAGAGCAGGGAGAGCTAGACCAGAGATGTCGGAAGAAGACAAAGACCACCAACCTGCCTGCGGCGAGTAAGTGAAAGGCCCTCGGAGTTAGCTTCATAGTGGGAGATTCCAATGATTCTGAAAGCTTTGGTTTCAACAGCGTCAAGCCGAGCTAGGTGTGAGGCAGGAGCACCGGCCCAAAGGGGAGAGCAGTATTCCATTGAGCTGCGGATGAAAGTCTTGTATGTGGTGAGGAGCTCAGTGGTGCCAAGAAAGGACTTCACACGATGGAGGATGCCCAGACGACAACTGGCTTTGGAGGCCAGCTTGGAAATTTGGCTTTCCAACATCATGGCAGATAGTGAGACCCAAAAGCTTGAGTGACAGAACTTCTTTGAGAAGATTGAGAAAGTAGATGGGAGGGTTTTCAGATTGTCTTTTCAGAGAGACAGTGAGACAGTGAGTGTGAGGTTTGTCAGAATTCTCCAGCCTGAACAGGAAGAGATGAGAGAGAGAGCCACACGTTGACTATGACAGGAAAGGAAGTCCACGAGCCATGAGTGGTGATTTCCATTGATACCATAAGAAAGCCCCAAGCTCCACCTAGTTGGTGAGGGTTTGGGCAGAAATTTTCAATTTGGTCCTGGGATGCTGGTGATAACTTGCCTGCTCTTCATGAAATATACCATGGGGACTTGAGTGTCTGCCAACAACCAGTGCAGGCAGTCAGGTCTTCTGGCACAAGGTCCATCAAATGGACGGCACACACACTGATGGCTTGCCCTGCCTATGAAACGCCAGGATGGTAGTTTATAGCTGGGTTGATATTCAAACCCAGGCCGGAGGGCTTGGAGGAGAGTGTGTGTATCTGTAGTCTGTAGTGCACATGACAATACAAGGTATCTATTCCAAATGTTTGCCAAAAAGGATTATATGCAAACCTTATCAAAATCACTAACATTCAAACCAAGTCCACATAATGCCAAACAGATTTAACCCAAAATGCACCATAAACTTGAACATTTTCTGGTTCAAATCCACCAGGCAACCCGACTCCCCCACATCCAGTTTATCCTCACTTCATTTGTGCAATCTACAAGTTTTAAAATGCTAGTCCACACAAAATAAATTACTTGAGTAAGCAGTCATTTTCAGCTTAAAATCGTTTAAGAAATCAAATCCAACACCCATTTTGAAGCAAAGGTTTGGAAGAATATTGTCAAGCGAATCCTTCACGATTGCCAGTTCATTAATAAAGAAATAAAGAAAGAAGAAATAAAACCAATGAAACTGGGTGACGTCACCGTTACCATGGCCAGCTCTGCTCTTAACTCCGGTAAACAGACTCTTCATTCAATTTAAAACATTATCGGGATGATATCCCGGTGTGTACCCCGGTTTAGAATAGCTACACCGTTTCCCTGCGCATCGTAAGAAGCGACTAAGGGTTGGCGTCAGGAAGGGCATCCGGCCATAAAAACATTGCCTCAAACAGGGAACCATGATTGTCATGGGGCCCGCAAGGCTAACCCCCACTCTAGTACATACTTACTTTTTCCACATGCGAAATTTGCATTTATGTTTATTTAAATGATACAATTGACTTCAAAATGTAAATGTTTCATGATATTTGTTACATTATATCACCTTTATCTATCAATATTGTTGAAATGAAGATCAAATAGCTGTATGTTGAAAAAGTCAAAACTGTACATGGGGTGTACTTACTTTTTCGTGTGTGTGTGTGTGTGTATGTATATATGTATATTGTCCTGTGGATAGCTCTATAAAGACAGAGCACCCACGGATGGCTAATCAAGCTTTAATGAGGCGTTCACTTCAATCGATAGCGGATGATACGCGAGACGGAGTGAAGAATACCGACTTACCTGGTTGGCCTTGGTGATGTCTTCACCCTTTGAAAAGAAACTCAAACCGAGGCTGATTTTATATACAAAAATAAACGCGGCTTTATTGCCGGACCCCAGTACGAAGAAACGTGCCGGTAAAGCTAAACCCCCTAGTGAGCACTCTTACACACAGACTTGCACAACAGACAAATGGGGAGGATAAATTAAAATAAGCGTTGTGTTTGTGTGGTGCGAGCTTATCTCTGTCTAGCTGAGGTGTGTCAGGGTTCGTCAGGTCCGAGCACATCATCCAAGCCCCAAGCGTGCAGTCCGGACGCGGCTCCGGGTGGCAGAAATTAGGCCTCGATGCGCCCTCCACCAGGCCCACGTACGCCGCCACGGCAGGCCTTGCCTGCATGGTCGTCGCTCGCACGCGAGGCCCCGTACATGAACAACATGGGAGGATGATCGTCAGCGCTCCACCGTCTCTCCACCGTTCGTCGTCGCCCAACGAGCAAGGGTCCAAACGGAGAGATCCGACGCAAGAGAAGGCAAGAAAGGTCCGGGCAGGAAGGAATCCAAAGACGAGAGCGGGAAATGTCAGCCAGTGAGTGGTTTTACTGGCCGTCTCGTGACGTCAGCCCTCTTCCTCCTCCAACCAGTGCGTCGCTTCTTGCCTTTTCGAATATTCTTATCCGCCCGTTGCTTCCCATTGGCCGAGCGCTTCGTGCCCTTGGTGTCATCCCATCGTCGGTCGGTGGCCAATCAGTATCTCACTCCTTCCACCAATCACGGGCAAGCTTTCTGCCCCTCCCCTGACCAATCACACGTCCTTCCCTACTCTGCCAATCGACGACCTGCTTCTTACTTGCCCTTTGCCTTGACCAATTGCTGCCCCTCTGAGCGTGTCCATTGCCTGCCTGCTTGATGTGAGTTGCCATGCCAGCTGGCGATGCGGCTGGCTGCGGCTCCATTGGCGGTGCCCCAAACTGGCTTCCTGTGAGTCATATTGTTGTTGTGGCAGAGGGGGAATTTAAGTCATGTTTGTGGTGCAACTATTGGGCCTAACTAATATCTATGGTGCGTTGCCATATGGGACACAGGAATGATCACAGGTTTGACACACCGGGGAATTAGCATAATCCCTACTCTACCGATTACACGATCATCCTTGTATGATCAGTGATCACAGATATACACTTAATCCGACAAACCGCCTCAACAGATCCCTGACTTACTATACATGGAAATGGTTCTTCTTCTTCACACCATCGGAGCACCTACCTATGCAGATCTACCTGAATCTATATATCCCCCTACCCAAAATTCACAACAATATAGATATATATTATATATATATATATATATATATATATATATTATTATTATTATTATTAATATTTATTATATATTTATATATTTATTTATTTAATGGCATGCACTCAAACCTTAATGTTCCCCTCAAATCTGCTCTTATCCAATGGAATACCCAATACCCAATGGGAATACCCATTGGGAATACCCAATGGAATACAAGTTGCATGACGAATCTGTGGTCGACATGAATTTTTCACAACAAGCGTAATCATTCGTTCTGACATTTCAGCAAGAAAATAGATGAAGTGGAACATGAAAAATTTAGAATCCAACGAACCGCCAGCATCCTAAGAACAGGACAAACCCAAATGGTTGAAGAATGCTGCACAGAGATCAACATTGTATCCAAAAACAAAACCCAACAAAGAGACTTACCAAACTCCCCTCTCCGTCAAAACAACATGCCACAACATAGTCCACTCTACACAAGACCGTTGCATGTTCTGCTGAGCAAAATGACATGCAAGCCACACACTCGCCAAACGAAAGAAAGATGAGAGTGCACGGTGACAATGGTGGAATGTGGGAAGTCTAAATGATGTGCATGCACAACACCGAAATGAATGAGCAGCAAACTACGTCGAAAAGAAAAGGGTCACGTCACAGCCATATCACCATTTTCCCCAATTCCAGGTTGAAGAGTTCACGTTTTGTATCCTACTGACAGGTCGATTCCAGATTCGGACCTGAACCAAAATCGAATTGGCTGGTTCCTGTCACATACCCAACTTATCCACCTAGTTTTGTCATTAAACTCGGACACAACTGAGATGTCCTGCTATATATATCGTTTTTGGCCCCATCTCTCAATGGTGAAGAATCATTTTAAAAATAACAAAAAATTCTAGTATCCAGATCTGGATCCAGATCTGGATCCAGATCTTCACCAAAATTGAACCACTTCGTCACACACAACCTGTCCACCCAAGTTTCATCTGAATCCTTCCAAATCTTTTTAAGACATTGTGCTAAATATCGCTTTTGGTCTAACTCTCAATGGTGAAGAATCATTTCAAAAATTCTCGGATCCAGATCTTCACCAAAACCGAATCAATTCGTCCTGGTCACACACGCAACCTGTCCTGCAAATCTGAGATAGCCTGCTGAGACAGAAGACAAACAAAGACAATCAGGGGTGAAACATAACCTCTCTTAGGTGACGGAAGAAATGATGGCCTTTTCACACTCGTCCAGTGGAACACACTTGAGGAGAATACCAAGGAATCCTTCGCGTAAACAACGTGTAATACCATCGGAAAGGAATGCACATCGGCTAAGTAAAGGAAGAAACATTTCCTGACCATGAAAGACAAACAAGGCTCCATACCCAGAAAAAAGATCAACAGTATAAATGGCAAGATATCCAACCTGCGTTTTAATGAACGATTAAAGATAACGGCATCGATCATAACGTTCACCTGAATCATGAGGAACGTTCGGCATTTACTCTACTGCCTCCTACCCAAAATAAAATCCCCACAACCCACATTCCAAATCCAGACAGACGGATGAAATTACTTCAAACAGTTGGCATCGGCTGCAAGCTCGGCCATGGCAACAAAAGGCCTTACTTACCCCGAGCAAACGTTCAGGCATGGCGCGAGCTTGAGTGGGCGCCGTGCACTGTGGGACAATGAGCCTACGGCGGCACGTGCTGCTGCACTGCGCATTGCAGCATGGCGCTAGCCTGTGACGTATGAGCTTACAAGCCTCATGAAGAGGAGGGGGGCGGGGGAAGGTGATCCTGTTTACGCCAAGCTCCTATACATGTACAAAAAGGTAAAATGTAGTCAAGACAAGACAGGCCAAGCCAGCTGGGGTGTGGTTACTAGGAGGGAGAGTGAGCAACAGAAGGCACAATGTGACATGGAGGAGAGGATGATAGCCTTCTATAATCAAAGCACTGTGCGACACATCTCCACAACACTGGTTTTTAACCCGACACCACATATTGAACGATCAAATGACTGCAATGCCTGTCCATAAGAAATCCCCACACAAAATCAAATCCAAATGGATTTGGCATATTCATGTCGAATAGTTTGGAGTGTCTGCAACATTGTGTTTATGATGGCAGAGAAATTTTATGTATTTAAAGCGAAACCAGAAAATGGTTAGACCATTTCAGATTCCCAAGTTCGGTTAGAAAATGGTTAGAAAATAGGGAGAGGGGGGCACGGGGGGGAGGGAGTGAGAGGAAAAGAGAGAGAGAGAGAAAAAGAGACAAAGAGAGAAAGAGAAAGAGCGAGAGAGAGAAAAAGAGACAAAGGGACAAAGGGACAAAGAGACAAAGAGACAAAGAGAGAGAGAGAGAGAGAGAGAGAGAGAGAGAGAGACAGAGAGAGACAGAGAGAGACATAGAGAGAGACAGAGAGAGAGAGAGAGAGAGAGAGAGAGAGAGAGAGAGAGAGAGAGAGAGACAGACAGAGAGAGAGACAGAGAGACAGAGAGACAGAGACAGAGACAGAGAGACAGAGACAGAGACACAGAGACACAGAGACAGAGAGAGAGAGAGGCAGAGAGAGAGAGAGAGAGAGAGAGAGAGAGAGAGAGAGAGAGAGAGAGAGAGAGACTTTTGACTTTTAAACTCTTTTTATTATAAAAGTATAAAACAAGAGTAAAACCAAAGGAAATTCTTCAAGGAAAATCAGCAAAGTCATAGAAATCCCGAAAGGAAAAAACAATCAGTGCACTGCAATCCAAACAACAGAAAAGGTGAAAATACCAAAAAAAACACAAGGAGAAAACCTAGGCATAATTTCTAAACGAGGCATAATTAATTTTATATGTACAAATTTACATTCGCATTTGCAAACATGAGGAGAGACGGAAGAAAAAGAGTAGGTCAAGACAAGGGGGAGAAAAAGGCCGGCAAGGAGAAGCATGGAACAGTGTATGAGAACAACCGAAATATATTATAAAGAAATTATCAATTTCTTATCTTGGGCTTTACAAATCCCTTCAACACACCGGGTCGCAATAAAATTTGCAAGGTCGTTTGCAGTTTGGGCATAGTTGAATTCAAGTTTGAGCCTTGCTGACACCAAAGAACTAAAAAAAAACATAATACTGCATTCTTGCATGGGTCTACTGCCCAGTTTCACCTTCCATGACAGGTATACGGCAAGTTTAGCAGTAGCAGTTAGGAAACCGAATACAATAGATGTAGTTTCCTTTTTGGGAGGAAAACAAAAGATGTAAGCCTTCAAAGAAAAGGTAATCCGCAATCTATGGGAAATAAAATTTAACCAATAAAGCAAAGGAGAAAGTCTTTCACAATTAATGAAGGCATGAAACAAGTCTTCCCTCTCCGGACAAAAGGGGCAACAGCCGGAAATGGGGGAAAAAAAACGAATGACAGCATTGGAAGGAACAATCCAGTGGGCCAAACGCCACTGAAGGTCACCTGTTCTTTTAGACATAAGTCCAGCATACATTGTATCCCATAAAGGCTCAGAGGGGGGACCGGGAGGCAAGAGTCCTTTCCACCGGGTAACCCCAGCTAGAGGTGGGTCCCCAAGAAGTCGTTTCACACAAGACCTATAAATGCTCTTGCTGCTCATAGCATGGAAGGGGGCTGACCCTGTACTCATGGGGGGCAGATCATTTGGGGTAAAAGCCACAATTAATTTTGGAACTGTGGGCTCAACCTCTGCGTCCTGGGTCCAATGTAGGCCTAGCTGGTGGCCTCTTCGGATCACCGCTCTTAGTATGTTTCCGATTAACCTCCTGGACCGAACACCTGTTAGGGCCGCCAGCTCGTTCGCAGGTTTCCATCCATGTCCAGAGTCATGCCGGAAATGACACACTTTTAAAATGTTGGCCACTATAAAATGTTGGCAGAAATCGCGACTCCTCGGGATATCAGGGAAAAGTGGATTGAAAAATAAAGGCTCGTGTGCAAACATGTTAGTGCCATACGAGTCTGACGACTTATCGAAACGCCCTGCCAGGCATTCAAGAGGCTCTGATAAAAGACTGGAAGCAGAGATGCATCGACGTGTTGAAGGTTGGTCAAAAACAGTTCCTGTCCGTAACCGAGCCTCCCAGCTCGTTGAAGAATAGAGCAGGCCAAGGGCTTGCCTGGTGAGTGTTCTGCATAAAGCAAGCGTTGGATGGAGCGGAGCCGGAAGGCCAACAGACGGCATTTCACGTCAACAAGACCATGACCACCCTCGGCCGAGGGACAACATATGGCGCTGGGTCGAAGCCGGTGGTAGCCTCCCCAAAAAAAATCCACCAGTTTTCTCTGAATAGCTTGAAGCAAAACCTCCGGTGGTTGCAGGCAGATGAAACGGTGCCACAAAAGGGTAGTGACGAGGTTGTTGACAACCAGCACACGACCTTTATAGGAAAGGTGGGGTAGAGCTCTTTTTCATCGGCTCAAACGCTTATCCACCTTGTCAATGATCCTCTCCCAATTGTTCTGGACATACTGAGGAGGACCGAGGAAGACGCCCAAATACTTGATGCCATCGTTTGCCCACACTAGCTCTGCAGGAAGGGGGGGGGGGGTGGTGGTAATAACGGTGGCACAGGTAAGTCATTGTTGGGAAAAGGGAACCATAGAGCCTTGCTTTTCCCCCAATTGCATCTTAATGATGAGGCAAGGTTGAAGTCGAACAAACACTTTGCCAAGGCGTCACTGTCGCATTTTCTTTTTATGATGACACATAGGTCGTCGGCATATGCAGACAGGGTCAAAGGTGGGTGTCCTGGAGAAAGAACAAGTCCAGGGATATCTTTTCTGAGGGCGATTAAGAGAGGTTCCAAGGCGAGGGCAAATAATAGACCTGAAAGTGGACAACCTTGCCTTACCCCTCTCTGAACCTTTATGGGTGGACAAAATTCGTTGTTAACTTTGATCAAGCTGGAGATGTTTGCATATAACAAAGCTATGTAGGCTCTAAAATTAGTACCGAGCCCGCAAGCTTGTAACACCTGACACAAAAACTTATGATCAATGCTATCAAAGGCCATTGCAAGGTCAAGAAACACCAATCCAAAATCCTCTTTGACACATTTACCGGTCAACAAATCTCTGATTAGGAATATGTTGTCGTAGATGGATCTGCCAGGGATGCTGCAACTTTGATCAGGTGACACCAGATCACCAATAACTGCTTTAAACCGGTTCGCAAGGACCTTGGAAAACAGTTTGTAATCCGTGCACAACAAAGAGATCGGACGCCAGTTTGACAGGTGTCGGAGATCGCCGGTCTTTGGTAGCAGGCAGAGTACTGCTCTTCTAAAACTGAGCGGTAATTCTCTGGATAAAAGAGACGCATCCAGAACGTTGAGCAGCTCTGGGCCCAAAATGTCCCAGAATGCCAAAAAAAATTCGGAGGGTAGGCCATTGATGCCTGGGGCCTTTCCCGACTCCATCTCAGCAAGTGCACTGGTTAACTCTGGAAGGGTAATTGGAGCATTCAGTTCTAGACGTTGGGCCTCAGTCACAGAAGGAAGATGAGAGGTCAAAACATTCATCATTTCATGAGAAACCGTTTTGGCTTTGAAAAGATCAGAAAAGAAAACGATTACATTTAATCTTATATCACTTGGATTAGTAAGGATGTTCCCCCCTGGGTCCAAAACTGAAGATACAAGTCGTGTTGATTTATCTACAGTTTCTAGATGAAAGAAAGACTTAGTTGGGGTATCTGAAACCTTGATATTCTGTATTCTTAGCCTAACCAGTGTGCCCGCTGCTTTTTCATCGATCAAATCCCTTAATTGGGCCTTCTTCGAGTAGCAACCGATAGTTCACTGCGTTGCTCTCATTGGCCAGCTTGCCCTCTAACCTTAAGATATCTGCTTCTAAGCAAGCCATCGTGATAGGTTTTACATTGGTACAGTGTGAATTAAATTGTTGGCAAAATACTCGAATTTGGGCCTTTAGGTTGTCCCACCAAAGACTAATTGAGGAGAAAGAAGATTTTTTTAGTACTCATTTCAGCCCAGAAATCACGAAAGGAATCTGTAAATAAACTATCTTCTAAAAGTTTAACGTTAAACTTCCAGTAACTATTTCTGCATGTGGGTCGAGGAAAAGAAAGATCTAAGGTTACCATATGGTGGTCTGAAAACAATGACGGAAAACAACCTGAAGAGACCGCGACGTTCCTAAAGGGTACATTAATGTACCAGCGGTCGAGTCTTGCCGACGACACCCGACAATTGGCACATCGACACCAGGTATACTGGGCTACGTTGGGGTGATGCAATCGCCAAACATCAAGTAGACCGACCGTCATAAAGAAACGGGATAGATCCGCATGGGACTCGGGGTGAGGTTCTGCAGAATTTCTGCCCTTCGAAGGGTCAAAGGTGCAATTAAAGTCACCACCGATGCACACACATTGGTCGAGATCAACTGAATTCAGGTGATTTATCATGGAGGTGAAAAAGGCCTTTCGATCCCTGCTCTCACTGGGTGCGTACACATTGAAAATGGTGCAGCGGAAGTTTTGATGTACGAGCTGAAGGGAAATAAGCCGGCCTTTTATGACTTCATGAAAATAGCAAGACTCGAAAGCTAGACCTGGCTTTAGAAAAAAACCAACCCCAGCAGATGAGGCTGACAGATTGCGAAAATAGCATTGTCCTTTAAAAGTTTGGCACCAGTCATGTTCCACGTTAGGTGTGATGTGGGTCTCTTGTCGTAAAAGAACATTTGCCTTTTTACGATCAAACAAGTTTTTAACTTGGGCCTGACGGAGGTGACTTGCACCCCCACCATTCATATTTAAGGTCGCAAAGAAAATATTTTTCATTCCGTGTTAATGAAATCGACCTGTGCTTGGGAACACTCCGTACCTGCTCGAGCAACAAACTTTCTTAATCTGTGGAATTGAGATCTCGTCAGGTCAAAATCCTCATGTGCTTTGATTAATTATTGACTTTGCGGTGCAAATGAATGCTGCCAAGTCAGGGAAATAGTCTTTAATTACGATATTACGGTGACGATACGTTTCGTTAAGGAAGGTAAAAATGAGTTGAGGGGATACCTGTGAGTGACCTGTCACCGATGGTGACAGCTCGGTTGCCTCAATGTCATCCTCGGACTCAGTCACGTCAGATAACATGTCGTCAGGTTCTGGGGTATTACCTGCTGCCCCCACGATCTTGTCTGGAGGCACCTTCACAAGTTTCCCAAGGTGTTCCCGTGAGCACTCGTTAACACTTTGGTGGATATTTATTGTATCTGGGATTGGAGATTGGGTTTGAGATCTCAGCAAACTCAGATTTGCCGGCCCCGTTTGTAAAGTGGGAACGTTTATTGAATCCTTAGTCTGCTCGGTATTTAAAGGGGAAACAAGCGGAAAACCATTCCCAACTCGGAAATGGTAGTAATTTCACTGGAGATTTCGCACACGGAAACTTCCAGGTGAGAGGTACAAATTTTATTTTTCGGCTCATTTACATAATGAGACTCGCTGGTATCGTTGGCAACGGTATTCATATACTCAGTTAGTGAGGGAATGTCAGAGGGACACTCGAACACATGTGCACCGGGAATGGTGCCGCCCATTACCGCCTTCTTTGCAGCACCAGCGAAATTGCTTAGCACTGGTGCTCTTCGCTTTTTAGAATACACTATGGATTCTTCGTTCATGGGTTCGGGAAAGGTGGCAATGCTAGTTGTGTCAGTCACATCGGTGGGTGTCATCACATTGGAATCGGAGATCACCGGTGTGTCAGACAACTCAGTCGGGGTGTCAGAAGGTACGGTCGGGGTGTCAGAAGGTACGGTCGGGGTGTCAGAAGGTACGGTCGGGGTGTCAGAAGGTACGGTCGGGGTGTCAGAAGGTACGGTCGGGGTGTCAGAAGGTACGGTCGGGGTGTCAGAAGGTACGGTCGGGGTGTCAGAAGGTACGGTCGGGGTGTCAGAAGGTACGGTCGGGGTGTCAGAAGGTACGGTCGGGGTGTCAGAAGGTACGGTCGGGGTGTCAGAAGGTACGGTCGGGGTGTCAGAAGGTACGGTCGGGGTGTCAGAAGGTACGGTCGGGGTGTCAGAAGGTACGGTCGGGGTGTCAGAAGGTACGGTCGGGGTGTCAGAAGGTACGGTCGGGGTGTCAGAAGGTACGGTCGGGGTGTCAGAAGGTACGGTCGGGGTGTCAGAAGGTACGGTCGGGGTGTCAGAAGGTACGGTCGGGGTGTCAGAAGGTACGGTCGGGGTGTCAGAAGGTACGGTCGGGGTGTCAGAAGGTACGGTCGGGGTGTCAGAAGGTACGGTCGGGGTGTCAGAAGGTACGGTCGGGGTGTCAGAAGGTACGGTCGGGGTGTCAGAAGGTACGGTCGGGGTGTCAGAAGGTACGGTCGGGGTGTCAGAAGGTACGGTCGGGGCGTCAGAAGGTACGGTCGGGGCGTCAGAAGGTACGGTCGGGGCGTCAGAAGGTACGGTCGGGGCGTCAGAAGGTACGGTCGGGGCGTCAGAAGGTACGGTCGGGGCGTCAGAAGGTACGGTCGGGGCGTCAGAAGGTACGGTCGGGGCGTCAGAAGGTACGGTCGGGGCGTCAGAAGGTACGGTCGGGGCGTCAGAAGGTACGGTCGGGGCGTCAGAAGGTACGGTCGGGGCGTCAGAAGGTACGGTCGGGGCGTCAGAAGGTACGGTCGGGGCGTCAGAAGGTACGGTCGGGGCGTCAGAAGGTACGGTCGGGGCGTCAGAAGGTGCGGTCGGGGCGTCAGAAGGTGCGGTCGGGGCGTCAGAAGGTGCGGTCGGGGCGTCAGAAGGTGCGGTCGGGGCGTCAGAAGGTGCGGTCGGGGCGTCAGAAGGTGCGGTCGGGGTGTCAGAAGGTGCGGTCGGGGCGTCAGAAGGTGCGGTCGGGGCGTCAGAAGGTGCGGTCGGGGCGTCAGAAGGTGCGGTCGGGGCGTCAGAAGGTGCGGTCGGGGCGTCAGGTGCGGTCGGGGCGTCAGAAGGTGCGGTCGGGGCGTCAGAAGGTGCGGTCGGGGCGTCAGAAGGTGCGGTCAGGGCGTCGGAGGGTACGGTCCGGGTGACGGAAGGTACGGTAGGGGTGACGGAAGGTACGGTAGGGGTGACGGAAGGTACGGTAGGGGTGACAGGAGATACGGTCCGGTTGTCAGAGAGCACGGTCGGGGTGTCAGAAGGCGCGGTGGAGGGATTGGCCTTTTTACAATCTCTTTCGTTATGTCCCGATTCACCACACTTTGGACAAGAGGTCTTAGGACAAAACATTTTAACGTGTCCGAATTCTCCACAATTAAAGCATGTTAAGGAGGCTGAGGAAGCATACATGTGGTATTCCCGATCGTCCATCGATACTTTAAAGGATATGTTTAAACCTGTATCGGCTCCGCGATCCGGGGGAATCATGTACACTTGCCTCCTAAAGCTCATTACGTGTTTGATACGATCGCTGCAGCACCCGAGCGGAATCATTGAGATTCGAGAAACAATTTTACCATAACGAGACAGAACGGATAGGAGTTTCTCGCCTGGCATGAACGGTGGTACGTTGGATATTGTTATCTTGGTAGCTGGTGTATCCATAGGGGATACCGTAATATAATGACCCCCTTTTATGGTTAGACCGGTACTAACGACGTCATGAACGAACTTTTCTTTTGACACGAAGACAACAAATTTCTGGTTCATTCGTGATGCCGCTCGAACATTACCGTCTCCTATGATGGATCCCACGGCAAGGATAATGTCCTCAGTAGGAGCTCCTTCAGGCGGAACACATGCGAATGCATGCTTACGTGTTAAATTTTCGAACGCCTCGTAACGAGAGCGTGTATTCGCCATACTAGCGAATTTACCTCCCCCCTCCCCCCACTTGTCCGAACCGGACAAGGTATCAAACCTAAATAATCGAACTAAAGTAAATAATAAACGTGCATTTTCAACACAAAAATGGCTCACAAAGCGCCGTCAAAGCCAGTAGGCCGCACCCAAAATGGGCCCGCTCTCAATCCTCTCTCTCTCGAAGACAAAGGTGTAGAACGGATGAAAACAAAATGCCAAAGCACACAGGATGGAAAAGGAGAGGGAGGGGAGGGGGGGCAGAGGAGGGCAGGGGAGGAGGAAATCTCACAACGGACTCACCACAACACAGAGCAGATGCTCACAGCCGCCATGATGCCACGCCCGACACAAACGGCCTGCAGGGGGCGAGAGAGAGAGAGAGACAGAGAGAGAGACAGAGACAGAGAGAGAGACACAGAGACAGAGACAGAGAGACAGAGGAGACAGAGAGAGACAGAGAGAGACAAAGAGAGAGACACAGAGAGACACAGAGAGACAGAGAGAGAGAGACAGAGAGAGAGAGACAAACAGAGAGACAAACAGAGAGACAAACAGAGAGACAAACAGAGAGACAAACAGAGAGACAAACAGAGATAGACAGACAGAGAGAGACACAGAGAGAGACAGAGAGACAGAGAGAGAGACAGAGAGAGAGACAGAGAGAGAGACAGAGATACATAGAGACACAGAGACATAGAGAGACAGAAAAGGATTAAGATGTGGGGGGTGCCAGACCGTATCAAAGGCACGAGATATGTCAAGGGGGGCAGCTCGGATTTCCTGCCTAGTGTTGAGGACCTCCATCCATTGTTGAGACAGCAGCAGCAGCATGTCCAGAGTAGAGTGACCTGGTCTGAATCCAAATTATCTGAAATCAAGGCATTGGAGAAGAGGAAAGATTTTATGTCAGAAGCGATTATGGATTCCATGACCTTGTTGATGATTGGGAGCAGGCTGATTGGTCTGTAGTTGTGAGGACCTGTTTTTGCACATTGTTGTGCAAAGCGGTAATGTTGGTTGACTTCCAAGCAGATGGCAAATGACCTTGAGCAAAAGAGAGGGGAGTCCAGTAGCCATATCGTGGACCCGGAAATTGTTGGTACTTTAAGGTTTTTTGATGGATTCATGAAGCATAGGGGTCCTAGATGTGGAATCAATTGGATGCCAGCTTGGCATCTTTGGGCAACTCTCAGCATAAATTGAAGATGGCTGTCGCCTGATATGGGTAAAATAGAAAAATGGACATAACTTTTGATTGAAGCAAGCATTCTGGTGTCAATGTGGGGTCTTTTAGGTATGGTGGTTAATTTTTCATGTTCAAACAAAGTTATGATAATGCTATGTATTTATAGGTCATAGTTGTCATTTTAATGCAATTCTCTTTTGTTTTATGGAGTATGACATCATGAACTGCATAATTGCGCCACGGGAGAATAAAGCAAGTGTTCTGCAGGAAATTGGCGACAATCATTAAGGGCGACAATCATTCAGTGCAGAAAGTAGAAGGGAGATGGGTTGCATGCTGAGATACAGAAGCTTCCACAAAACCTGCCACCCAAACTGAAGTGCATCATAGCTCCTGCTGGTCGACCTACACCTCAAAACACCATCGTAAATGGGGGAAAAGGAAGATAAAGTCTGATGGTCCTCCAGATAGGCGGCGGCGCTTTCAGACTCCCAAGTTCGATTTCAACGTGCAGTGTCTCATCTGTGGGGAGCCATTCCTCCCACAAGACCATAAACACCCAGACAGGTGGGATACTGTTCATCAGTGTGTAACTGTTGAGCGTCCTGGAGACATAACTAACATTCAAGGAGCGTATTCTTGGCATCGCCGAGGAATGTGGTGATGATTTATGACGTTATCTAACGTCACAGATAAGGTACAAGCAGATGGACAATACCATACCAGTTGCTATGATATGTTCAGAAAACCACTAGCTAAAATAAGCTCGGGATAAATTGGTGGAGGAAAAAAATAATAATGACGTCATCGGTCACGTGGTTCGGCCGCCATATTTGTTTTAACACAAAACCCTTAAAAACCACTGAAAACACATCCTGGCGAGGGTCTGCAATCTCTGATGTGCAATCTCTGAATCCAGCTAAGCTGCATTTGCAGACTCAATCAGAAAGAGGTGAGATGGAAGAGGTAGAAAAAACAGAGAGATGAGAGGAGGGAGTACATAAAGAGAGAGAGAGATGAGAGTAGGAGGTGTAGTAAAAAAAAAAAAAAAAAACGCTGAGAGGGGTGGAAGTAAAAATAAATAAATAAGTAAATAAAAGAGATGAGAGTAGGAGGAGGAAGAAATGGGGAACACTGGAAAATGGGATAGCAAGAAATCTCCCCAAAGCCCTCTCCCTCCCACAGTTCTCTCGATGTCTCCATGTCTCTCGGTCCCTGCTCTCAAATGTTGTGTTTGTGTCCTTCCCCCTCTCTCCCCATCTTGTCTACCGCTCCCGATGTTATTTGTTTTGTGTGTCTGTTTGTCTTTCTGTGTGATTAATGTTCGCTCTTTCACGAGCCTCTTGTATACAAAAAAAAAAAAAAAAAAAAAAATGTTAAAAAATGAAATACAGTACAGTTTTCAATCATTTGAGAAATCAGACTTGCTGCTCATGATTAATGCCGAAAGAATGGCACCAACGACATCTTCATCCACAAGCACAGCAAATAGCATCCATTGTTATGATTTCATGCTCAAATTGATTTATTTTCTCTTTTTGAACAAGCATTGCAGATTTCAGTTATAATCGTCCGAACGGGAATTTCCAGTTTATTTGATGTGCAAACAACGAAGGCTAACAACGCCGGCCAACAGGCAGAAAAAAAACCCATGACTCAATCCAGCAATAAGGAAGACTTCGGAGGGATGGAAAACCTGGACCCTGCCTATCATTCTGGTGCAGGAAACTTGTCATGAACGGTGTGAAAAAAGCATTTTAGAACGAGGTGCGCATGCTCGGCTGGTGCGGTGGGCATGGTCACTTGTCAGCTATGACAATTTAAAGCATTAGCGGCAATGCAACGGGACATGGCGGAACCGAAACACTTCGTGTTCAACAGTTTCAGGTGGAGACTATTAAATGCCACATATTCCCCTGCCGAGGGAGAACAAATGCCAAGGAAGAGTAGACATAGAAATCTCTGCTGGAGGAAAGGAATGGCAACGTTGGCAAAAAAAATTTTTTTTTTTGTATACAAGATCGAGGCTCGTGAAAGAGCTAACATTAATCACACAAAAAGTCAAACCGACACATAAAACACAAAAAATAAGGGGAGCGGTCGACAATATGAGGAGAGAGGGGGAAGGACACAAACACAACATTTGAGAGCAGGGACATCGGGAGAAATGTGGGGGGAGGTGGGAGAGGTATAAAACATATGGACACTGCAAGGACTTCCAGGAAAGAAGTTGGAATTTCAAAAAAAAAGTGTATCTGGGGTGAATTAGTGTGGGTAGAAAAGATCAAGGTTTTGGATGGGGGAAGATGAGATGGTGGTGAACAGCTGTTTTAAAGACCTGGAGGGAGGAGTGGGATTGAAGGGAGTGGGGGAGTTTGTTCCAGAGGCGGGAGAAAAGGAGAATGAAAGAGTGAAGGTGAGCAGAGAGCCTAGATTTTGGCAGGTAAACGCCACATTGCTCCAGATGAACGGAATGATTAATCGCGTGCATTTTTCCCAAAACTTCATATTTCCGTGATATTCGTCGTGACAATAGTGAAGATGCAAAACCTGCATTGGCATCACAAATCGATCAAGGATAGACATCGCTACCCACACAACTTCAGGAGTCGTGCAGTTTTCATGTCGATGCACGATTGCAGCCACGTCACAACACCACCACCACAACAATTTGGAGTTGCAATTGGTCAGATCATCCTTCTGGTGTATGATGACGCAGTCACAGCATACCTTGACCTGATTACAGCTTCCTGTTGGAAGAGGAACTAAAGTTAATGGAGTGGTCAGCTTGCTGAGCACGCTTCAATCACGACGAATATCACGAAAATATGAAGTTTTGGGGAAAAAGGCACGCGATTAATCATTCCGTTCATCTGGAGCAATGTGGCTTTAAACAACTCGTTTCGCTCATTTTTGTAGCCACTCATTGGTAGTCAACTCACCGACTTCCTGACCCTTCAACGATCATTTGGAGAACTCCAACGAAGTACGCTATGTGACATGAATCATTGCCATCAGATCACATGACCCACTCAGACTTGTTCTTCGGCAGAAATGATTCGTAAAACAATTTTAAAAAATCGTACACCTTTACAAGGTGGTTCATCGTGTGGAACCGATCAATTTACCGGGAGACCAGGCCGACACACGCAGCTCAAAGCAAAGCATTGCAAGCTCAAGGGAACGTGGCAGGAATAAAACCTCAAAAGGTTAAATGTGGAAAGGGAAAGATGAGAGAAGATATGGGATCAGATGTTGGAATGACAAAGATACAACAACAACAACAACCACCAGGCATTTTTAAGGCCATTTTCCCTGCTAGAGCAGGGGTTAGCCTTGCGGGCCACATGACAATCTTCTCCATAGAATGACAAAAATGGTGGATGAAAAAGAGTTGTGGCAAATGGAATGCAAGCAAAGTGGTGGCAAATGGAATTGAGTTGTGGCAAAATGAGTTGTGGCAAAATGAGTTGTGGCAAATGGAATGCCAGAGATGG
Organism: Myxine glutinosa; assembly: GCF_964187855.1. Taxonomy (NCBI): domain Eukaryota; kingdom Metazoa; phylum Chordata; class Myxini; order Myxiniformes; family Myxinidae; genus Myxine; species Myxine glutinosa. The sequence continues at coordinate 126,362,608 of NC_136265.1, read as the reverse complement.
CAAGCAAAGATTTTTATCATTGTCTTTGACGATTAGGCCGCACAGTATTTCATGTGACTTCTTCTTATACAGGTGCTTCTTCCAATGGGATGGTTTACAGACAATGTGACTTGGTAGGTTAACAGGATAATTATAGTATACAAAGGTGCCTTTATTTTCCTTTACAAAACAAAGGTTCAGGGAAGAGCAAGCTGATGGAGGGATGAACGGACAGCAGAACAGTGGATCAACAGGTGGACGCAATAAACTAGTGAATGAACGAACAGGAATAAAGATAGGAAAGAGTGGAGGAAAAACAAACTGCAATGAAGAGCGTTGGGTAGCCATGGTCAATGGGGATAAAATAGATAAATGATAGGATTGTGGGTAGGGATGGGAGATGACACGAGGTGGCGGTAAGAGGGATGGGGAAGGAGCAGTACTCCATTGAGTTACAGAATGTCTTGTAGGATGCGAGTAGTTCTGATTTCCAGGAAAGCCATGGAATGATGGAGACAGCCTAGTCTATGGCTGACTTTGCTATGTGGTCACCAAGACAACCTATTTCAGTGGATGACCAAGGAAATAGATATGTGGGTTCATATGATGATCCTTCCAGAGAGACAGGTTGAGAACAAAATTCTCCAGGATTGCAAGGCATTTTGATGCAGCTACTATCTGCCCGTCACTGGGATGGAGATTGGAGAGTTGTGGGAGGGGACAGGGGAGGTGAGGTGGTGGTATACATCACAATGTAGATCAGTTTTCAAAAAGGGAGTGGATCTTCCAGAACACCAGAGAGGTCGTTTATGTTTATGAGGTAGACTGCGCTCACGATTGCCTTGCAGGTCAATGATCATAAGAACAGATCATGGTATGGCAGATAGACATAGGCAGCTGAGGGTATGCCTCAGACAGACTTGGGGTTCAAGGTTGTGTGCAGCTAGGTGTTCGTCTTTGACAGGCAAGAGGTATCCGTGGAACACGAGGCATCAAAGTTTGTGAGCCTGGGGCAGACAGTCAGAGAAAGAAAGGAGATTAAAAATAAAGGAGCAGACGTGGAATGCAAGAAGGGACCACCAACAGCCTGTCCCAATAAATATTCATATTTTGCATCTTGAAAAGAAAGACTCATTAACTGGATTCAAGTCAGGTGGTAAACAGAATCACGTCAAACCAAATGACAAGATCCATAAAAGAGGACACAGCTACTGGACTGTTTCATTGGTCTCCAATGCTTTCATTGGACTGCAATATCTCATTGTACATTTACAAAAAAAAAGAAGAAAAAAAAGAGCAATCTGAGATTGCAAACCCTCGTCAGGATGTATTTTCAGTGGTTTTTAAGGCTTTTGTGTTAAAACAAATATGGCGGCCGAACCACGTGACCGATGTCATCATGATTTTTTCCTAAACTAATTTATTCCGAGATTATGCTCAAGAAATTATCTTGATCTGATGAAGTTTTGTACTTGTCGAATTATGACGTCATAATGGAGGAACCTATGACATCATAAACATATTTTATTCCCCATGGAGAGTTCTTTACAATGAGCCATGTCTCATTTTTTTCTATGCAGCGCTTTCAGGGCTAGAGGTGCTAAGTTTTTCGGTTTTTCCAAGATGGCGCCCATACCACGTGACCTATGACATCATAATTATAATTATAAAATTCTACAGGAGGAGGCGCACCTATGGTGAAAATTTCATATCAATCGGACCAACGATTGCAGAGAAAATCCTATTTATTCTTTGTGGACAAGACAGACAAACAAATGGACTCAAATGCAATACCCTCTCCTCTGGCGAGGGTAAATATCACATCCGAGATATAAATGGTGGTAACAAGACAAGTCGATCAACACAAACTATTCATTTTGGTTTAGACTCCATCCACATATGGAAACCTGGTGGGCTTTTGAAGCAAAGCATGATGGCAGCTGCAATAAACCAAATAAAACCCCACCAAACAGCCAATGAGCCACTTGCTTACGTCAAAAACGGATATTTCATCCAAAACGCTCCCTCCTTCCAGCTCATCCATTTCCCTTGGGAACCCGTGGATAACCACAACCGAAGGCAATAGCCACGGAACAAAGGGTGGTTGTGAGCACGCAGAGTACTGGTCCTCCTCTGACAGATTTTGTGCAGCTTATCGCCTCTGCCCCCGATTATGACAAATCTTGCAATCTAAGCCAACCACGAGGTGGCCAAACGTGTACTTGTGCACGGGACTTGAACCAAAACGGCAACACCGAATTAGCACATTCAAATTTTTTCCGTAATGGCAAAAAGCAACATGCCGCGCCGTCAAGGCTTGACATTTACAACACATGGTTGGCGGAAGAGCACGGCATGCTACAAAGGGTCTCCATGATGTAACACTGAAAGGGCACAAAGATCGAGTATGGAAGCAAAAATGACAAACTACATTTTTTTTTTTTTGTGTACAAGATCGAGGCTCGTGTAAGAGCTAACATTAATGACAAAAAAAACAAAAAAACAAACCGACACATAAGAGGAAATAAAGGGAGCGGGAGACAAGATGGGGAGAGAGGGGGAAGCACACAAGTACAACATTTGAGAGCAGGGACATCGGGAGATCTGTGGGAGGTAGAGGGCTTGGGGGGAGGAGGCGTGGGGAGGGGGTGGGGGTGGAAGAGTTAAAAACAAACAAACAAAAAAAAACACATGGACGCAGCTAGGACTTCCAGGAAAGAAGTCGGTATTTCAGAAAAGTGGATCTGTGGTGAATTAACAGGGGTAGAAAAGATCAAGGTTTTGGATGGGGGAAGATAAGAGATGGTGATGAACAGCTGTTTTAAAGACCTGGCGGGAGATTCCTGGAGGAGTATGGAAATTCCCAGGGCCTAACCAGATATGGATGTCCCCAAATCTGCTAACAGTTATAAGAACATCGAAAAAAGTTAATAAACCTTCTTTTGTGTGGATGCCACAGTCAGATGGACTTTATGCCAACGTGTTGGAGAGGGTCGGAACAAGTACAGTAGCAGCAGAGAAAAAAAAAAAAAAAATTAACAAACATTTTATCAATCAATTAATATTTTGGTGTAAATTCCTAGATGGATTAAAACAATCACATTCTATAGCCGGGCATTTCTCCCACACGTGGTCAGATTCGAGTTCGATGGATGTGAAAGTATTTTAATCACAGGATATCAATTCTGAAAAGTATTTGCAAGAAAGTGTGCGAAAGAATGTTGGAGAGACAAATAGACTGACCTGACAACCAATGTCTTGAAAAGGTTGTCCTGGACTTCCTTGATCCTGATGAGAAAAAAAAAGGGCCAAACATTACAAGAGAGCCAAAAAGAACATTTATTGTTCAATCAGAACAAACGCACAGCATGGGCCAGACTCCCAGAACACGCTGCCCCCCCATATAAATAGTCCGAGCAAAACCGCAGGAGGATCGGCAAATGACCAGAGTGGACAAATAATAATAATAATAATAACTAGCCGAAACCCGTGGAACATCCACGGAAGGGAGGATGTGGTGTATGGATAGAGTGTACCATTATGGATGGCATAGGGGATTTGCCTGTCCGAATAAGAGTTAGGAAGAAAGATGAGAATGAAGAGTGCGTATATGAACAACGATCGCCGACACCGGCACAAATGCATGCTCTGGATTGTCCACTCGGTGGACGGCTTGCTTTCGCCTTCGCCTGTCCAATCAGCGGACGGCTTGCTTGGCCTTCGCCCAGCAGACGCGAATACGATGGCGTCGTAAGATGGCGTCGTATCGGCAGTTAATCGGATGCTTTTGGGCCCCAACGTCGGCTAATTCAGATTTTTCGAGTATGGCTGTACGTGATAAACAAAGAGCGCAGTTCGTAGATCGTAAATCCATTAGTGCCGTGGGCATCGGGTCACTGGGTGCGGCGTAAAAGGGATAACAAAGTCGAGCCCTTACGCTATTATTATATAGATAAAGGAGTCTTATATAGCCCCATCAAGCAGAGTAAACTACCCTCATGGCGCTTTACATTATCATGCGAACGCACACACACCGCACACACACACACAAACATACACACACACACACAGACACACCTTCACTCTTGCCCAATTCCTCTCCAAAGCGCTCGAATGAACCAGATACAAGGAAGTCGTCGCTCAAGCCTTGGAAATAGGTCATCACAAGCAAAACTTCAGGGCACAACTGCAAGCGATAATGCTGTAATAATAAACACTTATTAGTTTGTATGTAGCCTGTGGCTGCTGGTTGCATCATTGCTGGAAGTGCAGGTGTGCCACTGATGCAGTGCCCCGTTTCCAGTAGGCTGATGCTCATTTCGCCAACCTTTGAAGGATGACAGGCCGAGTCAACCCACCTTGCGTTATTTAATGGCACAACAGGGGCTCAAACGAAACTATATAACGGATCGATTCACCTTTGTATAGAGTACTGCTCTCACATCTGGGGAGGTTCTAGCTCTACATACATACTGGACAGAATTGAATCCAAAGTCATCTGACTTAACTCTCCCAATCTGACCTCAAAACCTCGACCCGCTCAAATTAAGCCGCAATTTTTGCCTCTTTCTATTTTCTACAGATATTACTTTGGTTTCTGCTCCCAAGAACTTGCTGCTTGTATACCTCCGCCATTAGCGAGACCACGGGATACTTGACAAGCCACTACATCATAATTATTGTGGCCATTGACAACTCAAGGGTGGGCCGTTATGATGTTTGTTTCTTCCCTCCACTGCCAAATACTGCAACTCTTTACCTTCACATGTATTTCCAAACACTGATGACCTCCCCCTTTTCAAAAAGCAGATTTTTTTTTTTTACTTCCTCAAAAACTTAGACTATTCTCTTTCTTCACTTTGCAATGCAGCTCTTTTATTTAAGGCCTGGTCTCGATGAGGACTATATAGTCCATGACTGCAGCCTTCAACATACAAAAGACCCTGAGATGTTAATGCCCCAAAAAAAGAAAGAAAGAAAAAAGACCCTAAGACCTTAACCATAAAGCCAACGCCAGACATAATGCGACACGAAAACACCCGCACAACGACGAGGCACACAACGACACGACCAGGGATAGAATTTCCTCTTTACTTCGGTTAGAACTATTTAACTGGGTAGACAGTGCCAGGATACCCCCCCCCCCCTCCCCTCTCTCAAAAGTAGTGCCAGGTAGCCCTTGCTATTAATATATAGACCAGAACAAGTGATGCATGCAGATAATCTCCTTTAAAATTGTAAATGAGACAGATGTCTTAATTTTAACTGCCAATGTGATAGAAACATCCTAACCAGCTCGGATTAAAGAAATGCTGCCCCTACGTGCTTTTGAAATCACAACTTCGAGGATTCCAATTTAGCATCCTCACCAATAGGCCACCGCCATAACCAAGGTTTCGGCCTAGTTGCTCGATTTGTAAAACTATATTTATTTTAACCAGCAAAGTGCTTGCCCACAAATGACAATCTAGTCACGTGAAAAAGTAAGTACACCCCATGTAAAGTTTTGACTTTTTCAACATATTTCAACATACAGCTATTTGATCTTCATTTCAACGATATTGATAGATAAAGGTGATATAATATAACAAATATCATGAAACATTTACATTTTGTAGTCCATTGCATAATTTAAATAAACATAAATGCAAATTTCGCATGTGGAAAAAGTAAGTACACCCTTGGCTCTAATAGGTGGTATTGCCCCCTTTTTCAGAAACAACCTCAAGTCGGCGTTTCTTATAACTGTCTACCAGTCTCTGACATCGACTGGGAGAAATTTTTGCCCACTCCTCCATGCAGAATTCTTTCAGCTGTGCGATGTTTGAGGGGTTTCTTGCATGCACAGCTCGTTTCAAATCCCCCCACAACATCTTGATGGGATTTAGATCCAGGCTTTGACTTGGCCATTGCAGAACCCTCCATTTCTTTCTTTTCAGCCATTCCTTGGTGGATTTACTGGTATGTTTAGGGTCATTGTCATGTTGCAAGGTCCACCTTCGATTGAGCTTCAACTCTCCGACAGATGGCCTCACATTATCCTCAAGCACCCTCTGGTACAATGAATAATTCATAGTGGATTCTATGATGGTGAGCTGCCCAGGTCCTGATGCAGCAGAGCTGCCCCAAACCATAATATTTCCACCACCATGCTTTACAGTTGGTATCAGGTTCTTGTGGTCAAATGCTGTCTTTGGTTTTTGCCAAACATGTCTTCTGGTACTGTGGCCAAATAGCTCCACCTTTGACTCATCTGTCCAGAGCACATTGTTCCACAAGTGCTGGTCTTTGCCTAGGTGTTCATTGGCAAACTTTAATCTTGCCCTGATGTTCTTTCTGGACAGCAAAGGTTTCCTCCTGGCACACCTCCCATGTAGATCAAATTTGTGCAGCCTCTTTTTAATGGTAGACTCGTGCACTTTGACATCAACAGTGGCAAGAGCTACCCGTAGTTCCCGTGATGACATTCTGGGGTTTTCAGAGACTTCTTTCAGCATCTTGCGGTCTGCTCTCGGGCTGAACTTGCTGGGGCGGCCTGGCCTGAACAAGTTGGCAGTTGTTTGGTGTCTTCTCCACTTGTAGATGATCTTCCGGACAGTCGAATGATCGATTTCAAATTGTTTGGAGATCTTTTTAAATCCCTTCCCAGACTCGTAGGCATCTAGAACCTTCTTTCTGAAGGCCTCAGAGAGCTCCTTTGATCTAGGCATGGTGACGCCGCACACTTCAACAACAAAGAGCAAACCAAACTAAATGTCTGAGGTTTAAATAAGCCAGGTTCCTCCAAGATCATCTCTAGCGATGTTCTAATCATTTGCACCTGAGCTGGTGCACCTGATTCTAATTTTAGGTATTTGAAGTCGTGATAAATGTAGGGGTGTACTTACTTTTTCCAAATGCGAAATTTGCATTTATGTTTATTTAAATTATACAATAGACTACAAAATGTAAATGTTTCATGATATTTGTTATATTATATCACCTTTATCTATCAATATTGTTGAAATGAAGATCAAATACCTGTATGTTGAAATATGTTGAAAAAGTCAAAACTTTACATGGGGTGTACTTACTTTTTCAAGTGACTGTATAAAAACCCTAAGTTAACCCTAAGTTTCACGTGACTGTATATCAGTGTTCATTTCGCCTTTTTGATGACCTTTGCGAAGATGCAAAATTCAAACGTGAACAATGTGCTAAACGACTGCAACGACAGGAAAAACAAATCGGAGCCAGTACTTTTGGAAAGAACAGAAAAAACAAAAAAACAGGACATCGTGTCCTTGTTACTGAAACAATGCGGGGGCACCCCCAGATTTACAGTGTTTCACCCAAACACAACCTTCCAGCCTCCCCCAAAGATAACCGGGCAACAGCTTTTGAACTCCACACCAATAATAATAATAAACAATAATCTAGACAATCTTAAGTATTCATCTGACATTTCAAAATGCCCCATAAAGTGAAGAGTCCGCCATTGCATTGATCAGTAACTTACACAATGTCTCACTTTGACACAAACATTCATTGCGTTCAGAGAAATAAATAAAACACAAACAGTGGAACAAAGGGAGAATAACTTCAAAAAAACAAGACCCAAAGTACGGCGTAGCCGAGCTTGTTTGATACTTCAGTTGAAGAGGATAGTATGATCTGGGTGGGGATACCAGTTAGCAAATAAAGTATTAAATGTTTTATTTTTGACCTCAGGCATGGACAGCCGGTTCGTGAATGACTTGGGTAAAAAAAACGGTGAATGGGAAACGATGAACCAATTACTGTCGTGGCCAAAAATATAGGGTTTTAGGGTCCTGAATATAAAATATTTTCGTATCACATATGTATTTCTTTGGTTTGCAGTGGACCAAAACAAAACAAAGCTGAAAAAATTACTAAATCTTAGCTTATTCCACACAGAAGTCCTAAAATGGGCAGGATAATAATTTTGGCACCTTTTAGAAGGGTTAGAAATAATTATATTTCAAGCAGGTGATTCTCCTTTACTTTGGAATTGAACTCACCTGTGGTGGCTTGCAAGTGCCTGCAATATAAAAATTATTCATTCAACCAGTTGGAATCGAGAAAAGGAGTCGTTCTGCTGTTTTGTGTCACTGTGTGTACCACAATGAGCATGGAGAAAAGAAAGAAAACCAGAGAATTATCTCAGAAGATCAGACACAAGATTGTAGCCAAGCATGGACAATCTCAAGGCCACAAGTACATCTCTAGAGACCCTGATGTTCCTGTGTCCATTGTACGCAATGTTATCAGGAAGTTTAAGGCCCATGGCACTGTAGCCAACCTCCCTGGACGTGGCCGCAAGAGAAAACTTGATCGAAGATTGCAGCAAAGGATTGTTCGAATGGTGGACAAAGCACCTCGATAAACTGCCAAACAGATTCAAGCTGACACTCAGACACAAGGTATGGCAGTTTCAACACACACCATCCGCCGCCAAATCGATGAAAGGGGGTTCTATGGTAGGAGACCCGGGAGGACCGCACCACTGAGACATAAAAAACATCTAGCTGGAGTTTGCCAAAACACACCTGAACAAGCCAAAATCCTTCTGGGAGAATGTCCTGTGGACAGAAGAGGCCAGATTAGAGCTTTTTGCTAAAACACATCATCTCTATGTTTAGAGAAAACAAAATGAAGCCTTCAATGAAAAGAACACCTTCCCTACAGTCAAACATGGAGGAGGTTCAGTGATGTTTTTGGGTTGCTGTGCTGCCTCTGCCACTGGGTGCCTTGAATGTGTGCATGGTATCATAAAAATCAGGAGATTTCAAAGGCATTTTGGAGCGCAATGTTCAATCCAGTGTCAGAAACCTGGGTCTCTGTCGAAGGTCATGGGTCTTGCAGCAGGACAATGACCTGAAACACACTTCAAAAAGCACACAGGAATGGTTCAAGACAAAACACTGGACTGTTCTGAAATGGCCGGCAATGACTCCAGATCTAAATCCGATTGAACACCTGTGGGGAGATCTGAAAACAGCAGTTGGGAGAAGGCACCCTTCAAATGTGGGAGAACTGGAGCAGTTTGCACAAGAAGAGTGGGGCAAACTGCCAGTACAGAGGTGTAGGAAGCTCATTCATGGCTATAGGAAGCGCTTGACTGCAGTTATTTTGTCCAAACGATGTGGTACCAAATATTAAGTCTAGGGCATCAATAATATTGTCAATGCCATTTCTTTTTATTTTCTGATTTAAAAGGATATATCAAGTTCTGAATCCAAAACAAAGGTTTTGTAATAGTAATAGTGAAATAAAGAATTATTGTGCAGACCAAATACTTTTGTCAATTTCAACTTATTTTTGGAGAAAATTATTTGAAAAAAGGTGTAAGGGTGCCAATATTTTTGGCCATGACTAATTCCACATTTCTGTGCCACCTTCAGTCGAATGTCAGCCATTGACAGCACGTTCTCAATATTTTCATTGTAAACAGCATCATTCACCATTCCAATCACAAATTAAGGCTGGTTAATTTTTTTTTTTTCCTGTTTATCATCGCCGCCCGCCCCATAAAAGTCGTCCGCCCATAAATGTTTTTTTTTTGTTTGTTTTTTTTTGCTCGCGAAGTCAGTAAAATCCGTTCCCGCTCAGTGGAACAGGTTCGAATTTTGTATGTGCTCGCGTACTGTCTGAGCCACGTTACATGTGCTCGAAGTTCGCCGATCTGCAGGAGACCAATGAGGCAAACGTCTTCAATAATGTCTACGCCAAAGCCAATCTCACATACAACGATGCGACAGAGAAGCCAAACTACACGGCTGGCTATAAAGATGTGTGCTATTTCTGTGGCTGTGTTGAGGAGCTGAGTACCACAGATGAGTCATATCCTATATGCAGTACCTGCAGTAAGAGTCGTAGCCTACTGCTGAGAAGAGGCCCACTCGGAAGTTCAAGAAGTAGTTGGTATTCTGAAGGAGAAGCCAAATATCATCGGCAAACGGGAGAGCCTTACGTGATAATTATTGCTGTGGATTTCTAGTCAAAAATTAAACGAGCGCTCCACTACATGTAGTAGTAGGTGATGATAGATACATGAATAAACGGCAACCAACATTCTATTGGTGTTGAACTCTACTCAACATGTATGAGTGCTATAATAGCAGTAGCTGCTGATATATGGATACATCGATGAGTGCTATAATAGCAGTAGCGGCTGTTATATAGATACATCTATGAGTGCTATAATAGCAGTAGCTGCTGATAGATAGATACATCTATGAGTACTATAAAAAGCAGTTGCTGCTGATAGATGTATAAACGCGAATCAGACATTCTTTTGATGTGGTTTATGTCCTCTTCCATGTCTACCAAACTGCTCAATATGCATGTATTGGTACCATGAAGTGATATTTCGTGGCGAGGAATTCTAGTCAAATATGTATGAATGCTATGGCAATAGCTGCTGATAGATACATGTATGGCAACCGGACATTATTCTTAAAAGCCGAAGTTTTGGTCTACCATTGTTATATGTATCAGCGAATATTAAAAGTAAACAGAACTCAATGTGACATAGGTTTCTTTATTTTCTTTATTTGAATCGTATCAGTGCGTACATACCCACTCCCTTCAATCCCACTCCTCCCTCCAGGTCTTTAAAACAGCTCTTCACCACCATAGAAATCACAACATGATTAATCATGTATGTCCGATCAAGTATATTTAAGAAAAAAACATATTGTGCGTTGAATAATCCATTAAAATTTCACTCTGAGGAAAAAAAAAACAAACAAAAAAAACCCTCCGCCCTACCCACTTTTTTGAAAAAAAGTGATGATAAACAGGAAAAAAAATTTAACCAGCCTAATACAATGGTATTAATATATCAAAATATAATGTTAAATCACGATCGTATTGGTATATTATCAAACCGGCGAACCATTACAAATCTGTTCAAATCCCGATTCGGGAGCAAGGTACGTGTCGATCACATTTCAAAAATCATAATTGTATTGAGGAATTTATGAAACCTCCTACCTACCTTACGAAACCTGCTGGGACCCCAAAACATTCCACAGGTTATTATATTTCCTTTTAGTAAAATATGCATCTGCAATGGTTACGAAATGCTGTCCCAGTCATGTGACCAGATCCTCAGCTCCGATTGGTGTACGTTTGTGTGGACATACGGACAGACGCTGTTCGACAGC
>NC_136265.1:126076458-126348958 GCF_964187855.1 Myxine glutinosa | reverse complement strand
GCACGACGGAGGATGCCCAGTCGGCGACTGGCTTTGGAGGCCAGATTTGAAATGTGGTTTTCCCAGGAAAGATCATGGCAAATAGTGAGACCCAAAAGCTTGAGTGACAGATATGTCACTGTGTTGTGTTGTGTGTTGTCTTGTGTTGTCACTGAACTACTTTCTCAAACTTTTGTGAAATCGTACCAAACTTCTGGTATGCACATATCTCTCCCGTCGGTATGTCCTAAGGGTATTTTATTTTATTTTTTAAATTGCAATTTTTTTGGGGGGGGGAATTTTTGGGGATTTTTTTTTTTTTTTCAACTTGAATTGTTTATAAAATGTGATATCACGTATATTACAAATACATTTGTGCAAAATAATTGTTTGAATTATGATTGGTTTAATTTAAACCATGACAAAACGGCAACTCGGGTACAGTCATTTATCTATATATCGACACATCTGGGCAGTGTGTGTTGTCACTTAACGACTCCCTCAAACTTTTGTTTCCGTGGTTGTGAAGTGTTTTTAATAACGTTGTGGTGGTTTTGAATCACGTGGTGGTGAGGTATTTTGAATTATGTGGTGGTGAGGTGTTTTAATATCACGTGGTGGTGAGGTGTTTTTAAATCACATGGTGGTGAGGTGTTTTGAATTACGTGGTGGTGAGGTATTTATAATTACGTGGTGGTGAGGTATTTATAATTACGTGGTGGTGAGGTGTTTTTAATTAGGTGGTGGTGAGGTGTTTTGAATTAGTTGGTGATGAGGTGTTTTGAATTATGTGCTGGTGAGGTGTTTTGAATTACGTGGTGGTGAGGTGTAATCATCCCAAACTTCCAGTCTGCACCTACCCCTCCCCTATGTATGTGCTGAGGGGTTCTTTCTTGAAAAAAAAACATTCAACCTAAATTGCCTATAAAAATGTAATATCACAAACAACAAATACATTTGTGTAAAGCAATTGTTTGTATTATGATTGGTGAAAATCATGACAACACAGCAACTCAGGTACAGTCATTAGCCTCAGCTAAAATAAGCCCGTTCCTCAGTATCGACGCTTGGTGAGGCGAGCGCAGCGAGCCAAGCCAAGCTAGTATATAGATATAGATATATATATATATATCTGTGCAGTGTCTGTCTTGTGTTGTTGTCTTGTGTTGTTGTTTTGTGTTGTCACTGAACTATTTTCTCAAACTTTTGTGAAATCGTACCAAACTTCTGGTATGCACATATCTCTCCCGTCGGTATGTCCTAAGGGTATTTGTTTTGAAACATTTTCTAATTTTTGTTTGGGGGATTTTTTTCAGGAAAATCTTTTCTTTTTTTTTCAACTTATGTTTTCAACTTCAATTGTTTATAAAGTGTGATATCACGTATATTACAAATACATTTGTGCAAAATAATTGTTTGAATTATGATTGGTTTAAACCATGACAAAACGGCAACTCGGGTACAGTCATTTATCTATATATCTACACATCTGGGCAGTGTTTGTGTTGTCACTTAACGACTCACTCAAACTTTTGTTTCCGTGGTTGTTAAGTGTTTTTAATAACGTTGTGGTGGTTTTGAATCACGTGGTGGTTTTGAATCACGTGGTGGTGAGGAATTTTGAATTATGTGGTGGTGAGGTGTTTTTAAATGACGTGGTGGTGAGGTGTTTTTAAATGACGTGGTGGTGAGGTGTTTTTAAATCACATGGTGGTGAGGTGTTTTGAATTACGTGGTGGTGAGGTGTTTTGAATTACGTGGTTGTGAGGTGTATTGAATTACGTGGTGGTGAGCTATTTATAATTACGTGGTGGTGAGCTATTTATAATTACGTGGTGGTGAGCTATTCATAATTACGTGGTGGTGAGCTATTTATAATTACGTGGTGGTGAGGTGTTTTTTATTATATGGTGGTGAGGTGTTTTGAATTACGTGGTGGTGAGGCATTTTGAATTAATTGGTGGTGAGGTGTTTTTAAATGACGTGGTGGTGACGCGTTTTTGAATTTGTGTATACCACTGTGTATATAGATTTAGGTAGATCTGCAGAGGTAGGTGCTCTGATGATCATGGGTAGCAAGAGCCACTTCGATGTACAGTAAGTTAGGGACCTGTGTAGTCCGGATGTCAGATAAGTTGGATATTTGTCCCCGCCACGAGGGAGCGGGGCATGTTATTTAGTTCAGGGATTACGTTAATTCCCTTGTACGTCGTTCCCTCTGTGATCTATCCTTTGTCCCGTATGGCAACGCACCATAGACATTCGTTTGGCCCATCAGCGCACACACTAATTACATTCCTCTCCGCCACACTAACAATAAGACTCACCGGAAGCCAGTTCGGGGCTCTGCCGATAGAACTGCAGCCAGGTACATCACGAACTTGCATAGCAACATTTATCGGTCAGGCAGGCCGAGAGCCACGCCGAGGGGCAGCGATTGGACAAGACACCACCAATAGGGAGACGAGGCAAGATGAAGCTTGTGATTGGTCAAGGCAGGGGCAAGAAGCGACAGACTGGCCACCGACCGATGCCATGAGGGAAAGAGCACGAAGCGCTCGGCCAATGGGAAGGGACGGACGCGATAAGAACATTCGAGAGGTCGAGAAGCGAGGCACTGATTGGGAGAGAAAGAGAGCTGACATCAAGAGACGGCCGATAAAACAACGGGCAAGCCGACATTTTCTTCTTCTTCTCGTTCTGCATGCCATTTTCTCGTTTTTGCATCCCTTCATGCCCAGACCTCCCCCCCTCTGCTGCCTCGTGATTCCTCTCCCTCGATCTCTTTCTTGCTCCTTTCGCCACCTTTGCTATCCGACCTTGGACCCTTGCTTGTTGGGCGATGACAGACGGTGGAGAGACGTTGGAGCGCCGACGATCTTCCTTCCCTGCGTTCACGCACGGGACCTGGTGAGCGATCGCGCGGGGGCGTGAGGCCTGCCGCAGCAGCGTACGCTGGCCTAGCAGAGCGCGAGCAAGGGCGCGCAGAGGCCTTCTTCCCACAAACCGGAGTAGTGTTCAGACGGCGAGCTCGGGGCCTGACGATTCCTGACATACACAGCCAGACAGAGATAAGCCCGAACCACACAGACACGACGACCCCTTTATTTTATTATATATATTCCTTTATTATGTGAAGGCACGGTTTTTCAAGGGCGCAAAAAAAAATTCACGAGCCATGAGCATGACCTGCTCCTGTGTTCACTGCTGTGTGCTTCGTGTTTTCATGGCTTTTGCAGGATATCCCGCCATTCACACTGAACAGCTTCACGTGATATCCCGCCGCCTTTCACAGGTGCCTTTCACAGGTAAACAATGTTTCGCGGGATATCCCAAAAGGTAAACATTGCTTTGTGGGATATCCCACCAGCTGCATAACACGTCATCACTGCGAGTTACTGTACAGAATGGAACACTCAACAGTATATTTTAGTGCAATTGGCTGTCTCCCTTTTCCCCCATTGAAACAATGGCACAGCATGCATCCGTGGGCTTTGATCGACCTTTGCAGATCATTGTCGACATTTTCGGGTCTGCCTCAACATTTGGAGATTTCGCCTCGCCATTCGTGGTTTGTTGCCTGCTATTCGGGGATTTTCACGATTCGGGAACCAATCCCCCCTTTATCCATTGAAACAATGTCCCACCATTCGCGGTTTCGCAATTCACGGCATTTCCCAGGAACATATCCCCTGCGAATAGCGGGGTCTGACGGTACATGTATTATATTGTGTTATATGTCATTTTTGGCCCTACCTCTCAATTGTGAAGAATCACTTGGAGAATTAAAAAAAAATTATTGGATCCAGAGCCAGATCTTCACTAAAATCGAATCAATTCTTCCGGGTCATCCAAACCACCCATCAAATTTAGTCCGAATCCATCCATAAATCGATTCGTCCTTCAGTGGTGGAGGTAAAAAACAGAACCGGTGGTGGTGGTGGAGGTTAAGCAGGAGGAGGCTACATTCTTCTTGATTTCACACAGATCGTGACCAAGCTGGAAATTGTATTTTAAATCCCGTATTCATCCATGTATATCATTTTTCAGGCTCAGTACTTCCCATCAATTATCTTACAACCCAGGCTCAACTCAAACGTGGAAGTGGATGAATCAGTCATGTATTAATAAATTGTTTAAATTTTTGTCCAAGTGTATTTAGTTCTGAAAAAAGTGCAACTTTTATATTCCGCCACCTCCCCCACTCTCCACCCATATGATGTTGTAGTATTTGGTTAATAACAGCACACACTGCATGTGCACCTATTGCACAAAGTTTTGCTAACCTGGAATTCGTACATGGTAGGTCAAGAATCTTTCCATTACAAGGAGACTGAAAAAGCTATGGCCAATGTACAGTCACGTGAAAAAGTAAGTACACCCCATGTAAAGTTTTGACTTTTTCCACATATTTCAACATACAGCTATTTGATCTTCATTTCAACAATATTGATAGATAAAGGTGATATAATATAACAAATATCATGAAACATTTACATTTTGTAGTCCATTGCATAATTTAAATAAACATAAATGCAAATTTCGCATGTGGAAAAAGTAAGTACACCCTTGGCTCTAATAGGTGGTATTGCTCCCTTTGGCAGAATCAACCTCAAGTAGGCGTTTCTTATAACTGTCTACCAGTCTCTGACATCGACTGGGAGAATTTTTTGCCCACTCCTCCATGCAAAATTCTTTCAGCTGTGCGATGTTTGAGTAGTTTCTTGCATGCACAGCTCGTTTCAAATCCCCCCACAACATCCCCATGGGATTTAGATCCGGGCTTTGACTTGGCCATTCAAGAACCCTCCATTTCTTTCTTTTCAGCCATTCCTTGGTGGATTTACTGGTATGTTTAGGGTCATTGTCATGTTGCAAGGTCCACCTTCGGTTGAGCTTCAACTTTCCGACAGATCGTCTCCCATTATCCTCAAGCACCCTCTGGTAGAATGAAGAATTCATAGTGGATCCTATGATGGTGAGCTGCCCAGGCCCTGATGCAGCAAAGCTGCCCCAAACCATAATATTTCCACCACCATGCTTTACAGTTGGTATCAGGTTATTGTGGTCAAATGCTGTCTTTGGTTTTCGCCAAACATGTCTTCTGGTACTGTGGCCAAATAGCTCTACCTTTGACTCATCTGTCCAGAGCACATTGTTCCAGAAGTGCTGGTCTTTGCCTCGGTTCATTGGCAAACTTTAGTCTTGCCCTGATGTTCTTTCTGGACAGCAAAGGTTTCCTCTTGGCACACCTCCCTGGTAGATCAAATTTGTGCAGCGTCTTTATAATCGTAGACTCGTGAACTTTGACATCAACAGTGGCTAGAGCTACCTGTAGGTCCCGTGATGACATTCTGGGGTTCTTAGAGACTTCTTTCAGCATCTTGCGGTCTGCTCTCGGGCTGAACTTGCTGGGGCGGCGTGGCCTGAACAAGTTGGCAGTTGTTTGTAATCTTCTCCACTTGTAGATGATCTTCCGGACAGTCGAATGATTGATTTCAAATTGTTTGGAGATCTTTTTAAATCCCTTCCCAGACTCGTAGGCATCTATAACCTTCTTTATGAAGGCCTCAGAGCTCTTTTGATCTAGGCATGGTGATGCCACACACCAACAACAAAGAGCAAACCAAACTAAATGTCTGAGGTTTAAATAAGACAGGTTCCTCCAAGATCATCTCTAACGATGTTCTAATCATTTGCACCTGAGCTGGTGCACCTGATTCTAATTTTAGGTATTTGAAGTAGTGATAAATGTAGGGGTGTATTTACTTTTTCCACATGCGAAATTTGCATTTATGTTTATTTAAATTATACCATGGACTACAAAATGTAAATGTTTCATGATATTTGTTATATTATATCACCTTTATCTATCAATATTGTTGAAATGAAAATCAAATAGCTGTATGTTGAAATATGTTGAAAAAGTCAAAACTTTACATGGGGTGTACTTACTTTTTCACGTGACTGTACATGGAGAGTTGCACATAGCAAAAGAAGCGTTGCAGAACACACGAACGGTGTAAAATAGAGGATGCTTTCAAGGTCAATGAGATCACCGTTGTAATAGAGCTTAAACAACCTGACTTCAGCGATGATCGACACCCCGTCATTCAATTTACCCCCTACCCCCTCAAAAATAAATAAATACTCGCTGAGCCAACAGACTCCATCCAACCAATTTCCAAGATAGGGCGTTCCAAACTGCTCCAGCACCGATTGAACCCAGGCAAGGTATAAAAAGAAAAAAATAGTGTATGACACAAATCAATCAATGAAGAAATAGAATGCTAAAAATAAAAAAAGGTTACATCACATCACACATCACACACAAAAACAAAAATAGCTCATAGACAAATAGTCTGCTCAGACAATTTGGAGAGCAGGGGGGAGGGGGTTGGTGTAAAAAAAAAAAAAATCACGTCCTGACTGTAGAAAACACCACAAAGGTACAGATGATACTTTAACGCTTGCTTCAGATGTCTGGATGCAAACCATAAATATACACTAATGTTGTTAAATCAAAGAACAAAATTATCCAAACCTGCTGTTCAACAGGGTGAGGCTGCATGGCGGCCGTGCCGAGAGCAAGGCAGGCAGTCAGAAGCACACGGCATGAGAGGGAGGGTGTGGGAGGGGAGGGAGAGGACAGGAGGGCGCGAAGAGAGCGAGAGCGAGATCCAGAGCCAGGGAGTCGGGGCCCGGCGTTCACGTGCACGTTTGTCATTCAGTCATATGTTTGTCATTTGTTTTTTTAATTATTATTATTATTTATTTATTATTTATTATTTATTATTTATTATTTATTTTTAATTATATTTATTATTTATTTATTATTTATTATTTATTTTCTTTTTTGTATTTTATTTGTTTGTTTGTCATTTCATTGTCATTCGGGAGTTTTGTCATTCATCCGTGTTCTTCCATGAATTCCCTTTTAAGTGTTCTTTTTCAGGCTCTCCATGTGTACTCGCTCTCCTCAAATTCTCTCCCTAAATAGAGATCAAGAGCTGACCAAAGCTTTGAGCACACCCTGCTTCGGTGGGAGAAAATTAGACTCCAGTGTACATTGCTTTGCATGTCGTATACATGTACCTTCCTTCATCACCAGGGGATATAAATGCCTCAAGGTGTATTGGCAGTTGGATGTGGGTTTAGTCATGTGACTGAAAAGATAAAATACCTTTTCCATGGAACATCAAACCATAAATTCTCCCTAACGAGTTTGTTTTTCACACAGAAATGATTAATAAGGGGATCAGACGAGGGGCCAAGTTGACAAAGCATTCAGGCAGAAGGGGGGCAAGGGAGGCAAGCCGAGCATGACTTACACTTTGGGGGTAGGGTGTGGTAGTAAGCTGCAATAAATAAAAAGAAAGGCCAGGGGATGTGTGGTGTTTGGCAGAGATATAAAGGAGCAGAGAATACGTGAAATAAAGGGAAGGCACGGAGGCGGTAGGGTGTTCAATTTCCGCCATTTTGTGCATCAACTGTAGCTTGACCAATGACGAAAAGGGGGAAGGTGGTTCAATTAACGCCACGAACTCCCATATACCACAACCCCTACCCCCTTTTTCCTGATCCATACCATGTAAAGAGCCCTTGGTAACGACACACTGCAACATTGTGCATCAGAATGCCCTCTATGCAAGCCATGGCCAAGGTCGAACACGCAGCTCAGCTATTAGCATACATTTCAGTCCAAACATTATTTTATGGGCACAGAGTGCGTTCCGTCCATTTGATCAAAATCTCTCACGAACTAAAAATATTTTTGACGAGGAAGCTGCATAAAAGGCCAGGTAGCCGGTACGGTGCAAAGAGAGAGGAAAATAAATAAATAAATGGGGAAAAAAAAAAATCAAAATCAAGCAATCAGTTTCATGTTACATATAAAGGATGATTTATGAAACAAAAATACTAAATACTAAAATACTGTGATGATGCTCAAAATAATGCATCATTAAAATGGGTACATACATGTATATATCTCACAAGGCTGCATTTCTAAGGGGTAGATTTAGACAGTGGGCAGACATTTTTGCTACAGAAGTTCAATTTCAAAATGGAATAATTTAGTGAGTCACACACTGCTGAGAATGGCAACCTATGAAGGATGACCTGGGATTACAAAGGGAGGGTGAGCGAGGGAATGTTAAAGAACTCGACAAGAAAACGACAAAGATGCACACAAACAAGAATCCAAGACGTAATAGCTAAACACGCTTGGTTCACCTGTGCCTTCCTCAACCCTTCATTCTTACCCACGTTCCTCATTTCTCCAAGTCTCCCTCTATTTTGTCCCTCAATCCTGCTGTCGTCATGTCTCCCGCTCGCATTGTAGTTCTTTCCATTCTGTTACGTCATGTGTTCTCGTTTCTCCATGAGCCTCGACTTTGTACACAAAATAAAGCAAAAGTACTTTTCCTGACAGTATGCACACACAAATGTAGATCCTCGTTACAATCTGGTACCCAGCATTATGTTACTATAAGACGACAACCAATGGTATTCGGATACCTTTCTTAAATGGTTATTCGATTTTCTCCGCGAGCAAAAACAACAGGTTTCTTGATGGTATTCTTTCTCACTAGGGCATGCCCGATTGCCCGTACTATATTTATATCTAAAATTATATCCCCCCCCCTCTATTTACATGAAATGGTTTGGTCCAAAGCGAACGGCTTGCGAGTGGTGACAATCCCCCCCCCTCTATTTACATGCAATGGTTTGGTCCAAAGCGAACGGCTTCCGGAGTTTGGTAAAGAAATCGCCATCGCGTGCACAAACGCGCAGGAAAGCGAATGAATCGCAAATTCGTTTTTATTAGTTGTAAAACATAGTTTAACGCCAACATAGTTTGCAAACGTGAAATAAATGAATACGCTCTCAAATGTGCCATCCGAGGCAGAGTGTGCCCGCCACGTTCGGCACACGCGATCGTTCGCTGCTCTCTGATTGGTTGAATCGTTTTTTGGACATAGCTCGGTAAGTAATTGTCCGATTAATATGAAACCTTGAAAAGGCACATCCTCGGGTCCCCAGCAATATACCTGGCAAGTGAAAAGTATATCGGACCGGTAGTTGTCGAGAAACAGCGGTCACAGACAAACAAACAAACGTACAGACGTACAGACAGACAGACAGAGATTACTGGAATTATAGATAGATGATACTTCCCTTGGCGTTTGTGTCCCGGAAGGCAGTATTTTATGACCTTATTCTTCGTATACATCAATGACCTCTCCATTTCCCTGAAAAACCCCCTCTACCATTCTGATGGTAACTCCACCCCGTGCAGAACAGTACACCATACTTCTGAGAGGCAGACTGCCAAAAAAAAATAAAAAAATGTGACTGCAGGTCTGGAGAAGGGATGGGATATGGAGGAGAATGGCGGAGGGGGAGGGGGCAAGGGGCAAGGGGTGGGAGAGAGGAAACGAGGCTGTTGGTAACCTACTTGAAACAGGTCTTTCAATTCAGGAAGGACCCAATTCCTCACTCTACAATAATTAATGTCTGTCAAAACAGTCAGACCCACAGTTCACTTTCCTGACCAACTGCTGGAAGAGGTGCAATCCTTCTGAAAGTCCTCAGTCTCACATCCATCAAAGTCTCATCTTGGACCGATCACATCTCCAAGATAGACTCCGAGGTCGGCAGCAATACTCGTATTCTTCATAGAGCAAAGTACATTCTAGATCACACAGAGCTCATCACAATGTGCAAGGTCTTCACATGAAGTACCATGGAGTAAGATTCCCCACTTTGGGTTTGTGAAGCTGCCGCCCATCTTGTTCCTCTGGAGGCCGTCAAGCAAGTCCGAGGCTTTGTGATTTATTGGCATCTCCAGATAAGAGGACAAGATACAGGGTGTTTTTTTTTATTCGCCACAAGCACGTTTGGCAGGCACTTGGTGCCTTCAAAAAGTATTCACACCCCTGGACTTTTCCACATTTTGTTGTTTTCTATTTTAATTTGTTGCCTGAATTTAAAATAGTTTAAATCAAGTGTTTTTGTCACTCACTGATCGACACATAATACCCCACAATGTCAACGAAGAATTTTTTTTTTTTTAAACGAAATAATTAATAACTAGAATGACACTCTTCGACCGATATGCCTCCATCCACATTATTACATCAATATAATACTTGTACCAAGTTTGCTTTAAATCCATTCAGCTCTTCTCAAGTCATAACATTTTTCCTGACATGACCTCTGACCTTTGACCTCTTCACAGGTACCCCAAAATCGAATCAGTTAATCTTTATAACATGATACATACCTGTACCAAGTTTGAATTGGATCACTTCAGCCACAAGTTATAGATCTATTAGGACTTTGACCTTCACCCCAAAATCTAATCACGTAATCTTTACATGATTATACCTATCACGGATACCGGCACCAAGTTTGAATTAGATCACTTCAGCCGTTCTCAAGTTATAGGCATATTACAGACTTTGACCTTTGACCTCTTGGCCCCAAAATCTAACCAGTTCATCTTTACATCATTCTACATAATTTTACCAAATTTGGTCAGCATCCAATCACTGGTTCACAAGTTATCGCAGTAACAGTATTTTTACCTCACATGACCTCTGACATTTGACCTCATGACCCCAAAATCTAATCAGTTCATCCTTACCTCATTATACATACCTGCACCAAGTTTGACTAAGATCCCTTCAGCCGTTCTTAAGTTATCACGGTAACGAAAACCTATCATGGACAAACAGCCGCACGGACAACCTGAAAACATAATGCCTCCGGCGACTTAGTCGACAGAGGCATAAAAAGCTGAAAGGTCTTGAGTCAATAAGCATTCAACCCCTTTGCTATTACACTCCAAATTGAGCTCAAGTGCATCCAATTTCCTTAGATGATCCTCGAGCTATCTACAACTTCATTGGAGTTCACCTGTCGCCAATTCAATTGATTGGACATGATTTAGAAATAAACAAACCTTCTTATACAAGGCCCCATGGTTGACAGTGAATGTCAGAGCAGAAACTCTACTATGAAGTCCAAAAAACTGTCCATATAACTCCAATATAGAAATGTGAAGAGGCATAGATCTGGGGAAGGGTATAAAACAATTTCTAGAATGTTGAAAATTCCCAAGAGCAAAGTGAGCATCATTAGGAAAGGGAAAGAATATGGAACTACCTAGACTCTTCCTAGAGCTGGCTGTCCGGATAAACTGAGCAACCAGGCAAGAATGCTCTTGGTCAGGGAGGTGACCAAGAGCCAAATGACCACTGACAGAACTACAGAGTTCCTTGGCTGAGATGGGAGAACCTGCTGGAAAGACAACAGCCTCACAATCAGCAGCACTTCACAAATATAGGTTTTATGGGACAGTGGCCAGACGGAAGAAAAAGGCACTTGACAGTATGCCCATGGAGTTTGCAGGAAGGCACGTGAAAACTTCAGAGCATGAGGCAAAAGATAATGTGGTTTGACGAGCCGAAAATTGAAATATTTGGCCTGAATGCTTATTGCCATGTCTGGCAGAACCCGAGCACAGCTCATCACCCATCTAACACCATCCCTCCTGTGAAGCATTGTGGTGGCAGCATCATGTTATGGGGATGCTTTCCAGCGGCAGGGACTGAGAAACTTGTCAGGATAGAGGGAACAATGAATGGAGTCATATACAGGCAAAGACTTGTGGACAACCTGCTTCAGAGTGCAAAAGACAAGACGTTAGACTGAGGTGAAGATGTACATTCCAACAAGACAATGACTCCAAGTATACAGCCAAAGCAACAATGGAATGGCTTGCTGAAAAGCAACGAAAGAACTTCTTTTTTTTTTTATATCCATTTTAAATTTAGGCTGCAACACAACAAAGTGTGAAAAAAGTGAAGGTGTGTGTATACTTTCTGAAGGCACTGCATGTCATCACACTTCTGGCCCCACTTTTGTCTCTTCATTCCAAGCACAGCCCCCTTTGGCAGGACCATACCTTGTTTATCCAAAAGTCTACATTTTGGAGTTTGAGTCTGTCGTTTCATTCCTCAAAGAGGATAGTTTCATATATTGAAAAAAAAGAAATGTAAAACAGTGTACACTGTGCCTGCACCCAAATACCACTCAATTTTATGCTGTTTAGGACAAAGGTACACGATCACAGACACAGGTGATCATGCTTGCAGTTGGGAACTGTTGAAATCCAGCAGATGCAGTGTGGGCAAAATGCACGACTACAGCACTTTTGAAAGACAAAAACAAAGACCGGTATTGTGACAATGCTTTTAGTCGGAGTCATCGCAGTACCAAGAGCAGCCAAAAAAAAAAGAAAAAAAAAAAGGTATAATAAGCTAATGGAAAGGCTGGAAAAATAAAGAATAATGCAATAATAAAAAGAATTCAATTTTGCAATAAAAAGTGGATAAACCAAAACATAAACGACATTAATGAGAGCATGATGGGAAACCACCTCCCACTGACACGATACATCTGGCATTAACGGAATAATTATTGAATGGCTGAAGTCAGGCTTCAATTTACATAATATTAAAAGCTTTGTCTGGAAACGCAAACAGCAGCGGAGTATGCATTATTCATCGCTATGTTTTCTTGCATTCCTCACAAAGATGGCAGACATGTTTAGAGAAGACATTCCTTGTAACACAACACCTGCAATGCTTCATGATGGAAGCACATCTCGGTAACCAGTTGGTTAGACAATGTCATCCTACTCATTCGCCTCTGCCCTGATAAAACTAATCACAATATGGTCCCAGGACCCAGGTGCAAGACGCTTGCCAAGTATGCGGCCTGCACTCAACAGCAAGCTCTCAGAATAACTTCTAGGCAGAAACAATTGCACAAAGCGACAACTAGAATGCGATGCAACAACTGCAATGGGAGGCAAGTGTGTGGTTCGACAAAACGGCAACTTTATCACCATCTTGAAAATTGGATCGACACAATTTGTACCTTCCAAAAAAAACATACCGAGCTGTAGTTGCATTTTTTTTAATTTTTTTTTTGTATACTGAATCGAGGCTCGTGAAAGAGCTAACATTTACTTCACAAACAAATCAACCAGACAAACAAAATATATAAAAAGAGGGAGCGGAAGACAAGATGGGGAGAGAAGGGGAAGCACACAAACACAACATTTGAGAGCAGGGACATCGGGAGATGTGTGGGAGGGAGAGGGCTTGGGGGGAGGAGGCGTGGGAAGGGGGGGGGGGGAGGGGAGGGAGAAGTATAAAACACAAGGACACCAAGGACTTCCAGGACAGAAGTTCGTATTTCAAAAAAGTGGATTTGGGGTGAAATTAGCGGGGGTAGAAAAGATCAAGGTTTTGGATGGGGGAAGATAAGAGATGGTGGTGAACAGCTGTTTTAAAGACCTGGAGGGTGGAGTGGGATTGAAGAGAGTGAGGGAGTTTGTTCCAGAGGCGGGAGAAAAGAGGAATGAAGGAGTGAAGGTGAGCAGAGAGTCTTGATTTTGGCAGTTTAACCATAAGAGGGTTGCAGGCAGATCTTGTGCGACCTGTAGGAATATTTGCAGGACAGAGCCCAGAGAGAGCTGGGGGGGAAAGGCCAGAGAGGAGTCGGTAGAAGACGGAAAGACCACCAACCTGCCTGCGGTAAGTGAGTGAGAGGCCCTTGGAGTTAGCTTTATCGCAGGAGATTCCAATGATTCTGAATGCTTTGGTTTCAACAGCGTGAAGACGAGCTAGGTGTGAGGCGGGAGCACCAGCCCAGAGGGGAGAGCAGTATTCCATTGAGCTGCGGAAGAAAGCCTTGTATGTGGTGAGGAGCTCAGGTGTGCCAAGGAAGGACTTCGCACGACGGAGGATGCCCAGTCGGCGGCTGGCTTTGGAGGCCAGATTTGAAATGTGGTTTTCCCAGGAAAGATCATGGCAGATAGTGAGACCCAAAAGCTTGAGTGACAGAACTTCTTGGAGAGGATTATTCAGAAATTGGATGGGAGGGTTGTCCATTCAGTCTTTTCGGAGAGACATCGTAAGAGTGTGAGATTTGTCAGGATTGAAAGACATGTTCTACTTGCTTGCCCAGTCTGTGATTTTGTCCAGGTCTGCAGAGAGTGAGGAGGCTGCAGACTGCCGATCTGAGGGATGAAGAATGGAGCGACAGAGAGTGGAGTAATCAGCAAAGAGATAGAGAGGATTTTCAAGAGAGTCAGAGAGATCATTGATGAAGCCCAGAAAAAGCACAGGGCCCAGAACAATGCCTTGGGGAACTCCAGCCTGAACAGGAAGAGGAGATGAGAGAAACCCATTCAGGGCCACACGTTGACTACGACTAGAGAGGAAGTCCGCCAGGCATGCGTGGAGATTTCCATGGATACCAAAAGAGGAGAGTTTGGTGAGCAGAGCGGGGTGCCAGACCGTATCGAAGGCACGTGATATGTCAAGGGAGACTGCTCTAATTTCCTGTTTGGCATTGAGGACCTCCATCCATTGTTGAGAAAGCAGAAGCAGCATGTCCAGAGTAGAGTGTCCAGGTCTGAAACCAAATTGATGATCAGAGATCAAGCCATTGGAGAAGAGGAAAGATTTCATATCTGAAGCAATGATGGATTCCATGACTTTGCTGATAATTGGGAGAAGGCTGATTGGTCTGTAGTTGCTGGGAGTTAGAGTTAGAGCATTTAGAGTTGATATTGTAAAGTGGAAGGGAAGTGGGGGTTAGCGGTGCTATGAGAGCTAGATTGTGGTCAGAATAGTATGGTCCATATGTTCGCGTCGGTTGGATTACTCTTCAAACAGCGTAAATGTCAGAGTAAGTCTTATTTCAAAAAGTGCACCGTGGAGGCAGTGTGTTAACTTTAAGACAGCATAGGGTAAGTTTGTTGTGTGAAACCTCCTGTAAATCAGGCGAGGCTGGGTGAGGTCTTACGGCACTGGGAATTTAACACCAAAGGAAAATGGAAAGTGCATTGTGCTTTCGGAGGAATGACAATGCACGCCATGGTGGCTGTGGAGCCCTGGAGGAAGGCGGAACACTTTTGGTTCAGGGCCGTCCCACAGGGCGGCGGCTCGGAATATGACCCCACCCACAAGCAGTGAGCGGCCAATAACAGGGACTCTGTGCATGAGGGTGGTGCCAGAGTTGACGAGAGTTGTGGTCACGCTCCACGCTGCAGTTGAGCGTTATTCATGGTGACCTAAACATCTTGCTCTCTATTTTTGTAATTATTATTATTATTATTTTTGTGTATATATTGTTGTGGATATGAGAATTGTGTTTTTTTATTGTGTAAAATATCACCCTCCTTCCTCCATTCTGTGTATAAAGGTCAAAGGTCGCGCCCGTAGTTATTCCATAAACAATCACGTAGCCAATCATAGATTTCCTTTGTTCAGTAGTTATCTCCTTATTATGTGTATTAGGTTAAGGCTGTGTCTTCCATTAATTAATACTGCATTGCACCGAAGTGGAATAAGGTAGATTCCCTGCACATCCCCCCTTTCGTCAATTGCCAACTGCATAGGGCGGTTTGCTGCATTCTGCTGCTGCTGTGGGTTGTGGTTTTTTCGCTGGAAGGCTCCATTAGCCACGAGGTCATCTCGGAGCAGAAGGTGGGAGGAGTCGGCCCAGCGCCAGGAACAAGGCGTGGCCTTGCCAACGCCTCCTCTAAGGGCGGGATCGGTGAGCCCTCGTGACCAATCAGGGCCGAGGCGAGCTCACCGATGGGCGTGTCCTGGAGGCCGGCGGCTTGATCGCCCGAGGCGATATATAAACGCACGCTGAAGCCTTTGCAAGAAGTTCAAGAGGGAGGAGTCCAGAGAGCAAGTTCAAGAGGGAGGAGTCCAGAGAGCAAGTTCAAGAGAGAGAGGAGTCCAGAGAAGAAGTTCAAGAGAGTTGGAGAGAAACGGGAGGGAGGACAAGTGAATACCCAAGAGAGTCCTGAGAGTTGCGGGAGAGAAACGGCAGTTCAGGAGAGAGAGAACCCGTCACGCCAGACCCCCCCCCCCCCCCCCCCATCAGCAGCTTGACTCCACCAAGCAGCGTTGGCTCCACCAGGCAGCTTCGACCCGTTACCCCGCGGGAACCAGGATCGGTGGTATCGGTGGCCGTCGAGGTCCAGCCCGACGTCCCGTGCGGGATCAAGCCCGAACCATCTGCCCCAGCTGAACCTTCCTCTCCTTCCAGCGATTCGTTCCTATCATCATCCCCCGTGTAAGTCTGATTGTTCGTCCGTCTTCTGTGTTGTCCTGGGGTTGTAGGTAAGACTGCCATAGGTAAGCTATATTTGCACTGTGTCTCCTTGCTTCTTTCTGTCTTTTATTTTATTATCCTTCCTTCTTCCTTGGTTTCTTTAATTGTGTAAATAGTAGTAATAAATAATATTCGTATTTCCACCCTTTTGTCTTCTTCTTCTTCACATCCTTCGTCTTTGTCTTTTCCAAATCGAATACCTGTGGCACGATTTGGCCAACGTTCAGGAATCGGGTCTAGTCATTGTTAATAGTTCGTGCCGCGGTTGCTAAAACCGCTCAGCAATTAACATCTGTCCGCGGTACGAACGGGGCTGTGCCACCTACCTTTCCGGGGGTAGCTGGGCAGTGTCAGGGACCACGTCGGTCAGTTATAGGAGAGGGGACTAATCCCCCCTCTAAGGGGAACCGAGGCCGACGTTGGGTTCCGTAACAATATATATGGTCAAGGCTAAGTGGATGAGCTAGTACCAGTACACTGAACGGATCAGGACTAAACAGGACAAAAGGAACAGCAGAGTTAATTACAGGGTTCACGCAGCCATGGCAGACCAAATTTCCAGGAGTTTCCCAGGATAAAAAAGTTTTTTCCAGGACTTTCAATGTAAATGTTTTATGTAACAAGTGACAATGGAATAAACCTCAAGAGTAAGTGAAACATTAATTGTTTTCCGTTATTCCATATTCCATTGAGATGAGTCACAGAACAATGTGTAGAGTGCATGTAATAGCTTGGCGATACCAATACCAGAGTTTTCCATACCAGTTTGGAATGCACCATGAAGAATATGCAGGATACAGCTCCACACATCTACCAATGACTTGCCAAAGTTAATTTCCATTTCAAGTTGCACACTTATGAAACTTCCAGTTGACACTTGGGCCATCCCTAGAAAACTGAATAAGATTTCTTAATTTCAAGCTTGCCAAAAGTGAATGAAACTCAGCATCCATGTCTTCAGCCGTGCAGTGTTCAACACACAATCTATATAACCTGACTCAACTTAATCATTTTCCCCAGTCTATGTGCAAGTCTAGTTGCTTCTTTTGAATATTTTTCTTCAGTGACTCGTCAAATAGGAGCACATATTTGCTGTCTACTTTGTTTCAAGAGGTTATGCAAACGGCATGCTTTTTACGGCATAGCTCATAGGGAAAAGTCGTCTAGAACAGTGTATGTCTGTCCATATGTCCCCTCAAACGTACACCAATCAGAGCGGAGGATATGGTCACATGACAGGGGTGATGTGATGTCATTACGGCGGTATGGTGGCTGACTCCGCACACCACCATTTTGACTCCAATTTCGTTCAGGCCGAACATATCGTTGAACCTGTCATATATCACAATCGCCATGCTCTATCTTTACGTTTTTCATTCAGTGTGAAACACAAACAAAGCGATTGTTAAAATGATCATGAAATATCAAAAGCATAGAGGTTACAGGTCTTCCAACGACAGTACTTATAGGCCTTAGGCTTCATGGCTCACCTTCAGGCCGCTTCAGAGAAATTAGCCCAGGTTTCTTAATACAGTGGTATTGTTTTCATAATAATAATAATAACAATAGCGTTAATAGAGAGCTTCGTAAGCGAACCTCTATGGCAATTGCATGTATATGTAAATCCATTCAAAATTTTATGTAAATCCATTCAAAAGTTAACTTTCATTTCAAATTTCACAAAAAAAAAAAAATTCAATTTTTTTCCCCATTCCCTTGGGAACAAAATTTCATGTTGTCATTTGAAATGTCCCTTCCATGATCCGCCATCTTGTCCCTTCCATGATCCGCCATCTTGCTCACGTGATCTTGCTTTGGTCTGGCGCGACCTATGAATTATTTTCACCTGGTGATTAAAATCAATATATATATATATATTGTAACGGATTTGGGAAACCGTGCACTTTGTGTAATTTATTGTAAATATACCCCCTTTGTGTCATGTAATGATTCGTGTAAATACCTCCATTCGTTGTTGTAAGATCAAAGGTCGTCCCCTAGTTAGTCCATCGCACCACGTAGCAAATCATAGGACGTCTCCATAGTTATATCGTTATTCTGCGTTTCAGTTAAGGCCATGTGTCCAATAGTCGATCTTACGTTGCACCAAATCAAATAAGATAGAGCCCCTTTTCCATAGCGTTTGCCTCCATTACCAACTGCATTCGCCTACATCTCCAACAGCATTCGCCGCCATTGCCCATGTGCTATTGTGCTCCAACTCGGAGAAGGGCGTGGCCCGCCCATCGTCATCAAGAGGTGGAGCCAAGAAGCCCTTACGACCAACCAGGAATCCGTGGGCATGGCTTGGTAGGGCGTGGCTATATAACCCGTCACGGGAAGCCCCCACCGCCAGATGAGCGAGGGGGGCCAGATCAGAGAGAGGAGAGAGCTTCAGAGACGCGCGCGCAGATGAGGAGATATACGTCCCGCCACGCAACAGATTGGCAAGCAGCTTTCGAGGCAGACGAGTAAGGAGGGACCTGTTGCTGCAGAAAGCCCTGCCATGTGGAGCCGCCGGCTGTTCGCTTCCGAACTGTGAACTTGGAGCGGACCTCTCTGCTGCGCTTTTTTGCCCGGACCTGCCTGCCCTGTGTCCCACCTGAATCTTCTCCTTCCAGCCATTCACTCCTGCCTGCAATTTCCCTTTTTCGTGTAAGTCCGTGGTCTGTCCTCTGTGTTGTCTGGGATATAAGTTAAGCTTGTATAAGGATTTGCCCTGTGTATCTGCTTCTTCCTCTTCACTGTAAATGACTTCGTTCTTCTTCTTCTTTGGGTTTGTGTAAATAATAATAAATACCTGTTCCTCCATTGTTTGATTTCTTCTTTCTCATCCGATCGCTTTAGAGATTTCCCCATTCAGTTCCTGTGGCGTGATTTCGGCCAACGCTTATGAATCGGGTTAGTCTTTGCTAACGGCTCAGATTCCGGGTTGCTAAACCGCTCGGCAAAATACCATCTTGTCCGGGATTCGAGCGGGACTTGTCTCCCTGTTCTGCGGAGGGATTGATAAAGGTATTTGGGCTAATACCTGGACCCATAACCCTGATCAATCCCCCTCGCAAAGGAGCGTTACAGGTACCAGGAACGGAGACGGCCAGCTTAACAAGACGAGGGGATTAAACCCCCCCTCGGTAAGGGGAGTGCCGTCGTCCGATTCCGTAACAATATAAATGAATTCATTTATTCATTTATTGATCATTGTTCGCTTTTTCATAAAATAATCTTGCTCACGTGATCTTGCTTTGGTCTGGCGCGACCGATAAATTATTTTCACCTGTTGATTAAAATTATTTTCACCTGGTGATTAAAATCAATAAATTACAATACAGTACTGTACAGAACGGATTTTGAATTTGAAACCGCTCATCGTTTATGCCAGCTACACCGACTTCTTTTTTTCCACCAGCTACACCGGCTTCAGTTTTCCGCCAGCTACACCGACTTCATTTAAGCCAGGTACACCGATTTCAGTACGTACCTGCCAGTCGGACCTACATGCCTGGTCCAGTCGACTAGAAGTCTAGACTATATAGCCTACAGTCGGTAAGTCCTGCATTCTATCCCAATCTATCCATTCAATAAAATTAATTTGAATTTTAATTCTAAGCCCAAGATCAAACAACCAAGCCTAGCTCGGCCTAGGCCTACAGATGTTTGCGAGGGCTGCGTACTCGATCGACTGACTATTGTCGACGAAGCTCTCACTCTACGCAATGCGTATTCATATTACTAATAATATAGTAAATATAATTGTAACACTGCAATCCCTTTGTCATTATTGCAAAGTTTCTCGATTGAAGCGGTGTATGGTTGGTTCATTGTTGGCTCAAAACATAGAATAAACCAGTGACTCAATGCAAAAAAGTTAAACACCTGTACTTGCATTATTTTCTAGCTGGTTTCCCCACCCAGGTCATACAATCCTCTTCAACTAAAGTATTGAAGGAGCTGCGCTCCAACGCGAGTCGAAAGAATCGACGCGACCAAAGACGGAATTCGTCCGAGTTGCTTTATTGAAACAAAACAGCTCAGGTATTCTGACCAAAAGCCCGTTTATCGGGCAGCAATATATATACACATTTATGTCGGGAAGTTTGCCCGGCAAAAGCTATACCGGGCATGCCCGGGTGTCAAGGGCGAGCCTTGGAAAGGCGAGTCTGGACCTGACGGGGTGTGTTTGGCTGCGGCCTGGCAAGTCGAGGCTGGGCGTGCCCGGGCGCTCTGGACGAGCACTGGAAAGGCGAGAGCGGGCATGCCCGGACGCTCTGGGCGAGCCCTGGAAAGGCGATAGCGGGCATGCCCGGACGCTCTGGGCGAGCCCTGGAAAGGCGAGAGCGGGCATGCCCGGGAAAGACGAGACCGGGCGTGCCCGGGAGGTTCGGGCGTGCCCGGGAACAGTGAGTCCGGGCATGCCCGGGAGAGGCGCGTCTGGCCATGTTCTGGCCGGTGCAAGGCGATTGTGTGCATCCAGCGGTAACCGCTACAGTATCAAACACGCCCGGCTAAGCCGATGTTAGACTTTCGGTCTTGTTTAGTGTCTGCCCAGTGATGCCGTGCACTCACCTCAACCAAGAGGGCATTATAAGAACCGAAGACAAACAAGAATATATTACAATTGAACACAGTGTTGATGCAGAGATAGATACAGTACAGTACTGTACGCACTGCGTGTCTCAACAAGATGGTATCGATATAATAATAGCGTAAGGACTCGACTTTGTTATCCCTTTTACGCCGCACCCAGTGACCCGATGCCCACGGCACTAATGGATTTAGGATCTACGAACCTCGCTCTTTGTTTATCACGTACAGCCATACTCGAAAAATCTGAATTAGCCGACGTTGGGTTTACGATCTACGAACCGCGCTCTTTGTTTATCACGTACACTGTACAGGCATACTCGAAAAATCTGAATTAGCTGACGTTGGGGCCCAAAAGCATCCGATTAACTGCCGATACGACACCATCTTACGACGCCATCGTATTGGCGTCTGCTGGGCGAAGGCGAAAGCAAGTCGTCCACTGAGTGGACAATCCAGAGCATGCATTTGTGCCGGTGTCGGCGATCGTTGTTCATATACGCACTCTTCATTCTCATCTTTCTTCCTAACTCTTACTCGGACAAGCAAATCCCCTATGCCATCCATAATGGTACACTCTATCCATACACCACATCCTCCCTTCCATGGATGTTCCACGGGTTTCGGCTAGTTCATAGAATAATTACCCTGCGCAGTCAACTTGTTGCAAGCCAACTCTTCTGTTTTTGAACATTTTTTTTTCTTTGATCCAATATGGCTGCCAGACCACGTGAGCGATGACATATAAAATATATATTCTCTAATATAACTGTTGCATAGATCACGCTCAATACATTTCAAACTGATCAGACCAAGCGTTGTGCCTGTCGAATTATGATGTCATAATTATGGCACCAAATGACATCGTTAACACCTATTCCCCATATGGAGCTCTTTACAATGAGCCATGTTTCAATTTTTTTCCATGCAGCGGTTTTGGAGGTATAGAGGTGCAACATTTTTAGCTTTTTCCAAGATGGCGCCTGTACCACATGACCTATGACGTCATGATTATCATTAAAATATTCTACAGGAGGAGGTGCTCCTATGGTGAAAATTTCTTGCCCATCAGACCAAAAGTTGCTGAGAAAAAAAATTCACAATGAGCGGATAAGTGTTGTACTTGTCGAATTATGACACTACCACGTGACCTATGACGTTATAATTATCATTAAAATATTCGACAGGAGGAGCCGCACATATTCTGAAAATTTCGTGTCCATCGGACTAACAGTTGCAGAGGAATTTTTGTTTTATTCATACTGATCAGATCAAGCTTTGTACTTGTCGAATTATGACGTTATAATTAAGGCACCGATGACATCACCATCAACATATCTTATTCCCCATGGTGAGTACTTGACAATGAGCCATGTTTCAATTTTTTTTTTCCATTGAGCGGTTTGGGAGATAGAGGTGTAACGTTTTTCCAAGATGGCGTCCGTACCACGTGACCTACGACGCCAAAATTATGAATAAAAACAAGCGTTACGCCTAGGTCCCCCGTCGGTGACGTGATGTGAGTTGACAAAGTGGAAGACGCAAGGTGGCCACTTTGGATTTTGACGTGGCGACCAAATTTTCAATAGCGTTCTCCCTTATGTGTAGATACACCCACACACCAGATTAGAAGTTAGTAGTTCGTTTATTAGTCCCCTACCGGAGTACACCGGAGGGGACTATAGGTTTGCACGCCGTCGCTCCGTCCGTCAGTCCGTCCGTCCATCCGTCCGTCTGTCCGTCCGTCACGCAAAGAACAGTTTTCCGGACTTCTTTTCTAAACGCTTAATGCTAATGATTTCAAACTTGGCACATGGTTTCCTCATGACAAGTTACAGGTCAAGTTCGAATTTCACGACGTCTCGATCATTTTTGACAAAGGTATGGCACTTTGAACTTTGGTAATTCTGATAATTCTGATGATCCTTAACTCAGTGCCATTTTAAGTTTTAATTTCCTTTAAAAATCAATTTCTCTGCAATAATAGGACCGATTGAGATATAATTTTCACCATATGATGGACTCGGTCTGTATAATATTTTAATGGTAATTATGACGTCACAGGTCACGTGGTTCGGTCGCCATATTGTTTTTCGTGAAAACATGAAAACCCCTTTTTCTCTGCAACGGCTGAGCAGATCGAGGCCAAACTTTGCAGGCAGAATCGCATACCCATGACGAACAAAAAAGTCAACGAGCATGACGTCAAGCGTCACATGGTTTCAGAGTTATGACGTTTTTAAGCATGAACCTTTAAAGCCGAGCTCCTCCCTCATTTTTGATCCAATCGAGGGGAAACTTCACAGATCTGTTCAGCACTAAAATGTCCTTTTGGAATTTGCGATAGGGCACGTGGTTTGGCAGATATCGTTAATTAAACGAAAATAATTTTTAAAA
Source organism: Myxine glutinosa (assembly GCF_964187855.1). Taxonomy (NCBI): domain Eukaryota; kingdom Metazoa; phylum Chordata; class Myxini; order Myxiniformes; family Myxinidae; genus Myxine; species Myxine glutinosa. The sequence goes on along the minus strand of NC_136265.1, from coordinate 126,325,786 downwards.
TGGACATCTCTTGTTTATTCTCGAGTTCTCCTCAAGCCGCACCGCGCACCCTCAGCCTCGTCTCGCGAACGTCAAAAGCGCGACAGCGCGCGCTTTCGGGAGGGGCGGAGCCAGGCCGAGCAACATATATATATACACATCGATCATTGATCGTGAACCGGAAAATATAATAAATTACTGATGGTTTAAGAGTTATGGCGTTTTTAAGCATGAACCTTTAAAACCTAGCTCCTCCCTCATTTTTGACCCAATCGAGGGGAAACTTCACAAATCTGTTCAGCATGTCAGTCTACTAAAATGTCCTTTTGGAATTTGCGATAGGGCACGTGGTTTGGCAGATATCGTTAATTAAACGAAAATATTTTTTAAAATGGATATCTCTTGAATCGCGAGTACCTCAGACCGTGAGTTGGTAATAATTTATATAATTCACACAGTGCAATACGTGCAGGCCGCTCCACGGAGCGACCTTGCAGGCTTATCAACGAGGCGAGGCGTGACACACATGTTTCAGCATACCTCAGATGAAGTTTGAAAACCAGCATCAACCGTGCATAAATTTGCATATTCGATCATTTTTGACAAAGTTATGGCACATTGAACTTTGGTAGGGACATGTATTGCAGCGCAATACTCAGAATGCTTGTTTTTCAAGATATTCCACTCAAGGTTCAGACATACATGGCGGCGGCCATCTTGGATTTTGACGTGGGTTGCACCCACACACCAAATTAGAATTCGGTCCTTCGCTTACGCACTCACGGACGGGAAAACCATAGTCCCCCTTTCGCTCCGCGGTGCGACGGGGGACAAAAATTATGCAGGCGGAGCCGCTTCTATGGTAAAATTTCGTGTCAATCGGTCCAACGGTTGCCGAGAAAATGATTTTTTTTTAAATGCAGACACGTACAGCACACGGCCGCACCTGAATGCTTAACCCCGCTTTTCGCTTCGCGAACGCAGGGTAATTACCACCCGCGCTGCAGCAGTGTGGTTGAGTGCACACAAGCCGTACAGGGGGGGAAATACTGCATAAAAGCCAGATGGACAGTGTAAAAACATAACGGTTCACAGAAAATTATATTTTACAGAAAAAAGTCAAAACCACATAAAGTCAGTAAACGAAGACCGTGTAAAACAATGTCTGGATTAGATTTGGGAAAACGGACATTAAATACAAGCGAAATACAACTGAGGTGCAAATACCTGTCATGGAGCCAAATCATTCCCTAAAACGGAAGTTAAATTGGTAATTTGCAATCATATGTGCTGCCATGCTTTGGTGCTTGGTACCTCTCGAACGACTCCAAAGTGCGCTTACCCCCATATTCCCGATATTGAACGCCTTTGAGACCCTGCATCTGGCCTTGTGAACTGACTCCTTCACGAGTCAATCCAGATAGTCGACATGCATCAGCCACAGGAATTAAAATAGCAAAGCTTTGACATTCTTATAATTCACTTCAAGTTCAACTTTCCCTTTCCAGTCAACATCAATAGCACAAAGAGTCGCTACTTCCTGCTTAATCGAGACTTTTCCGTCGGCACGACGTAATGTATGCACGATCTGAAGTCATGTCGTGAAATGATTCAGTTTCCACTCTACGGTAAGTATGGCATGCTGATCTAATGGTGGAGCATTTTCGATCCCTGGTACTGGTGTATTTTAAGAGACGTCGCAGAGCACCCTTTATTGTGTGCCAATGGCCATTTTATAGATTTTATTTCCTGTATTGTGTCTTTTCACGACATCACATCGCGAGCGTGATTCATTACTTGCAAAATCGAAGATTTTTCAAGTATATTGGTCGGTTGTGTTTGTGGTTCTGTCTGTCTGTCTGTCTGTCTGTCTGTCTGTCTGTCTGTCTGTCTGTCTGTCTGTCTGTTTGTTTGTCTGTTTGTCTGTTTGTCACCGGCCTACAGGTCACAATTTTCAACCGATCTTCACGAAACTTCACCAAATGGTAGAGTTTGTCAAAAGCAAGAAGCCTATTGTTTTGGGGTCAATAGGTCAACATAGGGCAAAGGTCACCAACTTTGCTAAATTTCTAAAATCCTCAATTTTCATCTGATTGACTTGAAATTTGAAGAGGACTTGCATATCTGGTCACTGAATTCAACCACCAAGTATACTTGAGGTCAACATCGGCCAAAAGGTCAACATAGGCCGAATTTCTAAAATCCTCAATTTTCATCCAATTGACTTGAAATTTGAAGAGGACTTGCATATCTGGTCACTGAAATCAACCACGTATTATATTTTAGGTAAACACAGGCCAAAAGGTCAACATCTATCTATAATTCCAGCAATCTCTGTGTGTGTGTGTGTGTGTGTGTCTGTGTGTGTGTGTGTGTGTGTCTGTGTGTGTGTTTGTTTGTCTGTGACCGCTGTTTCTCGACAACCACGGGTCCGATATACTTTAAACTTGCCAGGTATATTGCTGGGGACCCGAGGATGTGCCTTTTCAAGGTTTTAAATTAATCGCAGAAGTAGTTACCGAGCTATGTCCAAAAAACGATTCAACCAATCAGAGAGCAGCGAGCTATCACGTGTGCCGAACGTGGCGAACAGACTCTGCCTCGGATGGCACATTTGAGAGCGTATTCATTTATTTCCCGTCGGCAAACTATGTTGGCGCTATGTTGGCGTTAAACGATGTTTTAAAACTAATTAAAACTAATTTGCGATTCTTTCGCTTTCCTGCGATATGCGACCTTCCGGAGCTCCTGTGAGAGCGTGCGCCATTACGGATAGTACGGGTACGGGCATGCCATATGTTGGCGTTAAACTATGTTTTAAAACTAATTAAAACCATTTCATGTAAATAGAGGGGGGGGGGGGGGGGTTGTCACTGTACTCGCAAGCCGTTCGCCGTTCGCTTTGGCGTTGCGAATGGACCAAAACATTTCATGGACCAAACCATTTCATGTAAAGCGTTCGCCGTTCGCTTTGGCGTTGCGAATGGACCAAAACATTTCATGAACCAAACCATTTCATGTAAATAGAGGGGGGGGGATATAATTTTAGATATATATATAGTACGGGCATGCCCTAGTAGGCCAAATTTCTAAAATCACCAATTTTCATTTGATTGACGAACTTCTAAGAGGATTTATATATATGGTCACTGAATTCAACCACCATCTATTTTTGAGGTCAACATAGGCCAAAAGGTCAACATAGGCCAAATTTTTAATATCCTCAATTTTCATCCAATTGACTTGAAAATTGAACAGCATTTGCACACTGAGTCACAAAATAGGGAAACTAACTATTTTTGAGGTCAAAAGGTCAAAGGTCAACTCAAGGTCAACCTTCCAAAATCATCATTTTTCATCTGTAAAATCGTCACTTTTCATCCTGTTGACCCGAGCTTTGATCAAGATTGTAAATTTTAATCTTCATAAAATGGACAATTTGCTGCATCAATGGAAAACTTTGGGAGGCGGGCGTATTTTGCAAGTATCATGCTCCGCATGACGTCTTCTTGTTTATTTATTTATCTGCCAGTTTCCATGTCCGCCTATCTTTCGTTCAGGAATTCTCCATTTTCATCGTCCTGTGCCTTAAAATAATAATATTAATAATGAACAATTGCGTAAAACTAAGAGCACATTTCATGTGGTGACCGTCATTGCAGATTTTGCACGTGAGAAATAATTTTGGCGCAGCTCTAATGTTAAATCCCTGGATGAGTTTATAATTGGCAACGAGTGAGACAGACAGACACAGACACAGACAGACAGAGAGCCAAGAGAGAGATAGAGAGCCAAGAGAGAGAGAGCCAAGAGAGAGGGAGCCAAGAGAGAGAGAGCCAAGAGAGAGAGAGAGCCAAGAGAGAGAGAGAGTCAAGAGAGAGAGAGAGAGAGCCAAGAGAGAGAGAGAGCCAAGAGAGAGAGAGAGAGCCAAGAGAGAGAGAGAGAGAGCCAAGAGAGAGAGAGAGAGCCAAGAGAGAGAGCCAAGAGAGGGAGCCAAGAGAGAGGGAGCCAAGAGAGAGGGAGCCAAGAGAGAGAGAGCCAAGAGAGAGAGAGAGAGCCAAGAGAGAGAGCCAAGAGAGGGAGCCAAGAGAGAGGGAGCCAAGAGAGAGGGAGCCAAGAGAGAGGGAGCCAAGAGAGAGAGAGAGAGAGAGCCAAGAGAGAGAGAGAGAGAGAGAGAGAGAGCCAAGAGAGAGAGAGAGAGAGAGAGAGCCAAGAGAGAGAGAGCGAGAGAGCCAAGAGAGAGAGAGAGCCAAGAGAGAGAGAGCCAAGAGAGAGAGAGCCAAGAGAGAGAGAGCCAAGAGAGAGAGAGAGCCAAGAGAGAGAGAGAGCCAAGAGAGAGAGAGAGCCAAGAGAGAGAGAGCCAAGAGAGAGAGCCAAGAGAGAGAGAGCCAAGAGAGAGAGAGCCAAGAGAGAGAGAGCCAAGAGAGAGAGCCAAGAGAGAGAGAGAGCCAAGAGAGAGAGAGAGAGAGCCAAGAGAGAGAGAGAGAGCCAAGAGAGAGAGAGAGCCAAGAGAGAGAGAGAGAGCCAAGAGAGAGAGAGAGAGCCAAGAGAGAGAGAGAGAGCCAAGAGAGAGAGAGAGAGAGCCAAGAGAGAGAGCCAAGAGAGAGCCAAGAGAGAGAGCCAAGAGAGAGCCAAGAGAGAGAGAGAGAGAGCCAAGAGAGAGAGAGAGAGCCAAGAGAGAGAGAGAGCCAAGAGAGAGAGAGAGCCAAGAGAGAGAGAGAGCCAAGAGAGAGAGAGAGAGCCAAGAGAGAGAGAGCCAAGAGAGAGAGAGCCAAGAGAGAGAGCCAAGAGAGAGAGCCAAGAGAGAGAGAGCCAAGAGAGAGAGAGCCAAGAGAGAGAGAGCCAAGAGAGAGAGAGCCAAGAGAGAGAGAGCCAAGAGAGAGAGAGAGAGCCAAGAGAGAGAGAGAGAGCCAAGAGAGAGAGAGAGCCAAGAGAGAGAGAGAGAGCCAAGAGAGAGAGAGAGCCAAGAGAGAGAGAGAGCGCCAAGAGAGAGAGAGAGCCAAGAGAGAGAGAGAGCCAAGAGAGAGAGAGAGCCAAGAGAGAGAGAGAGAGCCAAGAGAGAGAGAGAGAGCCAAGAGAGAGAGAGAGCCAAGAGAGAGAGCCAAGAGAGCCAAGAGAGAGAGCCAAGAGAGCCAAGAGAGAGAGAGAGAGCCAAGAGAGAGAGAGAGAGCCAAGAGAGAGAGAGAGCCAAGAGAGAGAGAGCCAAGAGAGAGAGAGAGAGCCAAGAGAGAGAGAGAGAGCCAAGAGAGAGAGAGCCAAGAGAGAGAGAGAGCCAAGAGAGAGAGCCAAGAGAGCCAAGAGAGAGAGCCAAGAGAGAGCCAAGAGAGAGCCAAGAGAGAGAGCCAAGAGAGAGCCAAGAGAGAGAGCCAAGAGAGAGAGCCAAGAGAGAGAGCCAAGAGAGAGAGCCAAGAGAGAGAGCCAAGAGAGAGAGCCAAGAGAGAGAGCCAAGAGAGAGAGCCAAGAGAGACAGCCAAGAGAGACAGCCAAGAGAGACAGCCAAGAGAGACAGCCAAGAGAGACAGCCAAGAGAGAGCGCCAAGAGAGAGAGAGCCAAGAGAGAGTCAAGAGAGCCAAGAGAGAGAGAGCCGAGACAGCCGAGAGAGAGAGCCAGAGAGAGCCAGAGCCAGAGAGAGCGAGAGAGAGAGCAAGAGAGAGCCAGAGAGAGAGAGAGAGAGAGAGCCAGAGAGAGAGCCAGAGAGAGCCAGAGAGAGCCAGAGAGAGAGAGAGAGACACACAGAGAGAAAGAGAGAAAGAGAGAAAGAGAGAAACACCAACAAAAGGTAAAGGCCAAGACAGAGGGAAGTAGACAAACAATAGGTGTGGGATGGAATGGGCGGGGGGGGGGGGGGGGGGGGAGGAGCAGGAGAGGATGCATGGGGATAGGCAAGATGGAAACAGAAAGTAAACAGCAGGAAACTCTCAGGAGGAAAAACTGGAAATTTGGAAGGAGAGAGATTGGGATGGTGGGTTAACAAGTGTAGAAAAGATAATGGCTTTAAAGACCTGAAAATACAAACAAGTGTTACGCCTAGGTCCCCCGTCGGTGAAGTGATGTGAGTTGACAAAGTGGAAGACGCAGAAAACATGGAAGAGTCGATAATATTTGCGAGTGGGTTGGAGACACACCCACACACCAGATTAGAAGTTAGTAGTTCGTTTATTTTTCCAAGATATTCTGCTCACAAGGTTCAGACATATATGGTGGCGGCCATCTTGGATTTTGACATGGCGATCCAATTTTCAATAGCTTTCTTCCTTATGCCTAGATACACCCACACACCAGATTGGAAGTTGGTACTTCGCTTATTTTTCAAGATATTCCACTCGCAAGGTTTAGACATACATGGCGGTGGCCATCTTGGATTTTGACGTGGCGACCCAAGTTTCAATAGCGTTCTTCCTCATGCGTCGATACACCCACACACCAGATTAGAAGTTAGTAGTTCGTTTATTTTTCAAGATATTTCGCTCACAAGGTTCAGACATATATGGTGGTGGCCATCTTGGATTTTGACGTGGCGACCCAATTTTCAATAACTTTCTTCCTTATGCCTCGATACACCGATACACCAACACACCGGATTAGAAGTTAGTAGTTCATTTATTTTTCAAGATATTCCGCTCACAAGGTTCAGACATTTACTTTTCAAGATATCGCGCTCACAAGGTTTAGATATGGTGACAGCCATCTTGGATTTTGACGTGGCAACCTAATTTTCAATAGGGTTCTTCCATATGCCTCGTTGCACCCACACACCAAATTAGAATTCGGTCCTTCGCTTAATTTTATAAAGATATTGCAGTGCACGTACGCACGGACGGACGGAGGGTAAAACCAGAGTCCCCCTTTTGCTCCGCGGTGCGACGGGGAACAGTAAAGACCTTGAGGGAAGAATGATATTGAAGAGGATGTGGAAGGTGATTCCACAAGTGGAAAAAAGAGGATCAAATGAGTGGTGGTGAGCAGCGATCCTGTATTTAGGTAGTTTCATGAGAAGGGGGATGATTAAGGACCGTGTAAGCCCTGCAAAAACATGGGGGCAGAGCAGCAAAGCATGGAAAGAGCAGAGAGTGCAAGACCAGACTGAAGAAGACAGAAACCACCGACCTGTCAGCGATGGCGAAGTGATAGGCCCATAAGATGAGCTTCATTGTGGGAGACTCTGACATTCTTAAAAGCCTTGGTTTCCATGGCATCAAGCTGAGAAAGATGAGGCAGGTGAGCCTGCTCAAAGGGGAGAGAGGTACTCCACCAAGCTGCAGATGAAAGGATTGTGTAGCTGGATAGGGTGTTCCCAGTCAACAGCTGGTGTTGAAGGCCAACTTTTAAATGTTGTTTGTCCAAGTAAGATCATGACTGATAGCGAGACCCAGGAGTTTGAATGACTGAATTTCCTCAAGGATTATTAAGAATGTAGATGGGAGGGCTTGCTAAATGGTCCTTTCTGAATGAGTGAGAGTGAGAGATTTGTCAGGATTGAAAAACATTTCAAGAGTTTGACCAGCTTGTGATTTTATTTTTTTTCCAAGTCTGAAGAGGGAAGAGGCTGCAGCCTGCTTGTCTAGAGGATGAGTGATGCCAAGGAGAGGGTGGCATAATCAGCAAATAATATAAAAAGGATTTTCCACAAAGTCATCGAGATCATTGATGAAGATCAGGAATAAGACTGGCCCATAACACTGCCTTAGGGCATTCCATCCTTGTTCGGAGGAGGAGATGAAATGATTCCGTTGAGCAGCACATTGGCTACGAGAATAGATCAAGTCAGTAAGCCAGGTGTGGAGTTGGCCTTGGATCCCATAGGCAGAGAGCTTGGAGAGCAAGGCAGGATGCCAGACTATCAAAAGACGGTCCTGATCTCACGTCTGACATTGAGGGCCTCCGTCTATTGTTAGGTTAGTAGAAGCAGCATGTCTAAGGTGGAGTGACTTGGTGTTAAACCAAATTGGTGATCCGAGATGAGATTATTGGAGAAAAAAAAAAGATTTCATATTGACTGGGATGACAGATTCAATGACCTTGCTGATAGGTCTGTAGGAAAGGGGATCCGTTTTTGCACCTATGGTATGTAATGCAGTGTTGCCAGATTTTCAAGCAGATGGAAGACAGCACAAATAAGATAGCACAAATAACAGGGAGAAAAGAGCAGAGAGGATGCGCAAGAGCAGCAGAACAAGATTTTAGGATACGTGAGCTGATGATATCCGATCCAGTAGCAGACCAGAATCAAGGGTTGAAAGGACCTTTTCCCCCTTCTCAAGTTATGACAAAATTTTTTTATCCTATATTTTTACTCAAGTTATTATTCTTTTCTCGACTTGGTTATGACAAACTTCAAAGCAAATGTCTGCTGCTCTTCTTCTGCTCCAATCGGTTCTTCTGATCATGTGCTTGTTAAAGTCCTCTCTGGCCATTCTCAGAGACCTCCGCAGCGTCGACGAGTCTGGCATTTCACTCAGGCCGACTGACATGGTCTTCAAGCAGCCATCAATCATCTGGACTGGTCTCCCATCTCTACTGCCTCTGACATCAACTCTTCCTGGGAATTCTTCCAAAGTAAACTGCCCTCTCTCTTGCACAGAGTTATCCCATCTCATCTTCAGTTGTCATACACATCCTACCATCCATGGTACACTAAATCTTGTGGTGAGGCAGTTGCCCTGAAACAACTTGCCTTTGCCTCTTGGAAGGCTAATCCAACTGAAGGCAATCTCAGTTCCTTCCACCAAGCTCGGAACAAGTTTGTGTCTACCCTCAGGAGAGCCAGGAAGCACTATCTCACCACTCTCAAGACTGAACTCTCAAACCTGTCTCCTATCTCCAAATCCCGGTGGCATCTGGTCAAATCCGTTTCTGGTGTTTGTTCCCCCTCCATCCCCTCCCTTACCTCAAATGGCTACACAGTTGACATGCACGTGACAAAGCCGAATGCCGCAAAATATTGTGTTCCGAACCCATCTCTCTCTGTACCCACCTTTCCCAGTCGAACCCAGCTGCTCCTGGGCTCTGTGTCCTTCCCTCCTGACAAGGTGGAGAAGTTTCTGTCAAACCTTGACTCCGATTCTGCAACTGGACCAGACGGCATCAGCCCACGGGTCCTAAAATCCTGCTCTGCCGCTTTTTCACAACCTCTCGCTATACTCTTTACCCTCTCTTTTGCTCAAGGTCATCTGCCATCAGTTTGGAAATCAACCAACATTACCGCTTTTCACAAAAAGGTGCAACAACAGATCCTTGCAACTACAGATCAATCAGCCTGCTTCCAATTATCAGCAACGTCAAAGAATCCATCATTACTTCGGATATCAAATCCTTCCTCTTCTCCAATGGCTTGATCTCTGATCATCAATTTTGTTTCAGACCAGGTCACTCTACTCTGGACATGCTGCTTCTGCTGTCTCAACAATGGATGGAGGTCCTCAATGCCAAACAGGAAATCAGAGCTGTCTCCCTTGACATATCACATGCCTTCGATACGGTCTAGCACCCTGCTCTGCTCACCAAACTCTTTTCCTATGGTATACATGGAAATCTCCACGCATGGCTTGCGCACTTCCTCTCTGGTCGTAGTCAACGTGTGGCCCTGAATGGATTTCTCCCATCTCCCCTTCCGGTTCAGGCTGGAGTTCTCCAAGGCAGTGTTCTGGGCCCTGTGCTTTTTCTGGTCTTCATCAATGATCTCTCCGACTCCCTGGAAAATCCTCTCTACCTCTATGCTGATGACTCCACTCTCTGCCGCTCCATTCCTCATCACTCAGATCGGCAGTCTGCAGCCTCCTCACTCTGCAGACCTGGACAAAATCACAGACTGGTCAAACGAGTGGAACAAGTCTTTCAATCCTCACAAATCTCACACTCTTACTCTGTCTCTCTGAAAAGACCGACTGGACAACCCTCCCATCTACTTTCTCAACAATCCTCTCCAAGAAGTTCTGTCACTCAAGCTTTTGGGTCTCACTATCTGCCATGATCTTTCCTGGGAAAACCACATTTCCAAGCTGGCCTCCAAAGCCAGTCGCCAACTGGGCATCCTCCGTCATGCGAAGTCCTTCCTCGGCACACCTGAGCTCCTCACCACATACAAGGCTTTCATCCGCAGCTCAATGGAATACTGTTCCCCCCCTCTGGGCCGGTGCTCCTGCCTCAACGAGCTCGGCTTCACGCTGTTGAAACCAAAGCTTTCAGATGAAGCTGATTGTGAGGGCCTTTCACTCTCACTCACTCACCCGCAGGCAGGTAGGTAGGTAGGTGGTCTTTCTGTCTTCTACAGACTGCTATCCAGACTAGCTCCCCCAGCTCTATCTGTACTCTGTCCCCCAAATATTCCTACAGATCGCACAAGATCTGCCAGAAACCCTCTCCTGGTGAAATTGCCAAATCCAAGACTCTCTGCTCACCTTCACTCTTTCATTCCTCTTTACTCCCGCTTCTGGAACAAACTCCCTCACTCTTCAAACCCACTCCTCCCTCCAGGTCTTCAAAACAGCTGTTCACCACCATCTCTTATCTTCCCCCATCCAAAACCTTGATCTTTTCTACCCCTGTTAATTCACCCTCGATCCACTTTTTTGTAATACCAAATTCTTTCCTGGAAGTCCGAGTAGTGTCCATGTGTTTTATACCTCTCCCCCACCCCCCTCTCCTTCCCATTCTTCCCCACACCCCCAAGCCCTCTCCCTCCCACAGATCTCCCGATGTCCCTGTTCTCTGCTGTTGTACTTGTACGCTTCCCCCTCTCTCCCCATATCGTCTTGCACTCCCTTTATTGTATGTTTTGTGTGTCCGTTTTTTTTTTGTTGCGATTAATGTTAGCTCTTACACGAACCTCAAATCCTTGGTGTTGGCTTCGTGGTTAGGGTGCCTGCTTGGAATCTTAGGATCTTGAGTTCGAATCCCTATCGATCGCTGAATTAACGCCAGGGGGGTTGACTCAGCCTGTCATCCTTCCGAGGTCGGCAAATTGAGTACCAGCTTGCTGGGATGAATGATGAGCTCGTTTGGCGAATGTCCAGTCTTACTGGAACAACGGCAGCGAGTTACTGCATTAACCAGCAGCACCTGTGGTATGCTGTAAAATAAGGGCGGTGCACTACGGGTATTCCCTGTGCATCCGGCCAGCCTCTGCACACTTCCCTTCCGGTTGTCGGGCCTCGGCCTGCCACTGGACTTTGGGTTGTTTGGCGAGAGGGAGCGACTAACTTCTGCGCAAGGTCTGTTGCTCCTAAAACGTTCGCGCAGTCTGTTACCTAACACCAACGCTGTAACGGCAGGGCGACATGATGATACACGAGCCTCGGTTGTACACCCCCCCCAAAAAAAAAAAAAAAGTGCAAAAGAGCCAGGGAGCAGTTGGATAGCAAAGAGGCGCAAAGCACCCCTCCCTTGATCCCCAATTATCATTACACAAATCTAACGTGCTGGTGGAAAGGTTAATGGCCTAATGGGTAAAGCACCAGACTCCTAAGTTGGGGATTGTGGTTTAAAATCCTGCCTGGGGTAAATATATTTTTCCTCTTACTTTTTAAAGTCTTTTATAACGTCTTGAATAAAGTCTTGTACGATGAACAAATGCATTTCGTTCGTATTTAAAATGCATGTTGCGAAAAATGCCAGGGGCATAGAAAAGGCCCCTTTGTATGGAATGTGCCATTTGGCAAACTATAGAAAATAAGGGATATTGTTGGGTAAATTTGCCAGGGGCATTGGAAAGGCCACTTCACATAAGGGTATGTGCCATGTGGTAAAGTATAGAAAAAAAGGGGGCATTCCATAACTTAAGGGAAATGTCAAACAATAGAAAAGAAAGGACATTCAAAAAAATCTCGTGTACATGCTGGACTACCCTTGTGTTCCGAGGAGGAACCAAGTAATGCTCTCGAAAAGTTCATACAATACGAGCAGATAGAAACTCACACACAATATTGCAGCCAAGCATGGACAATCTCAAGGCTACAAAAGTCCATCTCCAGAGACCTTGATGTTCCTGTGTCCACCGTACGCAATGTTATCAGGAAGTTTAAGGCCCATGGCACTGTAGCCAACCTCCCTGGACGTGGCCGCAAGGGAAAACTTGATCGAAGTTTGCAGCGAAGGATTGTTTGAATGGTCGAGAAAGCACCTCTATTAATTCCCAAACAGATTCAAGCTGACCTTCAGACACAAGGTTAAACTCGCACCATCCGTCACCAACTCAATAAAAGGGGGTTCTATGGTTGGAGACCCAAGAGGACCCTATTGCTAAGAAAGCCCAACTGGAGTTTGCCAAAACACCTGAACAAGCCAAAATCCTTCTCGGAGAATATCCTGTGGTCAGATGAGACCAAATTAAAGCTTTTTGGTAAAGCACATCATCTCTATGTTTACAGAAAACAAAATGAAGCTTTCAAAGAAAAGAACACCTTCCCTACAGTTAAACATGGAGGAGGTTCAGTGATGTTTTGGGGTTGCTGTGCTGCCTCTGGCACTGGGTGCCTTGAATGTGTGCATGAATGAATGAAATCAGGAGATTAACAAGGCATTTTGGAGCGCAATATTCAACCTAGTCAGAAAGCTGGGTCAATGGCGAAGGTCATGGGTCTTGCAGCAGGACAATGACCTCAAACACTTCAAAAATCACCCAGGAATGGTTCAAGACAAAACGCTGAACTGTTCTGAAGTGGCCGGCAATGAATCCAGCTCTAAATCCCATTGAACACCTGAGGGGAGATCTGAAAACAGCAGTTGGGAGAAGGCACCCTTCAAATCTGGGAGAACTGCAGCAGTTTGCACAAGAATAGTGGGCAAAGCTGCCTTTAGAGGTGTAGAAAGCTCATTCATGGCTATAGAAAGCGCTTGACTGCAGTTATTTTGCCCAAAGGCTGTGGTACCAAATATTAAGTCTAGGCACCCTAGAGTCTAGACTCTAGGGTGTCAATAATTTTGTCAATGCCATTTCTTTTTATTTTCTGATTTAAAAGGATATATTAAGTTCTGAATCAAAAACAAAGGTTCTGTAATATTAACAGTGAAATAAAGAATTGTGGAGACCAAATACTTTTGTCAATTTCAACCTATTTTAAGAGAAAATTTAGTTATTTGAAAAAAGTGCAAGGGTGCCAATATTTTTGGCCATGACTGTATATCTAACCAGACTTCGACATTCATGGGAGATACGTTCCTGGAAGATGGTGTGAATGTCGAATCCATGAATGTGGGGGCATTGTTTGAATGAAGGGGAGGAGGGGGAATTTTATTATTATCTTTTTTACTGCATGGTCTAAGCTCGTGGAAGAGTAATGACAAAACAAATCAGGACAAAACATGTCAAAGGGAACAGCAGGAGAAAGGGGAAATGCCAACAGCAGGGCACAGGGAGAAAATAGACGTAGACGGACAAACAAGGGATGCAATTAACAATGAGGAGTAACGGTGAATGCAAAGGGTGGACAAGATTGATACAGAAGCAAAACAAATTGGGGGGGGGAGGGCGGCTGGTTGGGATGAGGGGGGAGGAAGAGTGGAAGGGCAGAGTGAATAATGATTTTGGATGTGGGATGACTTGAGATGGTGTTGAACAGCTGTCTTGATTTAGGCAGTTTCACTTGGAGGGGTTTGCTGACAAGGTGAAGAAAATCCAACAAATAATGGGATTTAATGAAAATAATCGTGAAGCAATAAAAATGAAAGTTAATAACTAGGGCTATGGTGAGGGACCCTCTTTCTCAGACTCAAATACAGACACAGGGAAAGAAAAAGAAAATAAATTGTGTTATGTCGGCCAGCACTCGGCTTTTGAGTTCAATGAAGACGCTTGGGGGTGGTTGGATAGCTCTAGTCGGTCGGCAAAACGACCGCGCATCGGTGCGAACAAGATGGTGCCGAGTCGCCACACGAACAGCGAAACGTCCTCTCTCAGCCTCCGGCCAGACAGCACAGCACCGCTACAGTTCCCTTGAAAAGCACCCAGGTGAGCAACACCTCCTTCTGTGATTTATCAACGTTCCAACAAGGCTCTGACACTCGCTCCACAAGCGCACCCGGCACCAAAACGCAACCGTCCCTCAGCGCAACCAATGCAAGAGAGCGAGCAAGGGAGAGACGCCTTCTTCTTCTTTCTCTCCGTTTAACCTCTCACGTCACTCAAGACCAATCGCCGAGCTCTATCAACATCACTCCATGTCCTCTGGACCAATCACTAAGCTCTATCAACATCACTCCATGTCCTCTGGACCAATCACTAAGCTCGGGGCGTGGTCTCTCGAGAATATTCACACGACGTTGGCAACACGTCGGTTGTCGAGTCAATGGAGCTGATTTAATGGCTGGCCGAGTGAATGTAAAAACATAAGGGAAAAATTACAAGGTCCTATTACACACTGGGGAATTAATCTTAAGCCCTATCTAGTTAACACAAAACCACACCTCTTATGGCGAAATGCAAACACTCTTAACCTGACAGGTTCCCTACTCATTACATCGAGGTTCTTCTTCTTAGTGCCCACAATCCATGCAAAAACCAATACATTCCTATCTCCATTATGGCAATTCGTCACATACCCCCACAAACGTAACAGTATGTTGTTTTAAAGCCACTGCCTCACCACAGAATTCAGAGTACAAAAAAAGCATGAGGATTGGTAAGATTCATTGGAGAAGGGATGAATCCAGTGCATAAGAGCAGGTTTCTGTCGAAGAATTCCCAGGTTAAATTTACATCAGAGACAGAGGATAGAGCACATCAGTCCTGATGTGTTAAAAGTCACATGTTATGAACCGCAAATATGTGGGGTCCGCTGAGGTTGGTTGGGACCACGAATGTTGAGGTCTGACTGTATTGTACGAAATCTCAAAACTTTGTGGACATTTCGGACGAAACTTGTTGGACGAGTTGGTTAGGTGAAAATAACAAGCCAGTTAGTTCTTAGTTAAGTTCCGGATGCAGATACTGCCTTTCAGTGGGAAACAAAATGTTAAGTGTTCAGCCTGGTGGAGGAATGCGCTTTAGTTATCCTCGCCCGAGGAGAGGGTATTGCATTTGAGTCCGTTTGTCTGTTTGTCCGCACAAAAGAAATACGATTTTCTCTGCAACCGTTGGTCCGATTGACAAGAAATTTTCATCATAGGTGCAACTCCACCTGTAGAATTTTTTAATGACAATGACATCATAGATCACGTGGTTCGGTCGCCATCTTGGAAAAACTGAAAACCTTTGCACCTCTAATCTCCGAAAGTGCTGAATATAAAAAATTGAGACATGGCTCATTGGAAAGAACTCTCCATGGGGAATAACATCCGTTAATGATGATGTCATAGGTGCCTCCATTATGACGTCATAATGCGACAAGTACAAAACTTCATCCGATCAAGATGAAATTTATTGAGCATAATCTATCTTCTATATATATATAAAAGAAAGTTTTTGTTTGTTCGTTTGTCTGCACGCGCTAATCTCCTGAACGGTGAAAGATAGGAGGAAACCACTGAAACAAAAAATGGCGGGACGGGGCCCGGGAAGGCTATCGGCTAGGTGGCGAGGCCTGTCGAGGCTGCTTTGGCCAGGCTGGGCCCATTTCACAATTAAAAGCTGAGCTTAATTATAGTAGTCAATCTTCTATGGCCGCGAGTAAAAGCTGAATTATAGTAGTAAATTCATTCAAAAAGAACTAAAAATGTCGGGACGGGCCCCGGGAAGGTTATAGGCTAGGTGGCAAGGCCGGTCGAGGCCGCTTTGGCCGGGCTGGGCCCATTTCGCAATTAAAAGCTGAGCTGAATTATCGGTCAATCTTCTATGGCCGCGAGTAAAAGCTGAATTATAGTAGTAAATTCATTCAAAAAGAACCGGGGCAAGGCCAGGTGCTTTCGGCTAGTCTAGGAATAAATTAGTGGAGAAAAAAAATGATATCAGTCACGTGGTTCGGCCGCAATATTTGTTTTAACACAAAAGCCTTAAAAACCAATTAAAAATACATTGCTCTTTCTTGTTTGCGATTGTATACAGGTTAGGTTTTTCATGCCTCACCTCAACCATTGGTGTCCTTGTGTGCCAGATCTGTTGTCTTTTCTATCCCCGTGTCGTATTACTTTTAATAAACTCCATTATAACCACAAGACACGTTTTCACCCCTTTTGCCTCCCACGTGCTGCGTTGCAAAGTTCGGCCGAGGATTGGAGCGATTATTGGTGTTTAGCACAGGCATATGGTAAAGAACAGTTCAGTGTGACTTTGGTAATCTCAGCGACCTTCAGGAGTAGCAAGAGCTCCTTGTCCGACAGGTTATATTAGTCAGACCCATCGACACATCCATATAAATTGATTTTTGGACCATGTTGTCAAAACGTTTGTTTTCTCCTGCTTGAAAAAATTTACATGGTAAGCTTGGGCAACAGAACAAAAAGGCATGCTCTTGTAGAGGATACGACTGGAAGAACAGCCTCAGCCTTAGAGGTATGCACACTCACCTCAGCAGTCTGGCCCGAGATCGAATCTCGACCCAGCGACAAACTGTCATTCTGGTGACTGGCAGGCAAGTTGAGGTATTAATGTGTGCGGCGGCCCGAGGATGGACATCAAACTGGGCATCCCATCTGCTAGCATGAGTAAGTGGATATTAAAGATCCAACAGTGTCGTTTGCGAAGAGGAAGCGAGCTATCGCATATACCGAGCAAATTACAAATCCCTGCACCTGACGAGCCACAAGTATCCTCGATTTAGATTTTAGCAGAACAGAAGCCCTGTAAAGAACAGCGTATGAGTTCAATAATCGATAACAATTGTAGTGAGCAACAGTTTTATGTGATTAAGTCGGTGTTTCTGTGTTTAAGGACCCAATAAAGCACAGAATATTTATGGACACAACGTGTTGTAGTACGAATAAAGATGCCTCAAAACAAATTTGGAATGCGAGACTGGACAATTAGGTCAGGGTTCCAGTGGGAAGTGTTCCCAAGCAATTAGACAAGGTCATGTGCTGACAAGGGGCGACAAATGCATAGTTTCATAAAAATCAACATTGTTAGGACTCAACAAACACTGCAGGAGAAACTTTGCAAATGCAGATGAATCAAGTTATTCCCAGAATGCCACCAGGTGCTCCACAAATCAAGTGCTTCCGATGCAAGGATGCACCCTCAAAGCAAGTGACGTCACCTGCATCTTAACAGCTACGGTAATCGTGGCCATGGAGGTCATGCTTGAAATATTTTTTTGTGGTCCGCCAGAATTTTTGGTGGCCCAACCGTATATTATTTGGTGGTGAATCAAAGTTCATAAAAACCAGTATCCACGTTTAAATTACCATTTCTCACGACACTGACAGATCAAATTTCAGTGCTTTTCATACCAGCAACCTTGCAACTCGTAATCACAGAACACTCCTGTCAGCTATTAAATCATGTACCTACTAACTTACAGCAAAATAATAAGAGGACAATTCAACGTTTGCTGAAGAAAAATTTCCTCACACATTAACCCATCTATTAGCTCCGCACAGCGTTAGCTATTGACGAGATAATTGTCGTCATGAAATGATGGAAAACAAAAGTGCACATCTTCTTCTTTTTTTTTTTTTTCTTTTTTTTTTGTAAACTGAATCGAGGCTCGTGAAAGAGCTGAAATTTACTTCACAAACAAATCAACCAGACAAACAAAATACACAAAAAGAGGGAGCGGAAGACAAGATGGGGAGAGAAGGGGAAGCACACAAACACTTGAGAGCACACAACATTTGAGAGCAGGGAGATGTGTGGGAGGGAGAGGGCTTGGGGGAGGAGGTCTGGGAAGGGGGGGGGGGGGGGTGGGAGAAGTATAAAACACAAGGACACCAAGGACTTCCAGGACAGAAGTTGGTATTTCAAAAAAGTGGAATTGGGGTGAAATTAGCGGGGGGTAGAAAACATCAAGGTTTTGGATGGGGGAAGATAAGAGATTGTGGTGAACAGCTGTTTTAAAGACCTGGAGGGTGGAGTGGGATTGAAGAGAGTGAGGGAGTTTGTACCAGAGGCGGGAGAAAAGAGGAATAAAGGAGTGAAGGTGAGCAGAGAGTCTTGATTTTGGCAGTTTAACCATAAGAGGGTTGCAGGCAGATCTTGTGCGACCTGTAGGAATATTTGCAGGACAGAGCCCAGAGAGAGCTGGGGGGGCAAGGCCAGAGAGGAGGCGGTAGAAGACGGAAAGACCACCAACCTGCCTGCGGTGAGTGAGAGAGAGGCCCTTGGAGTTAGCTTCATCGCGGGAGATTCCAACGATTCTGAATGCTTTGGTTTCAACTGCGTGAAGACGAGCTAGGTGTGAGGCAGGAGCACCAGCCCAGAGGGGAGAGCAGTATTCCATTGAGCTGCGGGTGAAAGCCTTGTATGTGGTGAGGAGCTCAGGTGTGTCAAGGAAGGACTTCGCACGACGGAGGATGCCCAGTCGGCAACTGGCTTTGGAGGCCAGATTTGAAATGTGGTTTTCCCAGGAAAGATCATGGCAGATAGTGAGACCCAAAAGCTTGAGTGACAGAACTTCTTGGAGAGGATTATTCAGAAAGTGGATGGGAGGGTTGTCCAGTCGGTCTTTTCGGAGAGACCGTAAGAGTGTGAGATTTGTCAGGATTGAAAGACATGTTCCACTTGTTTGCCCAGTCTGTGATTTTGTCCAGGTCTGCAGAGAGTGAGGAGGCTGCAGACTACCGATCTGAGGGATGAAGAATGGAGCGACAGACAGTAGAGTCATCAGCAAAGAGATAGAAAGGATTTTCAAGAGTCAGAGAGATCATTGATGAAGACCAGAAAAGGCACAGGGCCCAGAACACTGCCTTGGGGAACTCCAGCCTGAACAGGAAGAGGAGATGAGAGAAACCCATTCAGGGCCACACGTTGACTACGACTAGAGAGTAAGTCCGCCAGCCATGCGTGGAGATTTCCATTGATACCAAAAGAGGAGAGTTTGGTGAGCAGAGCGGGGTGCCAGACCGTATCGAAGGCATGTGATATGTCAAGGGAGACAGCTCTAATTTCCTGTTTGGCATTGAGGACCTCCATTCATTGTTGAGAAAGCAGAAGCAGCATGTCCAGAGTAGAGTGACCAGGTCTGAAACCAAATTGATGATCAGAGATCAAGCCATTGGAGAAGCGGAAAGATTTCATATCTGAAGCAATGATGGATTCCATGACTTTGCTGATAATTGGGAGAAGGCTGATTGGTCTGTAGTTGCTGGGATCTGTTTTTGCACCTTTTTTGTGCAAAGCGGTGATGTTGGCAGATTTCCAAGCAGATGGCAGATGACCTTGAGCAAAAGAGAGGGTGAAGAGAACAGAGAGAGGGAGTGAAAGAGCAGAAGAACAGGATTTTAGATGGAGTTCTCTTAGATGGAGTCTCAACACCATGTGGTGACCAGAGCAGCACCAAGTGTTCAAATGAGTCATTCCAATCTCTCCTAAAATTAGACAGCCAATCAGTAGTCATGCACTGTACACTGATCACTAGCACTGTATCACTGTACATTTGGGCATTGCGCAATCGCATGCCCATGCCACATGCATGCTTTGGATCATTCTAATGATGAGATGCGTGCATATTGCAAGCTCACGGCCTTGCTTCTATATCCGGCATTATGGGCATGCAAACCAAGCTCGGTCTAGAACATGTGCTGGGGTGTGTTCCATTACCAAGCAGCTTGTAGAGCACCTGCCAAGTGGTTTCAACACTCAAGTAAGTGCTCCATTTGAAACGTTGATGGACGGCTGGCTTGGCAAGATGATTGGTAATGGAACACCCCTGGATCACCTTTTTTCGCAAGTTTGTGTTTACGGCTGGCAGTGTCAGGTGAGATTAGGGGGTTACCGTTATTTTAATCGCATAAAATAATTTGAAATACATCTATGGGAGAGGTCAGGGGAGGATCATGTTATTCTTTTTATTACTGCCAATTATTTCACGAGCTTGACTTGGTGCACTCCTCACCACACATCGTTTCAGAGGGATAGGCATCTATGACCATTTCGGTGTCTTTTGGGTCTTTATGGTGTTTTGGGTCTTCATGGTGTTTTGGGTTTTCTGGGTCTTCATGGTGTTTTGGGTCTTCCGGGTCTTCATGGTGTTTTGGGTCTTCCGGGTCTTCATGGTGTTTTGGGTCTTCCGGGTCTTCATGGTGTTTTGGGTCTTCCGGGTCTTCATGGTGTTTTGGGTCTTCCAGGTCTTCATGGTGTTTTGGGTCTTCATGGTGTTTTGGGTCTTCATGGTGTTTTGGGTCTTCTGGGTCTTCATGGTGTTTTGGGTCTTCTGGGTCTTCATGGCGTTTTGGGTCTTCCGGGTCTTCATGGTGTTTTGGGTCTTCATGGTGTTTTGGGTCTTCATGGAGTTTTGGGTCTTTTGGATCCTCTGGGCCTTTTCGGGTATTTTTGGTCTTCGGGGTCTGCAGGGGCTTAAGTGTCTTTTGGTTCCTCTGAGTCTTTAAGAAACTTTTGGGTCTTCAGGATGTTTTGGGTCGTCAGGGTATTTTCGGTCTTTTTTTTTTTTTTTTGTATACTGAATCGAAGCTCGTGAAAGAGCTGACAACCACGAGGGAAAGACAGCACAGGGGGACCACGAGGGAAAGACAGCACAGGGGGACCGCGAGGGAAAGACAGTGCAGGGGGACCGCGAGGGAAAGACAGCACAGGGGGACCGCGAGGGAAAGACAGCACAGGGGGACCGCGAGGGAAAGACAGCACAGGGGGACCGCGAGGGAAAGACAGTACAGGGGGACCGCGAGGGAAAGACAGCACAGGGGGACCACGACGGAAAGACAGCACAGGAGGACCGCGAGGGAAAGACAGCACAGGGGGACCGCGAGGGAAAGACAGCACAGGGGGACCGCGAGGGAAAGACAGCACAGGGGGACCGCGAGGGAAAGACAGCACAGGGGGACCGCGAGGGAAAGACAGTACAGGGGGACCGCGAGGGAAAGACAGCACAGGGGGACCACGACGGAAAGACAGCACAGGAGGACCGCGAGGGAAAGACAGCACAGGGGGACCGCGAGGGAAAGACAGCACAGGGGGACCGCGACGGAAAGACAGTACAGGGGGACCGCGAGGGAAAGACAGCACAGGGGGACCGCGACGGAAAGACAGTACAGGGGGACCGCGAGGGAAAGACAGCACAGGGGGACCGCGAGGGAAAGACAGCACAGGGGGACCACGAGGGAAAGACAGCACAGGGGGACCACGAGGGAAAGACAGCACAGGGGGACCACGAGGGAAAGACAGCACAGGGGGACCGCGAGGGAAAGACAGCACAGGGGGACCGCGAGGGAAAGACAGCACAGGGGGACCGCGAGGGAAAGACAGTACAGGGGGACCGCGAGGGAAAGACAGCACAGGGGGACCACGACGGAAAGACAGCACAGGAGGACCGCGAGGGAAAGACAGCACAGGGGGACCGCGAGGGAAAGACAGCACAGGGGGACCGCGAGGGAAAGACAGCACAGGGGGACCGCGAGGGAAAGACAGCACAGGGGGACCGCGAGGGAAAGACAGTACAGGGGGACCGCGAGGGAAAGACAGCACAGGGGGACCACGACGGAAAGACAGCACAGGAGGACCGCGAGGGAAAGACAGCACAGGGGGACCGCGAGGGAAAGACAGCACAGGGGGACCGCGACGGAAAGACAGTACAGGGGGACCGCGAGGGAAAGACAGCACAGGGGGACCGCGAGGGAAAGACAGCACAGGGGGACCGCGAGGGAAAGACAGCACAGGGGGACCACGAGGGAAAGACAGCACAGGGGGACCACGAGGGAAAGACAGCACAGGGGGACCACGAGGGAAAGACAGCACAGGGGGACCGCGAGGGAAAGACAGCACAGGGGGACCGCGAGGGAAAGACAGCACAGGGGGACCGCGAGGGAAAGACAGTACAGGGGGACCACGAGGGAAAGACAGTACAGGAGGACCACGAGGGAAAGACAGTACAGGGGGACCGCGAGGGAAATACAGCACAGGGGGACCGCGAGGGAAAGACAGCACAGGGGGACCTTTGGGTCTTCAGGGTGTTTTGGATCCTCAGGGCCTTTCAGGTCTTTTGGGGCTTTGGAATCCTCAGGGCCTTTAATGGTATTTTGGGTCTTCGGGGTTGTTGTTTTTTTCGGTCAAATTTTTCGGTCAAAATGCCCATTTTGCACTGGCCTTTTTAAAGCCAATATCAAGACATCACATGCAGCTCATTAAAATCATCCCATACCCCTTGGCTAATCACTGACAGTCAAAATGGCTGTTCAACAGCTGTGCTATGAAGTGACCATTGAAGGTTCAAGTGACCATCCGTGACCGTTTTGTCTGACAGTGAGGACACTATTGTCCACAAATAAGTTCACACATTTACTACATGCAGTGTTATTGTTGATATTTAAAGGTTTCAAAGGTGGTAAGTTTCTTTTGCGTTTCAGTATATATATATATATATATAATAAAATTGAAATCTTGCGTGTTTGTGTGTAACATTCGATCGGTCCGGGGGCGTGGCTTACCCCTTTGAGAGAGTAGTAATATCCACCATTTTATTAACTCGCATAGCTTTGAGGCCTGTTTTGTAGGCCCGTGGTGTCTTGCTCTCTCTCTCAGTTTTATTTCAAATCAAATTCGATATATCATTTCATTTTTCTCAGTCGCTAACATAGTTTTAGACTCGGTTGAAAAAAACCGGGAAGAAAATCAGATGAAAGTTTCCGTTTATAGAACGAAATGAATTCTGAAAGGCTTGTATCTTCAAGGCCATTGAGTCTGTCTCACGCCTTTATCTTCAATCTAAGTCGCCATCTGATTTCATTTTTATCGATGGTTTTAGACTCGGTAAAAGAAATAATTGAGAACATTCACGCACACACGGGAAATTGCAGAGATATATTTTAAAAATCGCGCCACGTTGATATACGAAAATACACCGCCTAAAATAACAGGCATACAGTATATATCTTCGTTATTTCATTCAACATTATTACCCGGAAGTAAAATATGTTTCAGGAAATTACCGAGAGATATTTCTTCGATTTTTTTTATTATTTATATGCGCATACACTTTAAATAGGTTTATTTGAAATCTTTAATTTTCACAATGTAATTTATTTGTCATTTGATGATCGGCAAAACGATAGCACAAACACAATACTATTTGCAGGAAGAATGTCGTATCAACCCTCCGACGGCGCTACGGACGCGGACAACGAATCACACCTCACGTCTATGGACGCGAATAGCAACATCCGCACGAATCAGTCATCAATGATTTTCATTGACGCGCCTGGAGGCACAGGGAAGACGTTTCTTATTAACCTGATTCTCTCTAAAGTGAGAGCGAGTGGAGAAGTTGCCCTTGCGGTGGCCTCATCTGGCATAGCTGCTACCCTCATGCCTGGTGGAAGAACAGCGCACTCAAGGTTCCAAATCCCTCCGACACCGAGGGAAGATGGCATATGCAACATCGATAAAAATTCCACTATCGCAGACCTCTTTCGAAGTACAAAACTCATCGTGTGGGATGAGTGTCCTATGATCAGGAGAGAGAGTTTCGAGGCTGTGGATCGCACGTTGCGTGATGTATGTGACAAAGACGAGCCTTTTGGAGGGATCTTGACGATATGCTGTGGTGATTTCCGTCAACTTCTGCCCGTGGTGAAAAGAGGGTGTGATGCTGACGTTGAGAATGCGTGCATAAAGAAGTCCTACTTATGGCAGAGCTTTGGAATGTTTCACTTGAGAACTAATATGCGACTGACCGACGGAAGTGGGCAGTTTTCAAGATTTTTGCTCGACATCGGCGAGGATAGAATCGAGAAAAATGCGGATGATGAGATAGATTTGCCAGAGGATATACTGCTGACAGCGAGTGGGCTCGATGAGTGCATCGATACCATATATCCATCATTCGCCAATCCGATGGTGGTTTTTTCAGCAAGGTCTATATTAGTGCCCCTCAACGATATGATGCGAAACATCAATTCAAGATGCATCACAAGGTTCCCTGGTGCTAGCAAGGAGTATGCTGCGTTCAACAGTGTGACTGAGGGTACTGATGCGACGCACTTCCCAACGGAATTCCTAGATTCCGTTGAAGTCTCGGGATTGCCGCCGCACAACCTCGAGCTCAAAAAAGGATCCCCTATCATTTTGATGCGGAACTTGGACCCTCCGAAACTTTGCAACGGGACACGCATGATTGTTGAGGACATGCTTCGAAATATTATAGTTGCGAGGATCATAAGTTCAACGTTTGAAGGCGAAACTGTAATGCTCCCTCGGATCCGACTAAATCTGTCGGAAGCTGAGGATATCCCTTTGCAGCGCTGCCAGTTCCCCATACAATCCTGCTTCGCAATGACGATCCATAAGGCGCAAGGGCAAACTATGGAGAATGTGCTGGTCTACCTGGAGAAACCGGTCTTCCAGCATGGTCAGCTGTATGTGGCGCTCAGTCGAGGGAAGAGGAAAGAGAACGTGCGAGTTTATGTAAATGGAGGATCGTCGACAAAGATCATCAGAAGTGTCCTCTGACAACAAAATCGTGGTAGTCCACGGGTCGCCTGTTTTTTCTTAAAAAAAAAAAAAAAAAAAAAAAAACGTGATCGGAGATAAGGGCCGAAATCACGTGTCACAGGTAAGTGATTTAGAACGCTGGAGAGGTGAGCCTTATGGCTTGCTGGCCCAAATAATCTCCCTGATGATGTCCAGCGTTCGCTTTAGTTCTATTCTCATATCTATTCAAACTGACATTGACCCAACGGGTCATGGGTCGTCTAGTATATATATATATATATATATATATACACACACATCAGCTTGAGTGTCGTTACAGGTTATCGTTTCAGGTTATCGTGGCATTTTATATGGCATGATTATTATATATGTGTACTCGCCAAATGCACCCGGCATTGCCCGGGTTCTTTTTGAATGAATTTACTACGATAATTCAGCTTTTACTCGCGGCCATCGAAGATAGACGACTATAATTTCAGCGTTTAATTGCGAAATGGGTCCAGCCCGGCCGAGGCGGCCTGGACCGGCCTCAGCACCTAGCCTATAACCTTCCCGGGGCCTGTCCGGACATTTTTTGTTTTAGAGGTTTCCTCCTATCTTTCAACGTCAGGAGATTAGCGCGTGCAGACAAACAAACAAATAAAAACTTTATTTTATATATATATACATAATAAATAATAATAATAATAATAATAATAATAATAAATAGAAGATATACAGTCGTAGCCAAAAATATTGGCACCCTTGCACTTTTTTTTCTTCAAATAACTCAGACAATTTTCTCTAAAAATAAGTTGAAATTGACAAAAGTATTTGGTCTACACAATTCTATATTTCACTGTTAATAGGACAGAACCTTTGTTTTTCATTCAGAACTTAATATTTCCTTTAAAATCAGAAAATAAAAAGAAATGGCATTGACAAAATTATTGACATCCAAGACTTGATATTTGGTAGCACAGCCTTTGGACAAAATAACTGCAGTCAAGCGCTTCCTATAGCCCTGAATAAGCTTACTACACCTCTCAACTGGCAGTTTGCCCCACTCTTCTTGTGTAAACAGCTCCAGTTCTCCCAGATTTGAAAAGTGCCTTCTCCTAACTGCTGTAACTGCCTAACACAGGTATTCAATGGGATTTAGATCTTGACTCATTGCTGGCCACTTCAAAACAGTCCAGCATTTTGGCTTGAACCATTCCTGGGTGCTTTTTGAAGTGTGTTTCGGGTCATTGTCCTGCTGCGAGAAAACCCGGGTTTCCGATACTGGGTTGAACATTGCACTCCAAACTTCCTTGGTAATCCCCTGATTTCATGATGCCATGCACATATTCAAGGCACCCAGTGCTAGAAGCAGCATAGTAACCCCAACATGTCACTGAACCTCCTCCATGTTTGACTGTAGGGAAGGTGTTCTTTTCTTTGAACGCTTCATTTCGTTTTCTGTAAACAGAGATGATGTGCTTTCCCAAAACGCTCTAATTTGGTCTCATTTGTCCACAGGGCATTCTCCCAGAAGGATTTTGGCTTGTTCAGGTGTGTTTCGGCAAACTGCAGTCAGGCTTTCTTTTGTCTCTCTCTCAGTGGAGGGGTCCTCCCAGGTCTCCTACCATAGAACTTGCTTTCATTGAGTTGGTGACGGATGGTGCGAGTTGAAACTGTCGTACCTTGTGTCTGAAGGTCAGCTTGAATCTGTTTGGCAGTTGATCGAGGTGCTTTCTCCACCATTCAAACAATCATTCACTGCAATCTTCGATCAAGTTTTTTCTTGTGGCCACGTCCAGGGAGGTCAACTACAGTGCCATGAGCCTTAAACTTCCTGATAACATTGCGTACAGTGGACACAAACATCAAGGTCTCTGGAGATGGACTTGTAGCCTAGATTGTCCATGCTTGGCTACAATCTTGTGTCTGACCTCTTCAGACAATTCTCTGGTTTTCTTTTTTTTCTCCATGCTCATTGTGGTACACACGGTGACACAAAACAACAGAATGACTCCTTTTCTCGACTCAAACTGGTTGAATGAGTGATTTTTATATTGCAGGCAACTGCAACTCACCACAGGTGAGTTCAAATCCAAAGTAAAGGAGAATCACCTGCTTGAAATCTAATTATTTCTAACAACTTCTAAAAGGTGCCATTAATATTGTCCAAGTCATTTTTGGATTTCTTTGTGGAATAGGCTGAGATTTTATAGTTTTTTGAGCTTTTTCGTTTTGTTCCACTGCAAACCAAAGAAATACAAATGTGGATATCAACTTTTTTTTTTTTTTTTTCTTTCAACAATTTTCTGGAAGAAATGGAGAATCATTTGAAAAACGTCCAAGGCTGCCAATATGTTTCGCCAACACATCACACACACGTACACTTACACACACACACACACACACACGCACGCACGCACGCACACACACACACACACACACACACACACACACACACACACACACACACACACACACACACACACACACACACACACACACACACACACACACACACACACACACACACCTTCCCAAGGTGGAAAAGGCAATAAAATGGGAATTCCTTCGGATTTTTTGTGGTCAGGTCCAAAGCAACATCAGCTAAGTGAGTGAAAATAACATGGAGTGAGTCCTCTTACTCATGATACAATTGAAGGTTCTGAAATGTCACACATAATACCCTCCCCTCCCACCACCACCAAAAGCAGTGCTCCATGGTACACATTTACTAAGTTAATTTGAGTCGCCCCACCCTCGGAACTTCAGGTGAAGGGTGGCAAATGAACTCCCTACAACCTCTGTGTATGATCCGTAGTGGCCTTGGCAAGCATTAGTTGTTTGAGATTGCATAATGATGAGTAACGACCGAATAAAACGATGAAGAAGATACATCGAATAATTTACACAAGTAGCCACACGGGCCACCCAGGACCAGGACCTGGGTCACCGCTTATTTCAAACCCTGCCACGATGTGGTCACCTCCACAGAAACTGTTTGGAAATTCACTCAAACAGCATATACCGCTTAGTGCAACAATTATGAATACATCACTTCAAAAAGCATGTGCTCTAATAGGATTCCTTTTCTTTTTTTAATGACCAGATTGAGTAAATCTCAGTTTGTCAAATTTGCGTTATCTTTGAACAGGGATGTGCTGTGGCTACTACTTTCTCAGAACGTTTGTCGCTTCCTTGGATTTTGCTTTCATTTTTATGGCATTAATATCCTCGGAGTATTTCAACAAATCCTAAGATGGTTAGTTATCCACCATGTAAAGAATCATAAGGTGCTGACGTTACAGGCTTTACCCAAACGGAATAAAAGATGTGAACAGGGCAGGAGTCCATCTTACATCAACCCCTTCCTCGTTCCAAGCTCTTTTTTTCTCAGCCGAAGGGTCAGCAAAACGTCAGCACTTTGTGATTCTTCACGGCAGATAACTCTTTGAACCATTTCTTTCTTGGGTTTTCATCATCTTGAGCCACCAACGAAGTCTGCTAGTTTTGTGCCTAAATTAGGAAATACATTTATTACTAGAGGAATAATCTTTCAGCTCGTGCTGTATTCCTTACCTGAACATACCTTTCAAGTCACTAGAGGGCGTTAGACAGCAAGTTTACTTGCATAAATGGTGATAAACAATATTACTCGTGAAATCATTTTACATCAATGGTGATAAATAAACAACAATATAAAAATGATTATCAAATATTGATGTGAATATATATATATATATATATATATATATATATTAAAAAGCTTTGATAAATTTGTTAAGCAATATCAACTTGCTGAAGCTTAATGCAACTCACACCAACACACGCTGCATTTTGCACCCGATTCAATGGGAAAATGATTACGAACACCTGGTCTCATGAGGTTTTACACAATTGATCAAAACATTTCGAAGAGTAAAGCTTTCACACATATGCACATGATACACTCCCTTACATCACACCAACTAACCTCCGATACACACATTATTCATAGTACAAAGATCTTGGACACATGGAAAGTGATAAGGAACTTTTGACACGCCGCGACACAAGATTCGCTTCGACAGTGTTTGGTACCTGGCCTGGACGCACAAACAAGTGTAATAGAAACGATGCTGCCCTCTGGTAGTAATGCAGTACCCATCCAAATTCTAAACAGTGCAGTGAGACCACCTGCCTTCATCGCCACATGGCAATCTTGCTGGATGCTGGAAATGGCTAAGCTTGAAGCAATTATGAAGCAGAGTAACAGAGTTGTACAAACTTACCCCCATTGTTTCTTTTGGCAAAAGCAAAGGTTTTGCTTCTGTTATCTGTATCTCTTGCATCTCTCCAGCCATCGTTTCTGAAAAATAAAAATAAAGATGGGGGAAAAAAACCCACAACCTCAGTCACTTTCAATGCCAAGCAAGAAAAAAGGCAAACAGCTGCAATGGTCAATGTGATCCAGCGGATGGACCGTGAGCAATGCATTCCATCAGACAGTGAAGTGTGCAGCGCTTTGTTATGCCGGTCGGTCCCCCAAACGGTGCAGCAATATGATCGACACAAGCTCCAGTTTACCGAACAAAGACAGAAACGCCGAACACCGGAGCATGTTCGAAATACAAAAGCACCACTTAAACAAATTGCTTTCTGGAGCCAAGAGGACAGCCTTTGCTCATTTTCTTGACAGCTCCAATACCTAAAAGGCAAGATAACCACAACATGCAAGCACAATGCTACCTTCCAGATATGTATGCTGAATGGATATGAAAGCAGGGCAAGGAAACCTGGAAGGCAATTATTATTTTTAACTGGGAAGTACAGTTAAAAAAAAATAAAAAAAAGCTAAGCTACCCATAGTTTTGCAGAAGCCATAATAAGGGAAGGGAATACGAGTCAACCACAATGAGTGGACTAGCATCACATGTAGAACAGACATGGTGGAGCAGGGAGATTATCACACCATGAAAATCATTCAGGAGCAGACTGGGTTTTTAAAAGTGACAATTCAATAGCGACATGGCAGTTCTCCTGTGACCAACTTTGACCCCCTGAAGGTCTTAAGAAAAAAAAAAAAAAATCCATTAATCCAGCCTAAAAAGCCATAACAACATCTATTTTAACACATACTTTGAGCAGACACCAATCTATATTATACAAGCGTAACGCCTACGTCCCCCGTCGGTGAAGTGATGCGAGTTGACAAAGTGGCAGACGCAAGGCGGCCATCTTGGATTTTGACGTGGCGCCCCAATTTTCAATAGCGTTCTCCCTTGTGCATCGATACACCCACACACCAGATTATGTTAGTAGTTCGTTTATTTTTCAAGATATTTTGCTCACAAGGTTCAGACATACATATGGTGGCGGCCATCTTTGATTTTGACGTGGCGACCCAATTTTCAATGGCGTTTTTCCTTATGCCGAGATACACGCACACACCAGATTAGAAGTTGGTACTTCGCTTATTTTTCAAGATATTCCGCTCACAAGGTTCAGACATACATGGCGGTGGCCATCTTGGATTTTGACGTGGCGACCCAATTTTCAATAGCGTTCTCCTTTAGGCGTAGATACACCCACACACCAGATTATAAGTTAGTAGTTCGTTTATTTTTCAAGATATTCCGCTCACAAGGTTCAGACATACATGGCGGTGGCCATCTTGGATTTTGACGTGGCGACCCAATTTTCAATATCTTCCTTATGTGTAGATACACCCACACACCAGATTAGAAGTTGGTACTTCGCTTATTTTTCAAGATATTCAGCTCACAAGGTTCAGACATACATGGCGTCAGACATACATGGTGGCGGCCATCTTGGATTTTGACGTGGGTTGCACCCACACACCAAATTTGAATGCGGTCCTTCGCTTACACACGCACGTACGCATGCACGGACGGACGGACACATGGACGGAGGGGAAAACCATAGTCCCCCTTTCGCTCCGCGGTGCGACAGGGGACAAAAATGGAAGTGTCTGTCTGTCCCCAAACTACTCAGTTTTGGGGCTAGCCCCACCAAACCTTCTGTGGAACGTTTTGGGGTCCCAGTGGATGTTGCAAGATAGGTATGAGGTTTCATAAATTCCTCAATAAAATTATGATTTTGAAATACCTGGCCAATTATTGGCCAAAAATAGCCAATTATTGGCTCGATATGAACCTGATCCCAAATCCAGAAGTGAACAGATGATGACAATGGGCTGGTTTGATAACATATCAATACAATCTTGATTTAACACAGTATTTTGTTATAGTATTAATGTATGATTGGAACGATGCTGTTTGGAATGAAAATAGAGATCGAGTTTAAATATGAATGAGGAAATGACGTGAGAATTTCTATTTTCTAAATAGGTGTTGGCTTAGCGGTTAGGGTGCCAGCTTAGGATCCTGGGTTCGAATCCCGGTCGATCGCTGAACGCCAGGGGGGTTGACTCAGCCTGTCATCCTTCCGAGGTCGGCTAATTGAGTACCAGTTCACTGGTAATTCCCTGTTTGTCGTAAAAGGCGACAAACAGGGTTGGCGGCAGGAAGGGCATCCGGCCGTAAAACATTGCTTCAAAAAGGGGACCAACAACAAACAACAACAACCACGGTGCCCGAAAAAGGCCAACCCCCGCTTTGCGGGGAAAAATGGCCTCTAAAGGTGGTTTTTGGTTTTGTTTTTTGCGGAGTCGCCATATACAGATGCGCCATTGACTGGGTACAGAACCAGACGGGGTACGTTCTTTGCCCAAGTCATTCACAAACAGGCTGTCCATGTCTAACATTCGACTGAAGGTGGCACAGCAATGTGGAATTTATTGATTCATTGTTTAGCATTCACCATTTCTGCATTGTTTGCTTTTGGCTTCCCATCCGTGCATAGCATGGGTACCTCGCTACTCAAGTTGCATGCACATTTGGAAAATTAGTCCTGGCGGAAAACCCCCCAAAAGCTGCATCTCGGGTGAGATATAAACTCGGACCAGAAGGCGGTTGTGGAAACGGTGAAACACAATCGCAAGTTACCAAAGAAAGCAAAACGAAAGGTGGATTTGACATAGCTATGCAAAGGCAAGCAGAATTGCAAGCAGGGTTTGCAGTACAAAGTCAAACTAGAATGTTACTCTTCGACATCGCGGCGTCAATCAACATGCCTCTGCTCATGCTATTACATCATTTTACCAACTTGTACCAAGTTTCATTTAAATCCTTTCAGGTGTTCTCCAATATCACATTTTACATGACATGACCTCTAACGTTTGCTGCAGAAATCTAATCAGTTCATCTTTTCATCACAATATGTACTCGTACTAAGTTTGGTTAAAATCCAGTCACTGGATCAAAAGTTAGTGCAGCAACATAATTTTTACCAAACGGGACTTCTGACCTTTGGCCTATTGACCCCATAATTGAATCCGTTTATTTTGGTGTCATCATACATACTTGTACCAAGTTTGATTTGGTTCCCTTCAGCTGTTCTCAAATTATAGTGGGAACGAAAATCTATCATGGACGCACAGACAGACGGACAACCGGAAAACATACTGCATCTGGCGACTTAATCTGCGGAGGCATAGAAACATACGAAATGCTTGCTGCGAGTGGTGTGTGTAGACCAAAATCCACACAAGGAAGAAGTTGGCTCAAATGAGAAGATATGGCAAGACCTGAAAGAAAGAAAGCAAAGCACCCTATATATGAAAGGAGGTGATTATGAGGAGATCTGATGGAGAAGTTTAAAATAATGAAGGGTAGAGAGAAGTGCAGAAGGGTTTTCAGCAGAATGGATAGTGACAGGACCAGGAGCCATAGTCTGAGAGCAAAGAAGAAGAGAGGAAGGACTGCAGTAAGGCAGG
This sequence comes from Myxine glutinosa, assembly GCF_964187855.1. Classification (NCBI taxonomy): domain Eukaryota; kingdom Metazoa; phylum Chordata; class Myxini; order Myxiniformes; family Myxinidae; genus Myxine; species Myxine glutinosa. The sequence goes on along the minus strand of NC_136265.1, from coordinate 126,293,521 downwards.
TCTTTCAGTCAAAGTAGTCATCGGAAGGAATTATCTCGTTGGAAAGGTAGTGGCAGCAGAAACAGAATGGTAGGTATTGAGGTATGGATGGGTGATAAGTCGGTTTAAAGCTGTATTTAAACTAGCAACGGTACCCACCCTATGGGTGGGACTTCAATTGGGAGGCCCAAATGAAAAGGCAAAATATCAGAAAGTGAAGGCTTTTTAAAATTTTTAACGATTCATATAAACATCCGTTGAATCATATCACACGCAAATCATCAAAATCTAAACAGTACATGGTGCCCATTTTGAAAAAGATTGAATTCTGCAAAACGGAGGTGGCCGCTACACGTCTTTCTCAGTCGCACCTTTATGTGTGAAGAGTGCGCCCCGAATCTGCAACACGGAAGCGGCCGCTACACCTGTTTCTCAGTCACTTTGCACACGCTGCCATGTTACTTCGGAGCCGCACGTTTATATAGGAAGAGTTCGTCATGAGTCGATCTACTCTCTCCTGGTACATAGAATAAACAGTATTTGTAGAATTTCAACAAAAGCCACATCACTGTTCATATCGGTAAATATTATTCCATCGTGTTTGGAAAAACTGGAAAATTGGAAAACTTGGAAAAACAATATAGCCTATTTTACTCCCAGGGGTCCCACCCAAAATATCGTTGCGATCGGTTGAGCAGTTTTTGCGGTACCTTCGAACGGACGGACGGACATTTGGTGAATTATAGTAAGATTGAATGATATCTTCAAAATTATTGTTTTATTAAAATTCAAGTATAGTAAGACCCCAACATTCGCAAAGGATACGTTCCTGGAAAATGCCATAGATGTCGAATCCACAAATGTAAGGGCATTGTTTGAATTAGGGGTGGGGAGATGGGGGAAGTCTAGACTCATGGAAGAGCTATGACACAGAACAAACAAGAAAGAGCAATCAGAGATTGCAGACCCTCGCCAGAACTGTTTTTAATGGTTTTTAATGCTTTTGTGTTAAAGCAAATATGGTGGCCGAACCACATGACCGATGACGGCATCATTTTTATTTTATCCACCAATTTATCCCCAGATGATGCTAAACAAATTTAATCTTGATCGGATGAAGTTTTGTGCTTGTCGAATTATGACGTCATAATGGAGGCACCGATGACATCATCATTAACAAATGTTATTTCCCATGGAGAGTTCTTTACAATGAGCTATTTCTCAATTTTTCAAAGCAGTGCTTTCGGAGATAGAGGTGCAAATGTTTTTGGTTTTTCCAACATGGCGCCTGTACCACGTGACCTATGATGTCATAATTATCATTAAAAATGACAGGTGGAGGTGCACCTCTGGTGAAAATTTCCTGTCAATCAGACCAACAGTTGCAGAGAAAATCATATTTATTCTGTGCGGACAAACAAACAAACAGACTCAAATGCAATACCCACTCCTCTGGTGAGGGCAATAATGACGTAACATAAAGGGAACATCAGGATAAAGGGAAAAGGAAAACAGTAGGGAGGAGTGAGAAAATAGACTGACTGAGGTAACGATGAGGGGTAAGGGAGAAGACATAGGGTGGACAAGATGGATACGCAAGTAAAGTTTTTGGGAGGGGTGGGGTGATTTAACAGGTGTAGAAAAAAAAAACCACTTTGGATGGGGGATGACTTGAAATGGTGATGAACAGCTGTCCTGAAGACATGGAAGGAAGAATGAGATTGAAGAGCATGGAAGGTGGAGCCACAGGCATGGGACAAAACGAAAAGAAAAAGGAATAGATGAGTGGAGGTGTGCAGTGTTTCTGGATTTAGGCAGTTTCACGAGGTGGGGGTTGCTGATGGACCACGTGCGTCCTGCAGATACCGGAGGGGGGGGGGGGGGAGGACAAAATACGGAGAGGGCATAGGGTGCAAGTCTCGACAAGGCACGTCACCAGGTTTTAGAGGGAGGAGCTTGAAAATAAATAAATTAAAAGCTCATTCTTGAGACGAGGCAGAAGTTGTTTTCTCGCTCTTTAAAGTTGACACTTGTTGTGAGCTTTGTGGAATGATCTGAGGTTGTCTTCAGTTGGATATGACTGCCAGGAGGAGATTGCAAGTTGTTTTAAAACAACTACCTCACCATTGGATTCAGAACCCCAAGAGAGGGAGGATGGGTAAGATAATTGAAGATGAGATGGGATAAATCGGTGCATAAGAGAGCAGGTTTATGTGGAGGAATTCCCAGGCTGAATTTATATCAGTGGTGTTGGATATCGAAGACCAGTATTGATGTTTAAATAAATTAAAAAAATAAATAATGAAGCGTGAATGCAGAAGCAGGTCACATGTTACGGTCCGCGAATGTTGAGGTCCAACTGCATATACTTGAACACTCTGTGGGGAGTCCTCTTTTTCCCTTCAAAAGAGGTGAGGTCCAATGGCACCAAGCTTCTGCACTGCCGTGACCATTATACTTCTCCAGTCCTGTCCTCAGCCAACTCTCCCCACCTTACTGATGTCCCTCCTCAACTGTGGTCTACCTTTTCTCCTCATACATTGCTCCTTCAACCTACCTATTCCCTTTGCCATCCTCTCTTTCCATCCGCACCAAGTGTCCAGCCCATCTCAACCGGTATCTCATCAATCTCTGGGTCAAGCTCATCTGCACACCAATCTCCTCCCTCAGTTCCTCCATTCTCCTTCTATCCACCCTCTTCACTCCCACAATCCTCCTGACCCAGTTGTTCTTGCAAACCTGCAGACTCTGTTGTTGTCTCTGTCAGTGCCACAGTCTCCAGACGTAAACGTAGGCCAGCATTACACATGACATCAGAACCTTTCCTTTCAATCTCCTTGAAATCTTTGTCTGCCATTACACCCTTCACCTTCCTCCACACATTCAAACCCACATGAATCCTTCTGAGCACCTCTGCCTCAGACTTACCATCCCCGGTCACTGATCCCGTCAGATACTCAGCCCCATTTCCCTGTCTGATCTCCTTCACCTCTAACCTGATATTCATTTATTTTCTCTGCTGCACGGCCCACATCAGCCCAGTCTTCTCCTTAATCATCTTCACCTAATGTTTCCCAAATGCATCCTTCCATTCCCCCCAATACTTCATGCATCTCCCACACCCTCTCCACCACAACAGCATGATCATCCGCATACAACATCCTCACCTCATGTTCACCTTCCTGCTTCCCAGCTTCATCACCATGATAAACCCCGAGTGGGCTCAGTGCACTTCCTGCCTCAAAATTATGTTCACACTGAACTCCTTAAACATCCCAGGACCAACCAGAACACTTCCCTTCGTTTCCTTGTACATCCCCTTCCACCAACCTAACTGGTGCTTGCAGCACTCCCATCCATCTCAGTGTCGCAATCACCATCTCTTGGGACGGTGTCGTCTGCCTTCAATTCCACAAATCCAAATGCCATTTCATCTTGAACCTTCACAACCTCTTCTCCATAAGGTGAAAATGACCTGAAATCGAAAAATCAAAACCTGAGTGATTGTGCAGGCTATCAATTAGAAGGGCTGTATCAGGTTTCAGAGCAATCGTTTGGTAAATAAGGGATAAGAAGATCTGAAGTTTCAGGGGACAAGCCACCACACATCACACCTTGTAGTTAGCCAGTTAAGAGGAAGCATCGTTCATTTATTCAGGAAAGCACCAAATTTGGCACAGATGTAGTATGGACCTATACAATTGTTTTCCTGAGGGGTGCCCAAAAATTCAGAAAATTCAAAAAAATGTCCTGGATGCCGTGAAAAAGGGGAGAAAACGGGTATTGATTCGAACTGTAGATTCTGATATTGTGGTCTTGGCAATAGCACACTACTTTACCTACCAGTCACACGGTGTGGAGGAACTCTGGATTGCCATTGGCACTGGTAAAAGCTACCGCTACCTTGCCATCCATAAAATTGCCACCGGCCTTGGCCGCAGGAAGTCCGAGTCTTTGCCATTATTTCATGCCTTCACTGGCTGTGACAGTGTCATTTTTTGCCCAAATTGGGAAAAAGACAGCCTGGAAGGCTTGGGAGGCATACCCCAGCATCACGCAGACCTTTCATGCTCTTGCTTTTAGGCCATCTGTGGACGCTATTACTATGGAACTACAGAGCATAGAAAGATATGTTGCCATCCTCTATGACCGGACTACCGAGATAAAGACAGTGAATGACATGCGCCGACACTTGTTCACGAAGAAGGCAAGAACAATTAATCACATTCCCCCAACAGCAGACGCCTTCGAACAACACCTAAAACGTGCATGTTTTCAGGCTGGACACGTATGGAGTCAGGCACTTGTGCCCTACCCAGAACTTCCATCACCAGCTGATTGGGGCTGGATGAAAACAGGGACTTCTTGGACACCAATTTGGACCACAATACCACTGATACAGGAGGCATGTTCAGAGCTTACAAGCTGCCATTGTAAGTCGGCCTGCAAAAGCAACTGTAAATGCTCCAGGGCAAATCTGCCCTGCACATCAGTGTGACTGCGATGGACAGTGCTTGTAATACTACGCGTCTGTGCGAGAGCCTCCACCTTTCAAGTGCCCACAATATTTTAAGTTAAAACTGCAACTGTGTGTAACTTTGATTAATTAATACCATTCCATTGTTATCAGAGACCAATAAAACAATGTGCATCACTTGGAATTGAAATTTTACCTAAAATACTATGAGAAAAAAAAAAAAAAAAACACCTTTAGAGGCCATTTTTCCCCGCAAGCGGGGGTTGGCCTTTTTCGGGAACTCTGGTTGTTGTTGTTTTTCGGTCCCCTTTTTGAAGCAATGTTTTACGGCCGGATGCCCTTCCTGACGCCAACCCTTTTTGCCGCCTTTAACGACAAGCAGGGAATTACCAGTGAACTGGTACTCAATTTGCCAACCTCGGAAGGATGACAGGCTGAGTCAACCCCCCTGGCGTTAATTCAGCGATTGACCGGGATTCGAACCCAGGATCCTAGGATCCTAAGCCGGCACCCTAGCCGCTAGCCCAACACCAGGAATCCTGCTCCCTTCATTGCATGTTTTATGTGTCTGTGCACGTTTTCATGTTCAATGTGTTAGCTCTTACACGAGCCTCGATTCTGTATATTAAAAAAAAAAAAAAAAAAAATGGGCTGTGATTGTCTGTCCATCCGTCTGTCCGTTAACCTTTTTTGCTATTTTTGCTACTCCTCCCTATCACTACTCCTACCCAACACCAGGAGCAGGAATATGAGATTCAAGAAAAATGGAAACACCATGGCGGCCATCTTGAAATTAAAGATGGATGCCAATCTTTATGCAATTGATCCCATTGGATTCAGAGACCATGAAAACATGGGGTAAGACACTGGAACTGTGGTGTTATCGCTCATAGTATAGAAGTTATTGAGGGAAATAGGTCACAGAGGGCGGTCATGTTGAAATTCAATATGGCGGCCACCAGGGGTTCTGAATTTTTGGGCGCCCCTCAGGAAAACAATTGTACAGGTCCATACTACATCTGTGCCAAATTTGGTGCTTTCCTGAAAAAATGAACGATACGCCCTATTTTTCGGTCTTAACTGCCTGAAGTATTGGGAACCTGCATGATCCCAATTTGAAAAATACAAAATCCAACCGTCTAAGACCGAGTGATCCTGGAGATCATCGATTAGAAGGGTTGTATTGGGTTTCAGAGCAATTGGTTAGTAAACAAGGGATGAGTCGTGATCCTAAGTTTCAGGGGCAAGCCCTCTTGGGAGCCCCCATAATCCTAATTTGAAAAATACAAAATAATAAAGTCTATGACCGAGGAATCCTGCAGACCAAGTGGAAGGAGTGTCGGGTTTCAGAGCAACTGGTTGGTCAAAGGGTAACTACCCAGCCAACAATCCCTCCACCCCCTCCATCCTCGGAGCCCCCATGATCTGAAAATAAATAAATAAATAAATATCCAAGCCTGAGCGATTATGCGGGCTATAAAGTAGTAGGGCTGCATTAGGTTTCAGAGCAATCAGTTTGTAAATAAAGGCAGACCCGGGATCTGATGTTTGGGGGTTAACCCCACCATGGTCCCCATGATCCAAAATCGAAAAAATAAAAATACTCATAAAAATCGAAGCCTGAGTGATTGTGCAGGCTACTGTCTTGTATTAATGTGTCAAGTTGAAGAACAATCAGCCGGGTGATAAGGGAGGAGTAGCAAAAATAGCAAAAAAGGTTAACGGACAGACGGATGGACAGACAATCACAGCCCATTTTTTTTTTTTTTTTTTTTTTTTTTTTATATACAGAATCGAGGCTCGTGTAAGAGCTAACACATTGAACATGAAAACATGCACAGACACATAAAACATGCAATGAAGGGAGCAGGAGACAAGAGGGGGGGAGAGAGGGAAGCGCACAAGCACAACAGAAGAGAACAGGGACGTCGGTAGATCTGTGGAAGGGGGAGGGCTGGGGGAGGAAGTAGGGCTACACGGTATAAAGCAAATGAACACCGAGGAATTTCAGCATTTTACCCATTTTATAAAACACATTATACAAGTTCATCTCCTCAAGAATCGTGATATCGTTTTTGGCCCCATCTCTCAATTAAATGGTGAAGAATCACTTAAATTCTCTTATCCGAATCCAGATCTTCACCAAAACCGAATCAATTCATCCCTGTCAAGCATCCAATCTGTCTGAATGTGTCCATAACTTTTTGAGATATCCTGCTCACAGCCAAATGGGTGAATACCGTATAAACTCCACCCACATTTGGTGGCGGAGGTAACGATAAAGCATTTAATAATGGCAACCGTTTGAAACATTTGGGAATTCTCACAAACCTTGGAACAGATGGAGAAAAAAAATATTGGAATTGCAAGCAATTTATACTGGAATTAAATGGCAGTCATGAAAACAGAAAAGGCTTCTTTTCAGAGGTTTGAATTCTAAAAGGTGGATTGCAAGGCTGTGTAACCTCCACACAGAACTCTTATTCAGTAGGCATGAAGGAATGAAAAGGGATTGTAATTGGGGGTGGCAGTGCATCCCTGGGCTTACAAACCCCAGTTATGCCGACGGTGCTGAATCAATAGCAGATTCAGAGCAACGAAAGAGAACATTGATGGCAGTGAATTGATAAGGCAAACATAGAATGTAGATAAACAAAGGAAACAAAAGAATGTTGATAAGTAAAAAGAAAGTTAGTCCAGTACATGAAATCACTGGAAATGCACAGAGATTAGAAGAAACGGAAAAGTTTGTAAAGCCTGCCATTTGATGAGCACGAATGGGGAATGGTGCACAGGAATCAGATAGGGAATAGAGATAGCTCGGAGCGTTTTCACAAGCATGAGTACGAGGTTGAGGTCTCCAGACAAATGACCACATGAAAGGATAAGAATAATACCACCTTCAAATGCCCCAATTATTCCAACTATATTGTGGAGTTGTACAAGGAAAGTCTTTCACAAACCTTTCACGACTGAAGGTGCTTTGAGCAGGAATTCCAAATTTCTTGAGTTCCGACAACAACTCGTCTACTTTTAGTCAGAAGACACCGTGGGATCGTTAACAAAAACCAACGCCAGTGAACGGACATGCAGTTTAACGCCCGTCCGAAGTGAGGACGGCGCACCGATAAAACGCCCTGCCTGCAAAACACCAATTTGATGGTTTCGAGTCCGGACGGGGACTGAACCCAGACCAGACAGCGAAGACCAGTGCACTACCTCGACAACATTGTAGAATCCAATTCTTTATTCAAACAGTAAAACAGCTGTTCACCACCATCTCTTATCTTCCCCCATCCAAAACCTTGATCTTTTTTACCCCCGCTAATTCACCCCAGATCCACTTTGTTGAAATTCCAACTTCTTTCCTGGAAGTCCTTGCAGTGCCCATATGTTTTATACCTCTCCCACCTCCCCCCCCCAAGCCCTCTCCCTCCCACAGATCTCTCGATGTCCCTGCTCTCAAATGTTGTGTTTGTGTGCTCCCCTCTCTCTCCCCATCTTGTCTACCACTCCCCTTATTATATGTTTTATGTGTCGGTTTGACTTTTTGTGTGATTAATGTTAGCTCTTTCACGAGCCTCGATCTTGTATACAAAAAAAAAGAAAAAAAAAATGTGCTGTTTAAAGCAGCTTGTCAAAATGGTGATGGGGGGGGGGGGGGGTCATCAGAAGGTACTACCACAACCAGCCACACCTGTGCAAACAAATCTCAGCACAGACAAGAGTACTTTTCCACACCAGTATCAGTCATTCACCCCTCCCTCCCACCTACCCAACACTACCACCACCAATGGCGGGCAAGTTTCCCAATGACATTAGAACAGCAGTCGTAACATTGTTCTGAAACTTTTTGAAAAAGGCAAACACCTTGATTATCATCTTGGTCATGGTTTAACCCTTCAGCTCTCTGGCATGTACAAATGTCATGTCAATGAATCGGACAACGTAATGAAATCTGTCTTGGGCTTTGTCCTCATGGTGGAAACGGCTTCAGGCAACTTTCTCTTACCCAAACAAACTATCGAACAGTCATTAGTTATAATAACACATCATTAGTTTCATAGTCTCATTAGAATTACATTTCAGGGTTATATTTATAACATTAGATGAAGAAACTATGTTCTTCTTCCCTTCATGGCAGAAAAATGTCCACATATGTGAGCGAACGATGGAATGCGCAAGCACATGCACCCCCTCCCCCTTGCTCATTTCTTTTCCATTTCTATTCCCTCAATTCTCACCTCCATCCCACCACGACACCCCACCCCCATCTTTTTCACCTGGAAAATGAGGTCAATTCCACTTTTAGAGTTGCTGGAAAATATAAACTTTCCTCCTTCAAGGTGTTTCCAATTCCTTAATATCTCTTCCTGGTTACTCCCTCCTCCGGTATGATAGAACTGAACCACGTCCTGGGTGTGTGGTTGCTATCTTTACAAAAAAAAACTCTTCCCCACTCTCCTTGCACTGCCCTTTCTCCAACCCACCCTCCGGAGTACCTCTGGCTACGGCTTCCCTTCCGCTCCCACCTTTTGTTCATGTGTGTCAAACAATCCTCCAAACAGTGATGACTCAGTTTACATCTCGCTGTCTGACAACATGGACCAACTTCTATCCCCTCATCCCAACTCGCTCTTCCTCATATGTGGCGACTTCAACTGTCATCATGCCAGCTGGCTGGGAGTGGGTACCTCTCTCACCAGCTACGGCACCTCAGCAAAGGACTTTTGCGACTAACTGTTAAACTCCCAAAATCAAGACTCTCTGCTCACCTTCACTCCTTCATTCCTCTTTTCTCCCACCTCTGGAACAAACACCCTCACTCTTTAATCCCACTCCGCCCTCCAGGTCTTTAAAACAGCTGTTCACCACCATCTCTTATCTTCCCCCATCCAAAACCTTGATCTTTTCTACACCCACTAATTCACCCCAGATCCACTTTTTTGAAATACCGACTTCATTCCTGGAAGTCCTTGCAGTGTCCATGCGTTTTATCCCGTGTACCCCGCCCCAGCCCTCGCTCTTCAACAGATCTCCCGATGTCCCTGTTCTCCATTGTTGTTGTGCTTCCCTCTCTTTCTCCCTTTTGTCACCCGCTCACTTTATTACTTGATTTATGTACTGTATTTATGTTTTTATGCGTTTTATGTGTTAGCTCTTCGACGAGCCTCGACTTTGTATACAAAATAAATAAATAAGAAGACGTCATGCGGAGCACGATACTTGCAAAATCTGCCCCCCCACCCCCAAGAAAAAAAAATTCCATTGATACAGCAAATGGTCCATTTCATCAAGATTAAAATTGACAATCTTGATCAAAGCTCAGGTCAACAGGAAGAAAAGTGACGATTTTTCAGATGAAAAACGATGATTTTGTAAGGTTGACCTTGAGTTGACCTTTGACCTTTTGACCTCGAAAATAGTTAGTTTCCCTATTTAGTGACAATGTGCAAATGCTGTTCAATTTTCAAGTCAATCAGATGAAAATGCTGTTCAATTTTCAAGTCAATCAGATGAAAATTGAGGATTATAAAAACTTGGCCAATGTTGACCTCAAAAATAGTCGGTGGTTGAATTCAGTGACCAGATATGTAAATCCTCTTAGAATTTCAAATCCATCAAATGAAAATTGGTGATTTTAAAATTCGGCCTATGTTGACCTTTTGGCCTATGTTGACCTAAATTATAATTTGTGGCTGAATTCAGTGACCAGATATGCAAGTCATCTTCAAATTTCAAGTCAATCGGATGAAAATTGAGGATTTTAGAAATTTGGCCTATGTTGACCTTTTGGCCTTTTGACCCCAAAAACAATAGGCTTCTCAATTGGGACGACCTATACAACTTGAAGTTTTGTGACGATCGGTTTAGAAGTGTGACCTTTAGGCCGGTGACAGACAAACAGACAAACAGACAAACAGACCCACAAACGCAACCGACCAATACACTTGAAAAATCTTCGATTTTGCAAGTAAAAAAGCAAATCCAGCTAATAGTTTTCGAACAACAAACCTCTTTCTTCCATTACTTGCACCAATAACGACCGAGACAAGAACGAACCATTACTCGACTAACCAAAAAGCAATGGCAAACAACGATGTCCATTTCAACGGCTGATAGGCCGTTCAATGAACCGTTGAACCGCTGATAGACCGTTCAAATTGAACTCCATTCAATGTACAATGTGCGCTGAGTGGGTTCATCAAAAATGTAGCGGTCTGAGAGGGTCATTAACCAGTGTGGCAGCTACATTCAAATGTAAGGTGTGCACAGAGGGAGCTGCAGATGGAGGAAATGTCGAGTTGGATCTTGGAGACGGCATGAAGCTGGAAGGTGTGAAAACATTTTGCTACCTCGGAGACATGCTGAATGGAGAAGGTGGATCAGACTCGGCAACGGTTGCTAGAGTGAGATGTGCATGGAAGAAGTTTCGGGAACTGAGTGGCGTGCTGATGAGGAGGGGAGTGTCGTTGAAGCTGAAGGGAAAGGTGTATGCTGCATGTGTGAGAAGTGTTATGATTTATGGGAGCGAGACATGGGTAATGAACGTAGAGCAGCAACGAAGGCTGGAAAGGGTGGAAATGCGAATGGTTCGATGGATGTGCGGAGTATCGTTGAGAGAGAGGAAGACAAATGATGAAATGCGAAAAATGATGGGAATAGAGCCTGTGATTGATGTTGTGAAGAGGAACAGGTTGAGATGGTTTGGTCATGTGTTGAGGAAGGATGAAAGTGACTGGTTGAGGAGAGTGATGGAAATGAATGTAGAAGGAAGTAGAGGACGGGGAAGACCGAGAAAGACTTGGCTAAAGATGGTGGAAGAAGAAATGCGGGCAAGGGGGTTAACAAGGAGAGATGCAGAAAATAGGGCAAGATGGAGAAGATTGTCATGGGGACCGCAAGGCTAACCCCCGCTCTAGCAGGGAAAATGGCCTTAAAATGCATGTTGTTGTTGTTGTTGTTGTATACGCCCATTATATCTCGAGCATTTCACGAATGGGATACAGATTATGTCCTCAAAGTTGATGACCCATGAGAATGGCTTTGCACAGCAATCATTACCAGCACGTAGAGCGTGTACAGATGAGGTCCAAGTAACCTGCATCAAGAGAAAGGAAAACAGCGGCTTCTGTAATTTACAGGTAATCGAGGGGCTCTGGTGAGATGCTCTCAGGTTTACCTGCAAAACCGGAGCACAGGTTTTTATTGCAGCGGACGGGTGGGACCCTCAAAAGCCATCATCAAGATGAGATCTTTTTTATTTTTTTACGTTTTTATGGAAATTCCATCTCGGTTTCCAATCCTGACCCTCATGCTCAATTGTGCAGCCACACATGAGAACAGCCTCCCCTGCAATAAAACTCGACAGGTTTTCAATAGAAATAAACATTGTAAACGCGGCAGGTCGAGTGTTTTGAAAGACTATTCAAACAAGAAAAGAAAACCCATATCAGGTCCCACGGAGCCTGGCCTGCAAGTTAAGAAACACAAACATTGCAACATTATCGAGTGACGTGTAACTAACGCAAGCAACGCATCTTCAAACAGAGCGAAAGTTATTTACAATTCTTGCACACATCGGACAAAAGCAAGGTTGTAATTAAAGATAAGGTCATCGACAAGAACACCTGTTGAACCAACCCTCTCGATGCAACGCTCTTTTTTCTCTCTCTCTCCAAAAAGCCACGTTGAAGACAATCTTTTGCACAAAAGCAAGGTACCAAGTGAGTTCTATCCTTTTTAGACATTTGACAATGCGACTCATCAGCAGATGCCTTATATTGCAAGGAACTTCGATTTGGGGGTGGCCATTGGATGAATATGAATGAATGATCGTTTTAAGGCCATTTTACCCGCTAGAGCGGGGGTTAGCCTTGCGGGGCCGATGACAATCATGGTTCCCTGTTTGAGGCAACGTTTTTATGGCCGGATGCCCTTCCTGACGCCAAACCTTGGTCGCCTCTTACGATGTGCAGGGATACGGTGTACCTATTCTAAACCGGGGTACACACCGTGATCATTCATCCCAGCAAGCTGGTACTCAATTTGCCGACCTCGGAAGGATGACAGGCTGAGTCAACCCCCCTGGCGTTAATTCAGCGATCGATCGGGATTCGAACCCAGGATCCTAGGATCCCAAGCCGGCACCCTAACCGCTAAGCCAACACCAGGCCACTAGGCCCATAAAAGACTGCGAAATGGTTGCCAACCTCTGACCATTACAGCAACGTAGCTGGTTAATGGTGCCATTCGTGGCAAGGTGCCCAGAGCAAAAAAATCAGTAAAATAACTAGAGCTTCCAGGGAAGCAGAACTCAACTGAAATGACTGGGCAACTTTAAAGTAGGTCAGTTGTCTGTACTAGATTTGACAAATGAAAAGCCAACAACCTTGTGTAATAATTTTAAGGTCCTTGTATCCTTGTGTGGTAAGTCTCACACACCAAGTTTGATCAAAATCCATAAATATTTGTGGACGTTAAAGTCTTAACGTCGTTTCGGAGCTGAAAACAATATGGAGGCCATTTTGTGATGGATCGGGTCAGAATGCAATAGCAACCTACCTTGTGTGGTAAGGGTTAAACATTCGAAGTTTGATCAAAATCTGTTAATATTTGTGGACGCCAGAGTGTTAACGTTGTTTTCATGACCAAAAATAAAATGATCGCCTAAGTCCGCCATTTTTCAACGGATCGGGCTGAAATGTAATACCAACCTGGTCCTTGGGGTAAGGATGCTGCATGTCAAGTTTGATCAGAATCGGTCGATATCTGTGGATGCTGGAGTGTTAACGTCGAAAAGTTAACGGACGACAGACGACGACAGACAACGGACGCCGGATGGTTCAGTATGTGCGCCCAGTTGTTAAAAATGAAAACAAACCGAGCTATTTATTTATTTCAAATACAGGCAGCGAAGGGCTCATGGGCAAAGAGAAACCAGTGGGAAGACAAATGGATGAATCAAATCACATGGAAACAACATTGGACTCAGCCAGGTGAGAGATAAAAAAGAGGAATTCAATCATTCATTTTGGATGCAGCAATTGGTTGCTGGATTGCACACTTGCTCAAGGGTGTGGCTGTGCCGCTGACACAGTGCCCCCTGTAGTTCACAGCAGGATTTGCAAATTATTCACGGTGTTAGTGACTGCTCGCCGACTCTTCGCGAAGCATATTGGATCTTTAGCGCCCACCAACTAATGCCGGGCAGACGGACGCCAAATTTAATGTCCGTCTGAGGGACGGCACAAACATTGATAACTGCACAAAGCCTGTGAAACACCCGGATAACAATTTATATCTGGGTCGAGATGCAAACCCAGGATAGACACCTTAAAAGGGGAAGAGTGCGTACTTCTGGAGCCGAGAACACCCTGCCAGGCTAAAAGAGGTGAGTATTGAGTTTACACTCGTGGAAGGTAAAGGGTCAACTTACAACCATCCTCTCATACATGGTCGAGCACAGGACATTCCCCAGAGTTATCGGTGAACTAATAGGTGAAAGAATAAAGGGTGAACTGCTGGCTGCACAAATGGATTAATTCGCTCCTGATTCTTAAGTTTGTGGAATAGTCTTCCTGCATCCATAGTCTCATCCTCTTCACTTCTGTCTTTCAAAAGTTCTGCCACCAAAGGTGGATGGAGGGTGTGTTTTCACCCATTTGTCTATCTGGAGCAAGATATAACAAAACGTTATAGACAGATTCAGATGAAACCTGGTGGACAGATTGTGTGTGTGAGACGTGGCCAAATTGATTAGATTTTGGTGAAGACAAATTTTTAAGCTTCTAACAGCTTCAGCATTGAGAGATGGGGCCAAAAACGATATGCAGCATGTCATTTCAAAAAGTTGTGGACAAGTTATGACAAAACCTGGTGGATGAGTTGGGTATGTGACAAGAACAAGCAGATTAGATTTTGGTTCAGGTCCAGATACAGATACAGATACAGATACAGATACAGCCCACCAGTGGGATACAAAGACAAAACTGCTCAGCCTGGGGGAGGTATGCGCTTTGCTGAGTGCCATTCTAGTTATTGGTGGATGTTCATCCCACCCCCACCAAGCACCACAATACCCCTCAGTTGTTTAGGAACATGCTGCCTTTTGTCATTTATTTAATACACATATGAGCGCACACATACACACAAAATAAATTGAAAGATTGTAGATCAAAACCTTTGGAACGAAACATAGAGCCCATTTGCCTTTGGCATTCTCCAAACTTTAAACGGGAATAGCGGCAGCGAGCGTGATAACATTCCTGCACTGTATGCGGAGAATTTAAAGAATATAAAACACAAATTACTGTCAAAATAAAAATTTAAGAGACATCTCGATTCCATTTACAGGCCTTTCGTAGAGGACAGGCTGTAGAAAAGAGGTCACAATCGCTAAGCGGCCAAAATACAGATCCGCACCGTACTCGAGCAACAAAGCATGAGATGTCAAGCTTTAGATGTTGCACAAAAAGCATAATCTGATGTGCCCATTGGATCAAAAGTAGAATTCAAAGTCCAATCACGTTACAACCTCCCACCCAAAATGGTACTACGACAACCGGCAGACTGCAGAGCCGAGCGGCTTCTCAAGCCTGCGATCGCATACATGCACAACGTTCTCACAAAGCTTGGGTCAGAAAATGACGCAACACAAAACCATTTCATACACCTGCAATAAGTCACGTAGTCATGGAACTTCAGCAGAACAGTTGTGCAATGCTACAATTGTTAAATAAATTGCTGAAATGTCATTTTAAACTCTCACCTGAAATGAGATGGCAAATTACACTTCCACGTCTCTCCTTCCCCAACACCCAACCCTTGCCCTCTTAAATAATAATAATAATTCATTTATTTTGTATAGCGCTTTTCAAGAAGCCCAAAGGCGCTTTGACAGAGTGGAAAACATAATGCATAACAAAACATGAAAACAACAATTGCAAAAAGACAAGAATCAATAGGGAAATATTTAAAGCAAAAGGAGGGAGAAGGAGAAGAGATAGTCAGGGGTTAAATGCTGTGGGTTGAATGTTGAATGCAGTGTTGAACAGGTGGGTCTTTAGTGATGTTTTGAATGTGGTGAGTGAGGAGGAGTCTCTGATGGTGTGAGGTAGTGAGTTCCAGAGGGTGGGAGCAGCGATGGAGAAGGCCCTGTCCCCCCAGGATCTGAATTTGGTCCGGATGGAGGGGGTCAGGAGGTTGGTACCAGCAGAGCGGAGGTTGCGGGTGGGAGTGTGCCTGGAGAGGAGGTCAGCCAGGTAGGATGGGGCCAGGTTATGGAGGGCTTTGTATGTCAAGAGGAGGATTTTGTACTGGATTCTCTGGGGGATGGGGAGCCAGTGAAGCTTGTAAAGGACGGGGGTGATGTGGTCACGGGTCCGGGAATGGGTGAGTAGACTGGCAGCGGAGTTCTGAATGTATTGGAGTTTATTGGTGATTTTTGAGGGTGAACCATAGAGGAGGCTATTGCAGTAGTCCAGACAGGACTCTCAAATAAGCCCCCTTCCCAAGTCTCAAGCTTGTAACAGATCCCCCGTAAGGAATTTTGATTTTTCTTCCTTCAAATGAAACCTCATGCCCACCTCTTCATCTATCTATAATTCCAGTAATCTCTGTGTGTCTGTGTGTCTGTGTGTCTGTGTGTCTGTGACCGCTGTTTCTCGACAACCACGGGTCCGATATACTTTAAACTTGCCAGGTATATTGCTGGGGACCCGAGGATGTGCCTTTTCAAGGTTTGTAATTAATCGGACAAGTACTTACCGAGCTATGTCCAAAAAACGCTTCAACCAATCAGAGAGCAGCGAGCTATCACGTGTGCCGAACGTGGCGATCAGACTCTGCCTCGGACGGCACATTTGACAGCGTATTCATTTATTTCACGTTGGAAAACTATGTTGCCGTTAAACTATGTTTTAAAACGAATTCAAACTGCGATTAAATTAAAACGATTCATCGTAACTGCGATTTGCGAACTTCCGGACAGTGACGACTTCACTTCCGGCAGCCAATCACAGAACGCTTTGTTGCGTAGGCGTGGCCGATGTGAGACGAGCGGAGCTGAGCGCGTTACGAGCTGACCGCCATTACGGTACGTAATTCGATTTCTTATGCGCATTATTTCTCCCAATTCAGTCAGAGCGAAGGGTGGAAGCGAAGAGCGTTGTTTTTTTTGTTTACGGGCGTACGGGCGGGGTAGAGCGTACGGGTAGCGTTTTTTTTTTTTTTTTGGCAAGGAACGGGCACCCACGTACGGGCAATGCCCTAGTAATAATCAACTTCGATAGAGTTATTGTAAAAATAACCTGAAATCCCCTTAGGTGTAATGTATATATTGTTACGGTGCTCAGACAGAAATCCCGCTCCTGAACACCGAATGCGTTACAGCCCGGGGTTCAGGTTTACGACGAGGGGGTTAGCCTCCGTTCCCTCCCGAACTTAACTGACCTGCGGCTGCCGCGCACAAATAACTTCGTACCTCGGCAGGTCGTGAACCAGCAACTAGGAACGCCAATTGGTCCGTAGCGCGATAGTTTACCTGTACCACATGACGGTCCCAATCTAGCCTTGGGACAAAATAACTGCAGTCACGCGCTTCCTATAGCCATGAATGTGCTTCCTACACCACACAACTCAACTGTTTGGCCCACTCTTCTTGTGCAAACTGCTCCAGTTCTCCCACATTTGAAGGGTGCCTTCTCCCAACTGCCGTTTTCAGATCTCCCCACAGGTGTTCAATGGCATTTAGAGCTGGATTCATTGCCGGCCACTTCAGAACAGTTCAGCGTTTTGTCTTGAACCATTCCTGGGTGCTTTTTGAAGTGTGTTTGGGGTCATTGTCCTGCTGCAAGACCCATGACCTTCGACGGAGACCCAGCTTTCTGATACTGGGTTGAATGTTGTGCTACAATATGCCTTGGTAATCTCCTGATTTCATGACACCATGCACACATTCAAGGTGCGCAGTGCCAGAGGGAGCACAGCAACCCCAAAAACATCACTGAACCACCTCCATCTTTGACTGTAGGGAAGGTGTTCTTTTCTTTGAAGGCTTCATTTTGCTTTCTGTAAACAGAGCTAATGTGCATTACCAAAAAGCTCTAATTTGGTCTCATCTGTCCACAGGACATTCTCTCAGAAAGATTTTGGCTTGTTCAGTGTGTTTTGGCATACTCCAGTTGGGTTTTCTTCTGTCTCTCAGCAGTGGGGTCCTCCTGGGTCTCCTACCATAGAACCCCCTTGCATTGAGTTGGTGACGCATGGTGCGTGTTGAAACTGTCGTACCATGTGTCTGAGGGTCAGCTTGAATCTGTTTGGCAGTTGATCGAGGTGCTTTCTCCACCATTCGAACAATCCTTCGCTGCAAACTTCGATCAAGTTTTCTCTTGCGACCATGTCCAGGAACGTTGGCTACAGTGCCATGGGACTTAAACTTCCTGATACCATTGCGTACGGTGGACACAGGAACATCAAGGTCTCTGGAGATGGACTTGTAGCCTTGAGATTGTCTATGCTTGGGTACAATCTTGTGTGTGACCTCTTCAGACAATTCTCTGGTTTTTTTTTTCTCCATGCTCATTGAGGTACACACAGTGACACTAAACAGCAGAATGACTCATTTTCTCCATTCAGTGGTTGAATGAGTGATTTTGTTATTGCAGGCATCTGCAACTCACCACAGGTGAGTTTAATTCCAAAGTAAAGGCAAATCACCTGCTTGAAATCGTATTATTTATAACAACTTCTAAAAGGTGCCAATAATATTGTTGTGGATATGAGGATTGTGTTTTTTTATTGTGTTTTTTTATTGTGTTTTTTTATTGTCTCATTGTGGACCCTCCTGCCTCCAGTCTGTGTATAAAGGTCAAAGGTCGTTCCGTAGTTATTTCATAAACATCCACCAGCCAATCATAGATTTCCTCCTTGTTGACAGTTATTTCCTTATTCTGTGTAGTCGGCTAAGGATTTGTTTTCCATTAATTGACACTCCATTGCACCGAATTCAAATAGATAGATCCCCTTTCATTTTCATTCACAAAGCCTCAATTGCCAACTGCATTCACCGCGACTCCATTAGCCACGAGGTAGGCTCGGAGAAGAAGGGGGAGGAGCTGCCGAATCCTGGGCTTGCCGCCCATCGTCATCAAGGGTGGAGCCAGAGGGCCCATGCCGACCAATCAGGGCCGAGGCGAGCTCACTGATGGGCGTGTTCTAGCGGCCGGCGGCTTGATCGCCCGCGGCGTTATAAAAAGCGCACGCGGAAGCCTTTGATAGGAGTGATGAGAAGGAAGCCTCTGAGAGAAGTGCGCAAAGAGTGATGAGAAGGAGGCCAAGAGGGAAGTGCGCGAGAGAGATGAGTTTCTGAGTCCCCCAGAGAGTTGTGCCAGAGACGGCAGAAGAGTCCAGACTGATTAAAAAAGGAGTCCTGAGAAAGCACACTACGTCCCCACGGCAGCAGTTTGAACCACAGGAGCTTGAACCACAGGAGCTTGAACCATCGCAGTTTTGCCCGCCGCAGCTTGAGCGTTGACGGCAGGTTGAGGAAGGGCGGCGGCTGCTCCCTCCCGGCCCGGCCGTCCTCTGGTCCGAGCTGAACCTTCCTCCCGGTCCAGCCATTCACTCCTGCCTCCATTCCCCATTCGTGTGAGTCTGTCTTTTGTTTGTTCTGTCCTGGGTTAATTAAGACTAATAGGTAAGCTAAGTTTTCACTGTGTCCTTCTGGTCCGTCCCTCTTTCTGTCTTTATTTTGTTATCCTTCCTTCTTCCTTGGTTTCTTTCAATCCTGTAAATAGTAATAAATAATAATCGTATTTCAAACTTTTTTGTCTCCTTCTTCTTCTTCACATCCGCATCGTCTTTGTCTTTTCCCAATTGAACATCTGTGGCACGATTTGGCCAACGTTCAGAATCGGGTCTTAGTCATTGTTAACGGTTCGTGCCGCGGCGCCATCCGCTCGGCAAATTAACATCTTATCCGCGGTCCGTAACAATTGATGTCTGGGAGTGAGATTCGGGTCCCGAACCAAATTTTTTATAACATAAAAAAAATATTTGGTCGAAATTTGGAGCGGCCGAAATTTTGTTATAACATCCCAAATTGAAAATCGTGCCATGGATAGTCAAGGCGGCGGGATGCCGGTGGGGGAAATAGAAGAGGGGTTAGGGGTAACCCAGGACCAGAGGGAAAAAATGGTGGAGGAGAACGATGAGGAGGTGGTTGAGGTGCACAAAATGCACAAATGCAAATTTTTTATAACATAAAAAAAATATTTGGTCGAAATTTGGAGCGGCCGAAATTTTGTTATAACATCCCAAATTGAAAATCGTGCCATGGATAGTCAAGGCGGCGGGATGCCGGTGGGGGAAATAGAAGAGGGGTTAGGGGTAACCCAGGACCAGAGGGAAAAAATGGAGGAGGAGAACGATGAGGAGGTGGTTCAGGTGCACAAAATGGCGCCCTCGCGCACGTGGTTGTAGCAGCACCAAATTGCGCCGCGCACGTAGCCACGGCGGCCGAGCCCACTGTACCGGCGGGCTTCGACATGCAAGTCCTCATGGCGCAAATCATGGAGATTGGAGAAGCTAAATGATAAGATGGATGCTCAGGGTCAGCAATTGAGGGGCCAAATGAGGGACGAAGCAAGGGGTACTAGTGAGCAATTAAGAGACGGGTTAAACAATATGGGAAATAAATTTGAGGCTAGGAAGCAAAATGGAGCGAATCGGCAAAATTGGGTACAGAATGGGTGACCGCATGCAAAAATGTGGGGAGACCATGGATTGCATGGTGGGCGAGCAGGTCCCACGGGTGCACGAGGAGGTAAAGCGGGTCGGGGAGCACTGGTTGGGCGAAGCGGAGAAAAGCGTGGGTACAATGACGGGTATAGAGATCGCGACCCGGGGTATGGGGCAGCCGGCGACCGTTGAGGTAGAAGAGGGAATTTTAATACAGCCAGCGGTCGTCGAGGTGAATAAAGAAAAAGTGCTGGGAATTAAAATGGAAGAGACGACGGAGGTAGCCCGGGAATTGCAGGGAGGAATGGATAATGCTCAAAGTCCCTGCTCACATCACGATGCTGTGCTTAACCCAAATGGAAGTTTGCAGATGCGCGTGGAGAAAAGGATCCCCCAGGTGAGTCGTGCTGTGTATTGTACGGGGAGATTTTGTAGAAGGATGTTTGGCGACAAAATAATTTTCACGCGATTGGGGTCAATATGGCACCCGGGCGTTGGTGAAGGGTCCCGTGTGAGTGGGAATAGCACGCGTGTGAAAAAAAAGTGTGCGTCAAGGGGGTGAGCGTGTTACGAAGCGCGAGTGTGAAACCGAGTGCGAGCGAGAATGCACGTCGGGGTGTACGGAGTGTGACAATGAGTGAAAGCGATACGGAGTGTACGTGTGAGGGCGAGTGCGACACGGAGAGTAAAGTGGTGGTGGAACGTGTGCGAGGAAGCACACCTGAGTTGGTTGCGGCGCGAGTGCGAGGGAGCACAACGGAGCGCGGTAGTGGGTGGATGCAAGAGTGCACGCCCATGGTGAGTGGTATGGAGTACGTACCGAGGGAGAGTGCGCAAGACGATGCGCGAGGTGCGTTAAGGGAGGGTGCGAACGGCGAGTGTGCGCGAGGTGTGGTGTGTAACAGGGAGTGCGTTGGTGGAATGGACTGAGTGTGGGGGATGCACTGGAGGCGTTGGGACGCCAGGTTTTGAGTGTGTGAAACGGGTCGCGCATGCAAGTGAAGCATCGACATTGAACGGGGCAGCGTTTAGGGCGACGGATAGCCGATGCGAGCACTCGGGGCGCGGTGCGCTTTGCTGGATGCGAGGCCCGGCATGGATCGATGCTGCGTCGCTTCTCTTCGAAGCGTCGTTGCCGATTCGGGCCTGGCCCCGCCCTGCACGGTCGAGTCCGGGCCTTGTCGGGCGAGGCGACCGGTCCGGTTCAAGGGCGAGGAGGAGGAAGCGGAACGGTGCCCCCTGGTGGGGACGGGGTTCCGACCGGGCGAGCCTCGGTCATTGGGCCCGGGACCGCAGGGTTCCGAGTCGCGATGATGCGTGGAACCTCGGCCCGAGCATGCCTCCTCCCCAGAGTCGTGAATGCCGGACGGATCCAACTGCAGGCGACCAGACCACCTGAATTCATTGCTCGGCTTTGCGAAGCCGAGTTTTAATGATGTGACGACGCACCGAGGCTCAGATAAAGCGGACTGTGATGATGGTGATAGTGTTTTTGGATTCGAAATTTTGGGATAGAAAATTTTTGATTGGTTGGAATTTGGTGAGCAAAATTTATAGTGGGAGATGCCCGATGTGGTGGGATGGCAACTCTGCCATCCCTCATCACGGGGGGGGGGGGGGGGCAAAGGAGCACTAGTTTTATGGGGTTGGCAGTGAAAACTAGCCTGGGAGGGTTAGGATATAGTGTGTAGGGACTTAGAGATTGACAATAGGTAACGGTAAGGTTTAGGTAGTGACAATGATACCTGTAGTGGGGCCGCAGGTAGATTAGTTTGGATGATAATGACATGGTATGTGCTTAGTTTAAAGGGAAGACGGGGAGCACTAATTTAGCAGGGCAACAGGTAGTTCAGATGATGCCGTGTGTGTGGTTAAAAGGTGTGATTGCACAGGTGTGCAACTGGACAGGTGGATGGAGCAGTGTATGAGTGAGTGAGAGTGATGTGAGTTGTGCTGACCAAATGGTCCAGGAAGGAAGGAGGGTGCAGGTGGCACCAGGTGAGATTGCACAGGTGTGCAACAACAGGTGGAGAACAGGTGTATGGAATAAATGGTCTGGAGTATATGGAGTATTGGAATGGATGGTCGTGGAGTGAGTATGGTGGAAACTGTGGAGTGGAGTGGATGGTGCGAAGGTGTGGATGGGGGAAAGGAGGATGGACCCCATCACGAATACCTGGGGAGGGTAGTGTAAGTGTTAGGTAGAGGGTACAGGTAAATTGTGGTTGGATATTGGCATCTGTGGTGCGTGTGGAAGAATGGTACTTGGATGGGTGCATTAGTGTTGTGGAAATGGCTGGGCGTGTAGCCTGTTAGTGTGTATAGTTGGTTGACACTCCGCCACTGTTAGGATGTCGGCCAGGTGAGGCCGCAGGTGGGCTCTGGGAGCCGGTAGAGTTGTTGTGGATGGGGCCCGAGGATCCGGAGGACGGACCCGGGTAGCCCAGTGCCAGAGGGCACCGAGGGGTGACAGAGCCAGGAGGGGCCTTCCCCAGTTAGATAGGTTAGGTGAGGAGCAGGTAAGCTCAGAGGCAACTGCAGTGGTGGAGGTGTGCAGGTGGGTAGGCCTGCTGGGAGAGCTACACGCCCCAGTCCTGAAATTGTGCAAGGGCACAGAGAGTTGCATCGGGGGAGTGAGACCCCAAATTGAGGAAGCACCACAGTTTGGTCAATGGGAATTTGGTTCTTAAAACCACATTGAGTAAGATGGCCAATGGTTTGGCAGGGAAAGACCCCGGGTAGTGTAAAGTGTGTTAAAGTCATTTAGAAGGTAGTTAGGATGGAGATCTCCTCACACCATCTGCATCCACTCACCTGAGGTAACGATGGTACTCCACACCATGCCATGGTTGTTTTTATTATTTTTGGTGCAAATGTTTTGGATTGTGAGATGCATCATGACGTGGGTGTGACATTGTGCTGGTGTTCCATCTCTCCCTCCTTATGAGGATTGATGATGAATTGGTGATGGCAAATTTGGTTAGAGGGATTGTGGGAACGAATTTGGTATAGGAGAGATATGGGGAGACATGACAGTAGTGACGAATTTGTAATGTGTAGATTTTGTACATATGGGGTAAGGGCAAGGGTAGTGTAGGTGACAGGGGGGGTGACGTACGGTAGGGACGAGCTTTTCTCCGCTCCGTCTCCATACGCACCTCACCTTGCATTGCCTTGTTTGATGTGTACCCTTGTGACCTTACCCCTCGCTCATCTGTCTTTTTCCCCCTTTTGTCTCCCACATGAGGACTGTGCGCCACTGGGAGCGTGCGTGAGTCCGCCATTGTACGCCCGAAACTCCCGGAACCAGCTGTCTGCATCGATGCACCACCTTATGGACCACATGTCTGTGGCTGAGCACCACTGATGGACCCCATGGGTTGGGGCATGGCCCCTCTGCTGGAACCGGCCATGAAGGCCCGAGATCTTGCTGGTGGACCTGGGTCACAGGGCACCTATGCCCCACAGGTGAACCACAATAGTCGGCCCTGTGGGCCATAAATAAACAAAAACGGACACGTTTTGTGCAAATTGTATGTCCAAATAGGCCGCCAGCAAAGAAGATAACAACAGGAAGAGAGCATTAGCCAGCAGAGGGAGCCGAAGAGGAAGACCAGCACCAGGGGTTTGTTTATTTTTATTGAACTGCAATGACTGTGCACCGATTGGTGCTTGAGGGTGTTTTTGGTGCTTTCATGGTGCATCGATGCAGGGCAGACTGTCTCCCCTCCCCCAAAATAACAATCACAGGTCCTGGGTTGCGTTTTGTAAATAAAGTAGAGTCATTGTAAATAATGCGCCCCCACCGTAAATGTTTAGTTTGAAGACCATTCCGCAATTCGGTTAGCTGTGGGCGTAAGTCTGTTGGGTAGGGTGCAATGGAGCAGCGGGACATATTTATTTATGTTTTAAAACTGTCACACTCAGGGTCAGGTTAAATGTAGAGGGAACTACACCTAAGTGCCACACTAAAAGTAAAGGTAAGAGGACCGGGACGTGTCTAAGAGGAGGAGGGTGCAGTGTTGTGGATATGAGGATTGTGTTTTTTTATTGTGTTTTTTTTATTGTCTCATTGTGGACAATTTGTAGACAGTGTGGTGAGTGTGACTAGAGTGAGTGATAGGTTGATGATGGTGAAAATGATGATTGGAAAGCTCTTGGTGAACGTCATCTCGGGATATGCTCCGCAGGTTGGTCGGAGCGATGAAGTGAAGGACAAGTTCTGGTGTGCGATAGAGAAGCTGATGGAAAACGTGAAAGATGAGGAAGTTGTTGTGGTCGGAGGAGACCTAAATGGACATGTGGGAAGGAGTATGGATGGTTTTGACGGAGTTCATGGTGGTTACGGATATGGCGTGAGAAATGGAGAAGGTGAAAGGATTTTGGAGTTTGCTGATGGAGCTGATTTGTTGATTTGTAATACTCGGTTCCAGAAAGAGGATAATAAGCTTGTTACATACACGTCAGGTGGGTTGACGACAACCGTTGACTACCTGATGGTGCGTAGGCGAGATAGGGGGCACCTCCGAGACACAAAGGTGATCCCAGGGGAGGAGGCTGTTTCACAGCACCACTTGGTTGTCTGCGACGTAAGGGTGAAAGGTGCGAGGAGAGCTCGGCGGGTGAAGTACCAACCGAGAATGAAGGTGTGGAGGTTGAAAGAGGTGACAGTAAGGGAGGCATTAAAAGAGAGGCTGAGTAGGGTCGAGGATGATGTGGTTGAGCTTGAAAGTGGTTGGATGTCAATGAAAGCTAGTCTGTTGGGAGCCGTTGGTGAGGTTTGTGGATGGACAAAAGGACTACTGAGGCACTCGGAAACATGGTGGTGGGATGATGAAGTTGGAAAGAGGATTGACGAGAAGAGGAAGAAGTTCAAGGAGTGGCAGAAGGTGAAGGGTACGGGAGCAGAAACAGCAGAGCATGAAAGTTATAAGACAGCCAGGAAGGCTGCAAAGAAAGAGGTAGCAAAGGCGCAGGAGGCATGTAGGAAAATGTTCGGAGAACGCTTGGATTCGGAAGAGGGTCAGAGAGCGGTATTCAGGATTGCAAAGCAGATAGCGAAAGAGAGGTGTGATGTGATGGGGGTGAGCTGCTTGACGGATGAAGTGGGACAAATCGTTGTCGACCCAGATGGAATTAAAGGAAGATGGAAAAGATATATGGAAATGCTGTTGAAGACAGAGAATGAATGGGATGGCAACATAGAGAGTAACCCAGTTTTAGGACCGGCAGAGAAGATAACTGAGAAGGAAGTTGAGGAAGCGATAAAAGCAATGAAGGGTAGAAATGCGGGAGGGCCGACTGGAGTTGTGGGAGATATGTTTAAGGCAGCAGGAAGTTGGGGTGTGAAGAGAATGACAGAGATCTGTAATCTGGTGGTGAAAGAAGGCCGCATTCCAGTGGCTGGGAACTGAGTACCCTCGTCCGTCTATACAAGGGGAAAGGTGACCCTCTGGAGTGTGGCTCGTACCGAGCGATAAAGTTATTGGAACATGGAATGAAGGTATTGGAAAGGGTGTTGGAGAGGAGGATAAGGAAGAAAGTGAAGATCGACGAAATGCAGTTTGGATTTATGCCAGGAAGAGGAACGACAGACGCACTTTTCATTGTGAGGCAGTTGCAGGAGAAGTACATGGAGAAGAGGAAGAAGTTGTTTCTTGGGTTTGTTGATCTGGAGAAAGCATTCGATCGGGTTCCACGCAAAGTATTGACATGGGCATTGAGGAAGTTAGGAGTGGAGGAATGGTTGATCAGAGTAGTGATGGCAATGTACAAAAGAGCGCGCACAGCTGTAAGGACGAAGGACGGGAACAGTGGTGAGTTTGAGGTGAAGGTGGGAGTGCATCAGGGGTCGGTACTAAGTCCACTACTATTTGTAGCTGTGATGGAGGTGCTGGCTCAGAACGTAAAGGAGGGTTTACCGTGGGAGTTGTTGTATGCAGATGATCTGGTGTTGATTGCGGAAAGTATGGATGGACTGAAGGAAAAGATGGACACGTGGAAGGAATGTATTGAGACAAAAGGTCTGAAGGTGAATATCGGAAAGACGAAGGTGATGGCAAGTGGTAAAGCATGTGGTGAGGTGGAAAGAACTGGGAAGTGGCCCTGTGCTGTGTGTAGGAAGGGTGTCGGAGTGAACTCCATTCAGTGTACAATGTGCGCTGAGTGGGTTCATCAAAAATGTAGTGGTCTGAGAGGGTCATTAACCAGTGTGGCAGCTACATTCAAATGTAAGGTGTGCACAGAGGGAGCTGCAGATGGAGGAAATGTTGAGTTGGATCTTGGAGACGGCGTGAAGCTGGAAGGTGTGAAAACATTTTGCTACCTCGGAGACATGCTGAATGGAGAAGGTGGATCAGACTCGGCAACGGTTGCTCGAGTGAGATGTGCATGGAAGAAGTTTCGGGAATTGAGTGGCGTGCTGATGATGAGGGGAGTGTCGTTGAAGCTGAAGGGAAAGGTGTATGCTGCATGTGTGAGAAGTGTTATGATTTATGGGAGCGAGACATGGGTAATGAACGTAGAGCAGCAACGAAGGTTGGAAAGGGTGGAAATGCGAATGGTTCGACGGATGTGCGGAGTATCGTTGAGAGAGAGGAAGACAAATGATGAATTGCGAAAGATGATGGGAATAGAGCCTGTGATTGATGCTGTGAAGAGGAACAGGTTGAGATGGTTTGGTCATGTGTTGAGGAAGGATGAAAGTGACTGGTTGAGAAGACTGATGGAAATGAATGTAGAAGGAAGTAGAAGATGGGGAAGACCGAGAAAGACTTGGCTAAAGATGGTGGAAGAAGAAATGCGGGCAAGGGGTTAACAAGGAGAGATGCAGAAAATAGGGCAAAATGGAGAAGATTGTCATGGGGACCGCAAGGCTAACCCCCGCTCTAGCAGGGAAAATGGCCTTTAAAATGCATGTTGTTGTTTGTTTTGTATTGTGGACCCTCCTGCCTCCAGTCTGTGTATAAAGGTCAAAGGTCGTTCCGTAGTTATTTCATAAACATCCACCAGCCAATCATAGATTTCCTCCTTGTTGACAGTTATTTCCTTATTCTGTGTAGTAGGCTAAGGATTTGTTTTCCATTAAATGACACTCCATTGCACCGAATTCAAATAGATAGATCCCCTTTCATTTTCATTCACAAAGCCTCAATTGCATTCACCGCGACTCCATTAGCCACGAGGTAGGCTCGGAGAAGAAGGGGGAGGAGCTGCCGAATCCTGGGCGTGCCGCCCATCGTCATCAAGGGTGGAGCCAGAGGGCCCATGCCGACCAATCAGGGCCGAGGCGAGCTCACTGATGGGCGTGTTCTAGCGGCCGGCGGCTTGATCGCCCGCGGCGTTATAAAAAGCGCACGCGGAAGCCTTTGATAGGAGTGATGAGAAGGAAGCCTCTGAGAGAAGTGCACAAAGAGTGATGAGAAGGAGGCCAAGAGGGAAGTGCGCGAGAGAGATGAGTTTCTGAGTCCCACAGAGTTGTGCCAGAGACGGCAGAAGAGTCCAGACTGATTAAAAAAGGAGTCCTGAGAAAGCACACGACGTCCCCACGGCAGCAGTTTGAACCACAGGAGCTTGAACCACAGGAGCTTGAACCACAGGAGCTTGAACCACAGCAGCTTTGAACCATCGCAGCTTTGACCGCCGCAGCTTGAGCGATGACGGCAGGTTGCTGTCAAGGGCGGCGGCTCCTCCCTCCCAGCCCGGCCGTCCTCTGGTCCGAGCTGAACCTTCCTCCCGGTCCAGCCATTCACTCCTGCCTCCATTCCCCATTCGTGTGAGTCTGTCTTTTGTTTGTTCTGTCCTGGGTTAATTAAGACTGTAATAGGTAAGCTAAGTTTTCACTGTGTCTTTCTGGTCCGTCCCTCTTTGTCTTTATTTTGTTATCCTTCCTTCTTCCTTGGTTTCTTTCAATCCTGTAAATAGTAATAAATAATAATCGTATTTCAAACCTTTTTGTCTCCTTCTTCACATCCGCGTCGTCTTTGTCTTTTCCCAATTGAACATCTGTGGCACGATTTGGCCAACGTTCAGAATCGGGTCTTAGTCATTGTTAACGGTTCGGGCCGCGGCACCATCCGCTCGGCAAATTAACATCTTATCCGCAGTCCGTAACAATATTGTCGTGTCCCCGAAGTTAACAACCAGAGGATGAATGACCGAAACGAGCTTTAACTCAGACGCGTGTTTCAAACTTGGCGTGATTATCTTTTCGCGTGCGCGGGAAGGTTCGAAGTCTTACCTGATCAGACAGCCGACACCGAGTTAATCCGAACCCACAAACAAAGGAACGAAACCAGACAAGAAATTGAAAATCAACAACTAATGATTTAATGAAAATAATGCAAGCACAATAAAAATATTGAGGTAAAAACTAATAGTAATAGGCTAACGTGAGGGACCCTCCACGAGGACTCAATTACAGATGCAGGAAGAAATAAAATAAAATGATTGGTAATCGGCCGGCACTCAGCTTTGCATTTCAACCGAGGGTAGTCGACAGGCTCCAAACCACCACGTGGAAGCGCAAAAAATGGCGCGGTGTCGCACTCCTCGACATCCCAACATGAGGTACTTCTCACGATGCCGACTGCCCCGAACCTCTCTTGTTCAGTCTCTTTCCACAAGCGCACAAGAGCCAAAGATGTGCCACTGCCCACAACCAAGCCAGAACAAAGAGAAAATATGACCGCCTCCAACAAACTCCAGGATCAGAAGAAGGAATGCAACCGCCTCCAACAACCGCCAGCACAAATAGACCAAGATGGCGAGACAGCGTTTTTTTCCTTCTGCTCTCGAATGTTCGACCGCTGACATCACACTCTGTCCAATCATCGAGCGCTACTCAACCATCCATCGCACCTCCACCAATCACGAAGGCAGAGGCATGGCCTCTTCATTACGAGTCAGGGGTGGAGTTTAATCTCTGTTCGGATGACGTCTTTCCCTTGCCAATCGGCAAATGCTGTTTGTCGGCCCTGACGGCGCTGTGAGCGCATGAGTCCCATTACAGCGCTGTCATTGTTTTATTCTAACTTTCCTAAGGTATTCCATGCCTACCCCCACAAACATAACAATATTGTCCAGGCCATTTTAGGATTTATTTGTGGAATAAGCTAAAATTTTGTAATTTTTTCAGCTTTTTTTGTTTTGTTCCACTGCAAACCAAAGAAATACTGAAATACTACATGACCAAATGTATGTGGACACCCACACATCAAACATCCCATTCCAAAATCATAGGCATTAGTATGGAGTTGGTCCCCCTCCCTCCTCTTTGCTGTTATAACAGCCTCCACTCTTCTGGGAAGGCTTTCCACTATATGTTAGAACATTGCTGCGGAGATTTGCTTCCATTCAACCACAAGAGCATTAGGGAGGTTGGGCACTGATGTTGGGCGATTAGGCCTGGCTTGCAGTCGGCATTCCAATTCATCCCAAAGGTGTTCGATGGGGTTGCGGTCAGGGTTCTGTTCAGCCCAGTCAAGTTCTTCCACACTGATCTCGACAAACCATGTCTCTATGGAGCTCGCTTTGTGCACCGGGGCATTCACATGCTGAAACAGGAAAGGTCCTTCCTCAAACTGTTGCCACAAAGTTGGAAGCATACAATCGTCTAGCACGTCATTGTATGCTGAAGCATTAAGATTTCCCTTCACTGGAACTAAGGGGCCTAGCCCGAACTATGAAAAACAGCCCCAGACCATTGTTCCTCCTCCACCAAACTTTGCAGTTGGCACTATACATTCGGAAAGGTTGCGTTCTCCTGGCATCCGCCAAACCCAGATTCATCCGTCGGATTGCCAGATGATGAAGCGTGATTCATCACTCCAGAGAACGCGTTTCCACTGCTCCCGAGTCCAATGGTGGCGAGCTTTACATCACTACAGCCGATGCTTGGCATTGCGCATGATATTAGGCTTGTGCGTGGCTGCTCGGCAATGGAAACCCATTTCATGAAGCTCCAGACGAACAGCTGTGCTGACGTTGCTTCCAGAGGCAGTTTGGAACTCGGCAATGAGTGTTGCAACTGAGGACAGACGATTTTTACGCACTACGCGCTTCAGCACTCGGCAGTCCCATTCTGTGAGCTTGTGTGGCCTACCACTTTGTGGCTGAGCTGTTGTTGCTCCTAGACGTTCCCACTTCACAATAACCGAACTAGCAGTTGACCGGAGCAGACCAGGCAAATTTGACAAACTGACTTGTTAGAAAGGTGGCATCCTATGACGGTCCCACGTTTAAAGTCAATGAGCTCTTCAGTACGGCCCGTTCTTCTGCCAATGTTTGTCTATGGAGATTGCATGGCGGCTGTGTGACAATATCTGTCACAATGGGTGTGGCTGAAATAGCCGCCCGAAAACCCCAAAGACCCAAAACCCCAAAAGACACAAATATCCCAAAGACCATGAAAGACCATGAATACCATTAAGAGCCCAAATACCCGTAAGATGCTCGAGACCCATTAGACCAGCTTGGACCCATGACCACTTGGACCTTTTTGGATTACAAATAAATATTCCAAATAAATTTGTACAAAAATGTGTTTTATGATTGATGTAAATCAAGACAACACAGCAACTCACGCAAGTCATTATCAGTTAATACAAGCCCGTACCTCTGTAGACGTGTGGTGAGGCGAGCGTAGCGAGCCGACCCACGCTGGTGTAATTAATAGATGTACTCAGGTTTCAATCGTATGTAATTAATAGACAGTCAGTTTCAATGGTATCTTTTTATTGTAATGGAGCAAATGTATATGGTTATGTGTATTTGTGACCAAAACGTCTTCTTCAAACCTTAACAAACTTCCATCATGTTGTATACACAAAGAATTAAGTTAAGCACCCCCCCCCCCGTTTTTTTACAACCTCGCACATTACAAGTTTGTTGTCGTCAAAACAGTGTAATATACCCATGATATTGCTATATTTTCTGGAGAAGTGATATTATGGTCACATAAAAACATAACAATCATGCCGTTTTCAATATTTTATTCTGAATAATTTAAGGTGAAACTTTTTGGGAATTTTAGGCATATTTTCACCTCAATTTAAGTATGGAGCTATAGGTCCATCACGGACAGTGTGGATGACGTTTATGTTTTCTAACGTACAGTCATTGTTCTGAGAAGACCTCTAGCGATCTTTGCGTCAATAACGTGTGTAGGACCCACGTGATCGGATCACTGACTCAACCAATCACTTTTTTTCACTTTGATCACTCAATTTCATCAATGGATAATTGCTAATGTCATACCAATCATTATTTGATCTCACATACCTTAGAATATATGCCAATGTATACATATACACAAAGAATATATATTAGGGGGTGCTTACCTTAATTCGTTGTGTAGGGGTGCTTAACTTAATTCTTTGTGTATATATAACCTAAGACGTATATTCATGACTTACCTGCATCCATCAGCACTTTTTTTTTTTTTTTTTTGGTTTTTTGTTACTTTGACTCGATTAATCGAGATCGAGATGTTGATATGGGCAAAAGAAAATATAAAACGCAAAGTTATGAAGAATATTAATAATCAAATCCAACATGAAGAACAACATGAATCAAATCCAACATGAAGTCCAGGCCAAGTAATGCGTTTCCATTCCACTATCTGAAAAGATCACAAAAACGAAAACAAGCCTGCTTGCCCCACGCCAAGCCTCATATGCAGAGACAAGTTGCAAAGACGACAAAGACAAGCGATAAAACTTAAACTTCCACCAGGTGGAAGTTATACAACAAGCCATCACATCAAAGAAGGCATGGACGAAGCAAAAACAAGGATGTTCGGCTCAAAGTCACTCGGCCTGGCTCGAATACATCTGCACTTACATGAACCCTGCATCCCCATTACATACCACCACACACCCCTTTGCCAATGCACAGTCATGTGCGGGAGGGGGTTGGAGGGGTGGTAGGAAATAGAACATAAAAGATGATCGTTCTTCTTCCCCCGGGAACATTTTTGGTGCTGGTTTTCCCAGTTACAAAAACGTTTGAGAAATCCAGAAAACAGATTGTACTCGTACTCCGACCAAACATACAACTCTTAATAAGAGGCATCTTGCATAATGTGTGTAATGTCTCTATCCCTGAGCCGAGGACTCGGCTCTCTCCCATAACATCTCTCATCTTTCACATAGACAGATTGCAGGCTCTTCCCTTCAGACTTTGATAGAATCACAAGGTGGTCAAACACTTGGAGTACGTCTTTCAATCTAGACAAATATATCTATCTATATCTATCTATCTCTATCTATCTCTCTCTCTCTCCTTGAAAGGACCGTTCGGCCATTAGGCCCAAATCTCACACTCTTAACCCCTCTGAAATCCACAAGGCTTTCATCCACAGCTTGATGGTGTGCTGCTATTCACTCTGGGCTGGCTCTCCTGCCTCACAGATTGCTCAGCTGGACGCCATGCAACCAGAGCCTTCAGGATTATTGGAATCTCAAACGATGAAGTTGTGTCTATGGGCCCATCAGACAAGTTAATATGAAATATACAATATATCATATAAAATATACAATATATAAGATAAAATATACAATATATTATTTACAATATATTATATAAAATATACAATGTCTATCTTACTATATAAGAGAGATGTCTGTCTGTCTGTCGGTGTGTCTGTGTGTCGCCATTTTTCTCAGATGGCTGAACAGATCTTCGTCAAACTTTCAGAGGTTCATCAGCGAGTGCTTGGGAGTGGTTTAGGCAAAAAAATAAAAAATAAAAAATAAAAAAAAGGATCGTTTTTTTGGAGTTAAAAACAAAAAAAACGCTTGATAGTGCCTAAGCCGTTTTAAATTAATGAGTTATATACAAATACACATTCGCATAAAAAAAAAAAAAAAAAAAATACAAAACAATCACCAGACATTTGAATAGAAATAAATCAAAATTTCGGAAGTGCATGAAGTTGGTAGTACGGCTTCTTCTTCTTCTTCTTCCTGATCGGCATCACACAACTCAGAAACGTGATGAACGCCACATTCACCCACCAGCATATATATATGAACCCCCTGCCTCTCCTCCCTTCCTCTCCTGCCTCTCTTCTTCCTCTCCTGCCTCTCTTCTTCCTCTCTTCTTCCTCTCCTGCCTCTCCTCACTTCCTCTCCTGCCTCTCCTCACTTCCTCTCCTGCCTCTCCTCACTTCCTCTCCTGCCTCTCCTCACTTCCTCTCCTCACTTCCTCTCCTGCCTCTCCTCACTTCCTCTCCTGCATCCCCTCCCCTTCCCCCCCCCCCCCTCCACATTCCCCGCTCTCCCCTCCCATTCCCTAACAAAAACATACCCTATTATTATTATTATTATTAAACAAACAAAAACAAAAATGTACCCTATTATTATTATTATTGTTATTATTATTATTACTAGCCGAAACCCGTGGAACATCCACGGAAGGGAGGATGGCGTCGTATCGGCAGTTAATCGGATGCTTTTGGGCCCCAAAGTCGACTCGTTCAGATTTTTCGAGTATGGCTGGACGTGATAAACAAAGAGCGCGGTTGGAAGAAATTATGGTAAACCCACCTGATGAGGTTAGCGTACACCGCGATCGACGACACCGGCACAAATGCATGCTCAGGATTGTCCACTCAGTGGATGGCTTGCTGTCGCCTTCGACTGTCCAATCAGCGGACGACTTGCTTCGCCTTCACCCAGCAGACGCCAATAAGATGGCGTCGTATCGGCAGTTAATCGGATGCTTTTGGGCCCCAACGTCGGCTAATTTAGATTTTTCGAGTATGGCTGTACGTGATAAACAAAGAGCGCGGTTCGTAGATCGTAAATCCATTAGTGCCGTGGGCATCGGGTCACTGGGTGCGGTGTAAAAGGGATAACAAAGTCGAGTCCTAAAGCTATTATTATATAGATTATTAAACATTCATATCAAACATGTTATTAATATTATTAAACATGAAACATTCGATTTTTAGTGCCACCCTAATGTATACACTCCAAGGCAAAAACCAAAATGAGCCAAACTGTTTTTTTTCAAATTTGGAGCCATATACGTGCAGTACACATTCCAGTTTAAATGTGTTACCCTGCGCTCGCGAAGCTAAAAGCAGGGTTAGGCAATCGGTTACATACGTGAGTGTCTGCATTATAAAAATTCATTTTCTCAGCAACCGTTGGTCTGATTGACACGAAATTTCACCTTGGGACCACCTACACCTGGAGAATCGTTATAAATTCATAATTATGACGCCATAGGTCATGTGGTACGAACACAATCTTGGAAAAACGTTACAACTATACATCTCAGAAACCACTCCATGGATAGAATGGCTCATTGTAAAGAACTCCGCATGGGGAATAAGTGTCGTTAACGATGACGTCATTGGTGCCTTAATTGTGAGGTCATAATTCGACAGGGACAACGCTTAGTCTGATCAGTTTGAAATTTGAGCGTGATCTGCGCAACAATTATATGAGAGAATATAAATGTATGATGTCATCGCTCACGTGGTCTGGCAACCATATTGGATGAAAGAAAAAAACCCTTCAAAAACAGAAGAGTTGGCTCGCACCAAGTTGACTGCGCAAAGTATTCTATGAATACCATCTCGTTACCTCCACCACCAAAGGTGAATGGAGGTTATGTTTTCACCACTGTCTATTTGTTAAGATATTTCAAAAAGTTGTGGATGGATTCGGACGAAATTTGGCAGAGAGGTAGCGTATGTGACAAGGATGATTCAATTTTGGTGAAGATCTGAATATTGATTCGAATAGAAGAATTATTTAAAATTTTTGTGATTATTCACCATTAAGTGATGGGGCTAAAACCAACATATAGCAGGATATCTCAAAAAGTTATGGATGGATTTGGACGAAACTTGGTGGGCAGGTTGTGTGTGTGTGACAAGGAATAATCGATTCAATTTTGGTGAAGATCCAGATCCAGCTAGTAGAATGTTTGAAGTGATTCTTCACCATTGGGAGATTGGGCCAAAAACTATATATAGCAGGATAGCTCAAAAAGTTGTGTGCGGATTATTTTGATTAAATGCGATTCTGTATTGTGATTTTCTGGTCTACTCTGGGATACAAAACTTAAACTGTTCACCTGGCGGAGGTATGCTCTCTACTGAGTGCCATTAAAATCCCTCTGTGTGGTTTACAGCAATTTTTATGAAAAAAGTGTTTTATGAAGTTTTGATGTCAAAAAAACGAAAATTACGAAATTTATATATTTTCGTATTTCATCTTTATAAACCAATACCTCAGGTAAGACAAAATAGATTTTAAAAAACTTACACATTGGAAATAAAAATAAGACTTGAATTGTGTGTCACAAAAATTTATTTTTTTTACTGTTAGAAGTATACTTTTAAAGATCTGTAATGCATTTTTAGGGTGTTGTCATGTTTTTTGACTGTTTAGTGCATATGTAGTGCCTAAATTGCTCTAATTTATGACTTGTACAGTTAGTGTAGGTCATGTTATTTTCTGTTTCCATTTAGAAATGCCTCCAAAGAAAGAGGCTCCATGCTGATGGGGATATTAAAAATTGAATTGCTAGTCTTTGTCAAGCGGGCAAGACATTGGTATCCACAACCTCCTGAAGGACAAAATCCCTATTTCTTTGCCTACCATAAAGAGAATAGGTCGAGAGTTGGAGAAAACCGGTTCTACTGCAAGGAAGAAGGGACCTGGCAGGCCTCGAGCCACTACAAGCAAGGATGGCAGGTGACAAATTAGTAGCGCAGCGCTATATTTATCTTACTATAATTCACCAAATGTCCGTCCTTCTGTCTGTCCGTAGGTGCCGCAAAAACGGCCAAACCGATCGCAACGATATTTTGGGGAGGTAATCCTGGGATCCCCTTGAGTAAAATAGGGTATATTGTTTTTCCAATTTCAGCTTTGGCCTCCAGCATTTTCAGGTTTGGACTCCCGCATAACGTTATTTTCCCGGGTGCCGCACAAACAGCTGCACCAATCGGACTCGGTGACGTCGGACAAAGACCTTTTATAAGGACATGGGTTGAATCGCTGCTTGAGAGAATGCCAACCCCCTCCCCGCCATCACGGTCATCTCTCCAACTCACAATCCCACGAGATATGTGGAAAGGAAGACCCAAAACCAATTATCTTCTTTTTGATTCGTATGTAAACATCATTAAAAGTAAATGATGACCTCGGCCAAAGTTCAAACGACGTGAGTTTAATCTCTACATGAGAGAATTCCACATAGCTATTTGGGCGGTGTATATGCTAACAGATCGCTATCTCCATTGATCTTGCCAGGGCTGCAACACCTATCGGCTCAAAATCCTTTTAACTGTTGACTTGGTAGTTTTTACAATGAAGGAAACATTAACAATGTTGTTAAAAGTTTATTTTGTGATTAATTTGTGATTGGAGTTATGTTGTTTGGAATGAAAAAAAGATATCGAGTTCAGGTAAATGACGACATGCCGTGATGGTTTCTACTTTCTAAACGTGAACTTCGCGGATCGCCATATGCAGATTCGCCACGGACCCATGATCGATGTTTCTATACCTGAACGTACCCGTTTGTTTGCGAATGGGTACGTTTTTCATGGAAGTCCTTCACCAACTTGCTGTCCATGTCTGACGTGCGACTGAGGGTGCTACAGGAATGTGGAATTTATTGGTTTCATGCTTTAGCATTCGCCGTATCTGCATTGCCCGTTTGCTTCCGGCCTCCCACCCGTGCGTAGCACGGGTATCTCACTAGTTGGTGTAATTTGTTAGAAGAGTGACAGTTGATGTTGAGGGGCTACATTTAGTCTGTTCATGGTGAGCCTGGTTTGTAGGGTGCTGAGGAAGGGTTGAAGTGTGGGTGAGAGGACTGAGCCTTGAGGGACTCCATTTGGAAAGTATGTGCGTAAAGACCTGCCATTAGCCGTTTGAGTATAGATGACGTCCAGTGCCACAACCCGCAAAAAAGTTGTGTACGGATGACGTTACTACACGTCATCGACTACACGTCATCGACTACACCTATAAATAGATCGTCAGTACGTGGTTGCATTCCCATACCAAAATGCCAAATTAATCCCGTACCGGGGGTATTTTTTATCAAACAAAAATCCCATACTCAAAGGGTTAAACACGATTTATTATAGTATCAGTTTATAATACCTACCAGAACTCGAATTTTATCCCCTGTTGGACTTGCTATGTTTTACCTTCCCAAACTCCGCTTACGGTGCGCCCCTCAGAGTCTCAAGAGGGAACGCGGCAGAAAGATTTGTTATTTCGAAGGTTCTAATAAACCATGGTAAAACCACACCAATGCAATTGTAGAACAAAACAATTGTATTAAGAACTCTCACATACACAATAATAACTCTTTTTAAAAAGTACAATGAAGATGTCACTTGCATCAAATGAACAATACATATGATGGTACCATCATTCCCCAATGCTCTCAAAACAATAAACTCACAATATGCCAAAAGGGAGTGGAATGTAACATTCCACAAAGTCCGTGCACAAATCCCCACGTGGGGTGAAGGTTGAAGTCGTGCAGTACGACGAGAAAAGGCATGTATCGGCACAGTGGCGGACGAGGAGTTACGAGGCGAGAGGTCGATATGGGAATCAAACCGATATTGAAAACCAACGGCCATCCACATGATGTCGGTATGGGATTTAAACCGATATGGAAACCAACGGCAATCAACACGATGATGTCGATATGGGAATCCAAACAACCAAACACGATGCACCAAGCGAATGGCCTCTTCAAAGGCAAAATGGCAGATAAGCCTGTAATGGAGGCTCTTGCTTTCCCGCCAACAATCACTCACACTTGGTAATAAAACCTGAGACGTAGGTTTAATTGCAATCGCAACATAGGACGGTGTCACGGGCAATCCCTCTCACAGGAAGCCTCAAGTCATTTGTGACCAAAATAAAAAAAGTCCACTCACAGTCTCGATGCGACTTATGGCTGTATCTCTCTCATGGCCGTTGGCCGTCTCCTCTCCCTTCTCTCTTCTGGTTTCTTTGCCGCGTTTTCCTTTCCTTCACAAACATATATTTTTACCTTTTACTAAAGTAATCTGACAATGACAGGGAGATCAGGAGAAGTACTGGAAGTATTGGTCAGAAGAAGAGTGGACATATGTTGTGTGCAGGAGACGAGATGGAAGGGAAGTGGTGTGAGAATGGTGAAGGGTAGGCAGGGACAGAAATACAAGTTTGTGTGGCAAGGGTGCCCGGAAGGCGTGAATGGTGTTGGTGTCCTGTTTTCTGTGGAGTTTGTAGACAGTGTGGTGAGTATGACTAGAGTGAGTGAAAGGTTGACGATGGTGAAAATGATGATTGGAAAGCTCTTGGTGAACGTCATCTCGGGATATGCTCCGCAGATTGGACGGAGCGATGGAGATGGACAAGTTCTGGTGTGCAATAGAGAAGCTGAGGTAAAATGTGAAAGATGAGGAAGTTGTTGTGGTTGGAGGAGACCTAAATGGACATGTGGGAAGGAGTATAGATGGTTTTGAGGGAGTTCATAGGCGTTACGGATATGGTGTGAGAAATGGAGAAGGTGAAAGTATTTTGGAGTTTGCTGATGGAGCTGATTTGTTGATTTGTAATACTCAGTTCCAGAAAGAGGATAATAAGCTTGTTACATACACGTCAGGTGGGTTGACGACAACCGTTGACTACCTGCTGGTGCGTTGGCGAGATAGGGGGCACCTCCGGGACACAAAGGTGATCCAGGGGGAGGAGGATGTTTCACAGCACCACTTGGTTGTCTGCAACATGAGGGTGAAAGGTGCGTGGAGAGCTCGGCGGGTGAAGTACCAACCGAGAATGAAGGTGTGGAGGTTGAAAGAGGTGACAGTGAGGGAGGCATTAAAAGAGAGGCTGAGTATGGTAGAGGATGATGTGGTTGAGCTTGAAAGTGGTTGGATGTCAATGAAAGCTAGTCTGTTGGGAGCCGTTGGTGAGGTATGTGGATGGACAAAAGGACACCGAGGCGATCGGAAACATGGTGGTGGGATGATGAAGTTGTAAAGAAGATTGACGAGAAGATGAAGAAGTTCAAGGAGTGGCAGAAGGCGAAGGGTATGGGGGCAGAAAAGGCAGAGCATGAAAGTTATAAGGCAGCCAAGAAGGCTGCAAAGAAAGAGGAAGCAAGGATGCAGGAGGTATGCAGGAAAATGTTTGGAGAACGCTTGGATTTGGAAGAGGGTCAGAGAGCTGTATTCAGGATGGCAAAGCAGATAGCGAAAGAGAGGTGTGATGTGATGGGGGTGAGTTGCTTGAAGGATGAAGTGGGACAAATCGTTGTGGATCCAGATGGAACAAGCGTTACGCCTAGGTCCCCCGTTGTTGAAGTGATGCGAGTTGACAAAGTGGAAGACGCAAGGCGGCCATCTTGGATTTTGACGTGGTGACCCAATTTTCAATAGCGTTCTCCCTTATGCGTAGATACACCCACACATCAGATTAGAAGTTAGTAGTTCGTTTATTTTTCAAGATATTTCGCTCACAAGGTTCAGACATGTATATGGTGGCGGTCATCTTGGATTTTGACGTGGCGACCCAATTTTCAATAGCGTTCTTCCTTATGCCTGGATACACCCACACACCAGATTAGAAGTTGGTACTTCGCTTATTTTTCAAAGATATTCCGCTCACAAGGTTCAGACATGTATATGGTGGTGGCTATCTTGGATTTTGACATGGGTTGCACCCACACCAAATTCGAATGCGGTCCTTCGCTTACGCACGCACGCACGCACACGCACATATGCACGGACGGTGGGGAAAACCATAGTCCCCCTTTCGCTCCGCGGTGCGACAGGGGACAATAAAAGGAAGATGGAAGAGATATATGGAAATACTGTTGAATGCAGAGAATGAATGGGATGGCAACATAGAGAGTAACCCAGTTTTAGGACCAGCAGAGAAGATAACCGAGAAGGAAGTGATAAAAGCAATGAAGAGTAGAAAAGCGGGTAGGCCGACGGGAATTGTGGGAGATATGTTGAAGGCAGCAGGAAGTTGGGGTGTGAAGAGAATGACAGAGATCTGTAATCTGGTGGTGAAAGGAGGCCACATTCCAGTGGATTGGGAACTGAGTACCCTCATCCCTCAATACAAGGAGAAAGGTGACCCTCTCGACTGTGGCTCGTATCGAGCGATAAAGTTATTGGAGCATGGAATGAAGGTATTGGAAAGGGTGTTGGAGAGGAGGATAAGGAAGAAAGTGAAGATTGACGAAATGCAGTTTGGATTAATGCCAGGAAGAGGAACGACAGACGCACTTTTTATTGAGGCAGTTGCAGGAGAAGTACATGAAGAAGAGGAAGAAGTTGTTTCTTGGGTTTGTTGATCTGGAGAAAGCATTCGATAGGGTTCCACATGAAGTAGTGACATGGGCATTGAGGAAGTTAGGAGTGGAGGAATGGTTGATCAGAGTAATGATGGCAATGTACAAAAGAGCGCGCACAGCTGTAAGGACGAAAGACGGGAACAGTGGTGAGTTTGAGGTGAAGGTGGGAGTGCATCAGGGGTCGGTACTAAGTCCACGACTATTTGTAGCTGTGATGGAGGTGCTGGCTCGGAACGTAAAGGAGGGTTTTCCGTGGGAGTTGTTGTATGCAGATGATCTGGTGTTGATTGCAGAAAGTATGGATGGACTGAAGGAGAAGATGAACAAGTGGAAGGAATGTCTGGAGACAAAA
The DNA here is from genome assembly GCF_964187855.1 of Myxine glutinosa. NCBI lineage: Eukaryota > Metazoa > Chordata > Myxini > Myxiniformes > Myxinidae > Myxine > Myxine glutinosa. Next base: position 126,252,629 of record NC_136265.1, on the reverse strand, counting down.
GGTCTGAAGGTGAATATCGGAAAAAACGAAGGTGATGGCAAGTGGTAAAGCATGTGGTGAGGTGGAAAGAACTGGGAAGTGGCCGTGTGCTGTGTGCAGGAAGGGTGTCGGAGTGAATTCCATTCAATGTACAATGTTCGCCGAGTGGGTTCATCAAAAATGCAGCGGTCTGAGGGTCATTAACCAGTGCGGCAGCTACATTCAAGTGTAAGGTGTGCACAGAGGGAGCTGCAGATGGAGGAAATGTTGAGTTGGATCTTGGAGACGGCATGAAGCTGGAAGGTGTGAAAACATTTTGTTACCTCGGAGACATGTTGAATATAGAAGGTGGATCAGACTCGGCAACGGTTGCCCGAGTGAGATGTGCATGGAAGAAGTTTCAGGAACTGAGTGGCGTGCTGATGAGGAGGGGAGTGTCGTTGAAGCTGAAGGGAAAGGTGTATGCTGCATGTGTGAGAAGTGTTACGATTTATGGGAGCGAGACATGGGTAATTAACGTAGAGCAGCAACGAAGGCTGGAAAGGGTAGAAATGCGAATGGTTCGATGGATGTGTGGAGTATCGTTGAGAGAGAGGAAGACAAATGATGAAATGCGAAAGATGATGGGAATAGAGCCTGTGATTGATGCTGTGAAGAGGAACAGGTTGAGTTGGTTTGGTCATGTGTTGAGGAAGGATGAAAGTGACTGGCTGAGAAGAGTGATGGAAATGAATGTAGAAGGAAGTGGAGGACGGGGAAGACCGAGAAAGACTTGGCTAAAGATGGTCGAAGAAGAAATGCGGGCAAGGGGGTTAACAAGGGGAGATGCAGAAAATAGGGCAAAATGGAGAAGATTATCATGGGGCCCGCAAGGCTAACCCCCACTCTTGCATGGAAAATGGCCTTAAAATGCCTGTTGTTGTTGTTGTTGTTGTTTACTAAAGTAATCTCCATTTCACACAAAAATCTTAACAATATTACCTGAAAATAAAAATCCTACAAGTACACAATAACAACAAAGGCGCAAATGACAAATCGGTAACACTTGGTCCGAAACGGTGGCTTATGGATTTTCTTTCATCCGTCCGTGCGTCTGTCCACAACTATATCTCGGAGATGTATTGACTTATTTTGTTCATACTTGTTACAAAGACAATATACTACTACATACATATACACATCATTTTGTTTTACAATGCGATCAAAGATGGCGGACTGGTGGCCATTTTAGTTGTAAAAAAAAAAACACGATGTTGAACGTGTCCCCAACAATTTCTCGGCCATGCATTGTCCGATTTTGTTCAAACTTGGCACAAGCACAGTACATGATGGCATACACATGCACCTCACTTTATTTTGTGATTGATCAAAGATGGCTGACTGGTAGACTGGCAGCCATTTTAGTTATAAAGAACCCAATATTGAACACGTCCTCAACCTTTTCTCAGACAGGCATTTATCGATCTTGCTCAATCTTGGCAAACAGATAATTAATGATAGGTTACATATGCATATCTTTTTTTCGAGATCAGATATACAAGATGGCTCAGTTGCGGCATTTTGTTACTTAAACGTGTCCCTATCCATTTCTTGGACACGCCTGGACCGATTTTCTTCAAACTTGGCACAAAGACAATACATGAGCGTGTACATATGCAGAAGATTTTGTTTTGTAATCTGACCAATGATGGCCAACTGACAGCCTTAAACTCCGTACAACAAAATTACGAAAACCACAGTGGGGGCTGTGACATTTTATGTCTTTTTGTTCTTGTTTTTTGAGGAATCGAGCAATTCAAGCCAGCATTCTGTGCCTGTGCACCAACCACGTTTTTATTTATTTATTATTACTTCAGAATTGAATGAGGCTGTGCTTATACATCACATGTTTGTGCATTTCACATTAACGCACATCAAAGAAACCCTGCCCAACGTTTTGACCTGTTCAGGTTTAGAATCCCGTGTCAACCTGCTCCCTTTTCCTACTCTGTTATCGCAAGTAAGTCATCGGATGTAATCCATAACTTTCTGTGTATTGTAATCAATCCTGTGTTGTGTCGAGTTTTGTGCACCCGTAATTTTAACAAGCTTTTCCCCTCGTATATTGCAACTCCTGAATGTGTCTCAGACTTGCACAGCAGCGCATCTCTGGCATCCTGCTCTGTTTGCATCATTCAATACAACCTTCATACATGTCTTGGGCTCAAGTCTTGTTCCTCAGACTACAAAAAAACAACACCTCAATACCCTGGAAAACCCTCCTCTTATCATCTCAGAAGCTCAGAAGCTCACCCCATCGACAGGCAGACAGAAGCTGCGTCACTGAACTGGAATTTATTAGATACTCGGCTGATAAATGGAACATATACCTATCAATCCTAGAAGACTAGTCATACCATGTCACTCAGGATCATTAAACAAACACTAGTATATTGCCATGGTCCACCACGAAAATAAGTTCAGGCTCTTGAATGTATAGGCCTCACAATCAGCCATGACTTATCTTGAGCCAACCATAGCTATAGCAAAGCCAGCATTCAACGCCAACTGCAGACAAGGATTTTCAATGCTGTTCTGAGCCTTTCCTTGAAACCATGAAGTTCTCATTGTTCAAGTGGGCAGTGTACCATCTCGTCATGCCCTCACTGCTCAAATAAATGTTAAAACTTGGCACCCTTAAACCTCCTGGCCTTAAAGCTGCTGGCCCTGACAACATACACCGAAAACGTATTGTCCATGTTGATCTTTCGATGCTCGACTAGCTCAGATGCTTTCAACCTCATCACAACAATATTTCTTAGGAAATTTCCTTTCAGCATCTGAAGAGCCAGAAACCCTTTACCAGAGCAGTATAACACTTCATCCAGCCAACAAAGAAAGGAAGATAACAATGGCTCCTCAGTGTGTAGAGACGGACTCAGTCCACATAGGCAGATTATAACTCCCGCAAACTGTCTCCACCAATCCAGCTTGTTGCAAGCTGCGACAGACGAAGTGGTGCTGCCTCAACCGCCCGAGGACGGGCTAGTCGCTATAATAACTGCATACACCCCTGGGGTCCTGCAGGTTCAGCCAGCTGAGATTGCAGAACCAGGAGGTTGAGTACCACCACATCCAGCATGTTGGTGGTAACTGGAATTATCTGTGGTAACCACTCAGGCCAAGAGTGGTTAAGAACAGCACGGTTCATCATTTAAAGCTCACACAAGCCACACAAGGGAGAAATGTCCCCTCCCCATACATGAGATCTTTTATATGCCCTTGACCCTACCCAAGATAACCCACTAACATGTAGCTAACTTTGCCCTTTTCCTGTTCCTTCATTCCCTTGCTTGTGTCAAACTTTATCCCCATTATCAGTATGTGGCACGTTTGCCCTCTGTCCCCTCCCTTGCTCTTCTACGAGCTCAGTTTTGTGCACAAAAACAACTTTTATTTGGGATCTATTTTAACAAAACTCAAAACAACCAAATGCACAATAATAAAGTTAAGCATACATTTTAAAAACATTCATGTCGGCAAAGATAAACAAAAAACAATTTTGGCATTTTAAAGCTTATAGTGACTGCATTACATTGTGAAAAATAACAATGTTGCACTTTGACTGTTCCAAGCACATCCACCTGATAAGAGGAGGAACTTGCAGTACAAGAGTTCAGAATGATTTACTTGTTTGAAATGAGCAAATATCTGGTTGGTATTTCCGAATTAACCTTCCTTTGGGGTATTTAAAACCGAGTCTCAAGATTCCCAGGGATGGACTGGAGCGTCAGAGCTTGATGAATATTGTAATGTGGTATTGCCGACCAAAAGGCAAAAAGAGAATATAATTTATTTTTCAGTGTGTATATGGCCATATTTTGGATAAAAATTAAAAAGGATTTGAAGAGGACTATTCATTTCCAAGCTTATTATATTGTTGCGAATATGGAATTTGGCCTCCATATCCGCTTGTAAATATTCCCCTATTTTCTCCAATACTCCCCAACTTTCCCCGATCCCCCATTCCCTAGTCCCATTGCATGTAAATAACAATCAGTAGAGCCGACCTTCCCCTTATTCCCCCATTAAATGTCGTGCCCAGGTCCACCGCACCACACGTAGACAACTTTCGGACATCTTCCTAGTTATTCTTATTCTATGTCAGTTAAGGCCTCGTCTCCATTAATTATGACTCTTCGTTGCACCAGAATGTGATTATATGGCATCAGTAGTGAGTTTAGGACCTTTCCCATACCTCCTTCCATCTTCTTCCCCAACAATTACAACAACAACAGAGGAGATGGCGGCGGAGCGGGGGAGGATGCGTCCTCACACCGGCTCGATTAGCTCCAGACCATGCGCTCCACGGGGTTACCACGAAGGGGCTCCTTGTCAGCTCCTCGTCAAGGGCGGAGCCTGGTAAACCCCCCCGCACGCACCCAATGAGAAGCAACGTGCCGATTCCACGAGGCGGAGCTAACGAGCCGAGGGCGTGTCACTCCCCGCCGGATATACGCGGCCCCGCGCCGGATGTGACGTCAGATGCGCCCCCAGCTTGAGACGACAAGACGCCACCTCGAGCGCTGAGAGACCTCCTGCATCTTTTGGGCCGCGCCATCCTGTCCCTGAGCACAAGGTGCACCTTGTGCTGGCCATCGAATACCCGCTTTCCTAGCCATCAATCCCCGTGTGAGTCAGTTTTTGTCCTGTTTCTCTGTGGTCTGTCGGGAATAATATAAGGTTGTGTCTAAGTGCCTGTCTTCCTATGATGTACCTCTTGTAGTTGTAATCTAACCTTCCGCCTTAATATAACCTCCTCCGGAGGTCTTGAGAACTGAACCCCTGGTGTCGTATTGTGTCATTATAACCCAGCCGGGTGTCTTCTCTTTCCTATTGAGCCAGCGTAGCGCGGCTTCGTCGACGTTCGAGTACAATCGGGTAATTTGTGCGGACACGACGGCCATTCCGCTCGGCCCACCTTAACATCAAAGTCGTGTCTGTAACAATTGGTGTCAGGAGTGGGATTCGAACCCGGGACTAAATTAGTTAGGCCCAAATTTTGGGAGGGAAAATCGATTCGGAGCGCGTTTCCCGCGCGAAATTATAACGGCGAAATTTCAATTTGTGTTACGAAAATAAAAAAATAAAAACCGAATTTTGAAAGTCGCGCTATGGCGGATCAAGACAGCTGGGGTCCGGTAAAGGAGAGTGAGGTAGGGTCGATCCAGGACCAAAATGAGGGACAGGAGGAGAGCGAAGCAGTGAGGGCGGCAGGTTCGCAAAATAGCGCCGTCACGCACGAAGAAGCGGGCGCGCAAAATGGCGCCTCGCTGATCACCGCGCCGGCAACCGTGGCAGCGCCCCCGATGGATTGGAACTCGTTTTGTATACAAATGACGGCCCTTGTGGTCCAGTATAATGAAGAAAGGGAAAACAGAATGGGGAATCTGATGGATGCTCATTGTGAGCAAATGAAGGTAATGGGGAACCGGATGAGGGCTCGGAGTGAGCGATTGGAGGGCCAAATGAAGGAAATGGGGAACCGGATGGATGCTCGGAGTGAGCGATTGGGGGTAATGGGAAGCCAGATGGGGGTAATGAGGGACGAAGCGAGGGGTACTGGTGAGAAGGTAGACAAAAATTTTGAGGGGTTAGACAACGGGATAAAGGAGGTGAAAAATGGGTTAATGGGGGTAGAAAACAGAATGGCCGCTCAAGAGAATCAGATAGAGGGAGTGAAACATGGGTTAACGGGGGTAGAAAACAGAATGGCCGCTCAAGAGAATCAAATGGAAGGGATGCAAAAAGGGTTAGAGGGGTTAGAAAACACCATGGAAGGCAAATTGAGGGACATGAGGGACCAAGCGGAAAGGGAAGTTAAACAAATGGAGCAGCAGATAGAGGGGGTCAGAATGGGGGTAGAAACCAAACTGGATGCTCACAGGGAGGAAATGGAGCAGATGAGGGTGGCATCTGGGCAGGAGATGCAAGTGATGGGAGAGGAGATCAGAAGAGGAGTGAGTGAGGAGGTCGGAGGAGTGCGCGAGGAGGTGAGGCACTGTAAGGAGCACATGGAGAAGGAGGTGAGAAAGGGGACTGTAAAGTTACAAGGGGGCATAGAGGACCTGACGCAGGAGGTGGAGCAGCTGACGGTGGGACAGACGGAGTTAGTGGAGCAGGTTCAAAGGAACACTGCGGTATTAGGAGGGTTGAAAGCGACACAAAACGACATAAAAAACGACTTGATAGCGACGAAGAGGGAATGTCAGATGGTACGTGAGGGACTGACAACGAGGTTGGACGAAGTGATAGAGGTTATGGAGACGAAGGACCGGCAGGTGAGGACGCACATGGAAACGGTCAAGGTAGCCTTAGAGGATGAGCTTGAGGAGACGTACCGGGGAATAAAAGAGGTGAGGCACAAATTAGAAGAAGTGGAAGAAGGGGTGAGCGAAATTAAGAAGCGACGGAGAGGGGATAACAAAGAGATAAAAGAGGAGATAAAAGAATTGGTCCAAAGTCTGTGTTTGGATAGTGATGTGCTCATTAACCGGATGAGGGATTCGCAGGTGATGGAGGAGAAGCGAAGAGGAAGAGGACCCGGTGTAAGTGGTGACCAATATGGTCGTGCGTATGATGCGCCAGGGGATTTAAGAAGCTTGGGGGTCGAGATAGACCCGGGTGTTCGTGAAAGGCCGTTGGTGAGGTGTGTGACAGGTCTGGTGTGCGAAAGAGGAGGTGTGCGAGAAAGTCCGACTCTGGGGTGTGTGAGGAAAAAGTGTGTGCCCAGGAGTGAGGGTGTTGGCGAGAATGAGTCGGTCGTAGCGCGTGTGCGAGGGAGCACATGGAAGCGCGGTGTGGTGAGTGTTACAGAGGGTGTGACGGGAGAGTGTGCGCAAGAGTGTGCGCGAGAAAGGTGTGTAACGGACAGGTGCCTGAGGAAAGAGTGCGCTGTCAAAGGCAAGGAAGAATGCACACCTGTGGGGAGTGTTACAGAGGGTGTCACGCAAGAGTGTGCGCGAGAAAGGTGTGTGACGGACAGGTGCATGAGGAAAGAGTGCGCTGTCAAGAGTAAGGGTGAGTGCGCTGTCAGGAATGGAGGTGAAAGTAGTGAGAGTGACATGGAGCGTGAGTTAGTTGTGACAGGTGAGCGAGGATGTACACCTGGGATGGAAGGATGCACACCTGGAATGGTAGAGCGTGAGTGGGAATGCACGCTGGAGTTGGTGGTGAGGCACGTGGTTGGGTGTGCGAATGAGAGCACACCTGTGATTGTCACAGAGGAGGTGACTGAGGAGGGGGCGCGAAGAGGTGTTTTGGTGAGGTGTGCGACCAACGAATGTGTGCCAAAGTGTTCGGTGGTCAGGTGTGTGACCAAGTCTGTGAGTGGAATGAGAGTACCTTGGTGTGTAAGGAAAGGTACGACGAGGAGCATGGAGACGGCTGGATGTGTGAGCAAGGAACGGGCTGCGGGGTGTAAGCGTCCAGGTGAAGCATCGACGTTAGACGGGATAGAGTTTAGAACGACTTATAGTCGAATCGGGCCCTCGGTGCGTGCTGGGCCTCGCTTTGAACGGCCGCGTCCAGGCTCCACTAGGCGGAGCTGGCAGCCCGATAGGAAGGGTCGTTATGGCGACCACGTTTTGTTGAGACGTGCCGGCAGGTCGAGATCGGGACATTGGATGGCTCCACGCCGAGGTGATGCGTGGGATCTCGGCCCGGGTACGCCCCCGTCCCTGCCCCGAATGCCGGACGCATCCAGCCGCTGGCACAAAACAACCAGCATCCATTGTTTGGCTTTACGAAGCCGGGCTTTGGACAGGAATTGGCGCACCGAGAGGTATTAGTGAGTCGACTGGGTGATGAGGTTAGTGTTTTGGACCCAAAATTAGAGAAAAGCAAAATTTGATGATTGGCAAAGGATTGGCAGAGTGATGATTGGTAATGGTACAGTGATTGGCAGATGATTGGCAAATTTTTAATTTGTTGCAATTTGATGTGCAAAATTGGTAGTGAGAGACCCCCGATGTGGTGGGATGGCAAATCCACCATCCTTCCCATGTGGGGGGCAAAGGAGCAATAGCTTATGGGGTGTATGGCAGTGAAAACTAGCCCGGGTGGGTTAGGATATTGTGTGTAGGGATCTAGAAGATGACATTAGGTAACGTTAAGATTAGTTAGTGACTGATACCTGTAGTGGGGACGCAGGTAGATTAGCATGGATGATAATGACGAGGGAGCGCAATAGTTTAAAGGGACGACTGGGAAGCGCAAGTTCAGAGGGGAGTAGTTAGCTGAGATGATGCCGTGTTTGTAAGAATTGAACAGGTGTGATTGCACAGGTGTGCAACTGGACAGGTGTGTGGAGCAGTGTATGAGTAGTGAGTGTGTGGATCAGCGCGAATGCGCTTGGGGAGAGAAGGGTGCAGGTGGCACCAGGTGTGAGAGCACAGGTGTGCAAGTACAGGTGTGTGGAGAGAGTTGGAGTAAGTGGTACGGAGTGGTGTGCATGGTGCGAAGGTGTGGATGGGGGAAGAGTGGACCCCTTTCACGAGTACCCGGGGCGGGTAGTGTAAGTGTTAGGTAGAGGGTACAGGTAAATTGTGGTTGGATATTGGCATCTGTGGTGCGGTTGCAGAATGGTGTTGTGGATGGGTGCATTAGTGTTGTGGAAATGGCTGGGCGTGTAGCCTGTTAGTGTGTGTAGTTGGTTGGGCACTCCACCACTGTGAGGATGTCGGCCAGGTGAGGCCGCAGGTGGGCTCTGGGAGCCGGTAGTTGTGAGTGGGTGCCTGAGGATCCCGGGTGTGGATCGGGCAGCCCAGTGCCAGAGAGGGCACGGAGTGGGGAGAGAGCCAGAGGGCCTTCCCCTGGTAGTTAGGTTAGGGTAAGGAGCAGGTAAGCTCGGAGGCAACTGCAGTGGTGGAGGTGTGCAGGTGGGTAGACCCACTGGGAGAGGTACACGTCGCAGCCCAGAAATTGTACGAGGGCACCGGGAGATGAATCGGGGGAGTGAGACCCCAAATTGAAGAGCACCACAGTTTGGCCAATGGGAATTGGTTTTTAGAACCCATAGTGTAAGAGGGCCAATGGTTTGGCCGGAGAAAGACCCCGGGTAGTGTAAAGTTGTTAAAGTCATTTAGGAGATAGTTAGGATTGATGAACCTGTCGCACCATACGCAGCCACTTACCTGTGGTGATGATGATGACTCCACACCTGTGTTTTCTTTGTTTTGTGCAGGAAATGAAATTGCTGTGGATTTGTGAGACGCATCACGACGTGGATGAGACATTGGGGTGATTCCATCTCTCCCTCCCTAGGAGGGACTGATGATGAATTGGTAATGGCAAATTTTGATGTTGAGTTGAAAATGGCAAATTTTGATGAGAGTTGAAAATGGCAAATTTGATTGGTTAGGAGGGAGAGAAGACGAATTTGGTTTATGGGAGGAACGGGGAAGACAGTAGGGATGTTTGTCGATTTGTAAAGTAGATGTTTATGGGTAGTGTTGTGTTTTGTGGATACAGTAAGGGGTAAGGGAGGGGCCATGTAGGTTACCTGGTGGGGGGGGGCGTACGATAGGAACGTACCTGTCTCACCTGGTTCCCATGTGCCCCCAGTGTGCATCATCTTGTATTGCGTGCACTTTTGCGCCCTTACCACCTTACTCACTTGTCTGCTTCTTTTGTCTCCCACCTCCGAGGATCTGGCTTTGGGGTAGAGAGAGAGGAGAGAGAGGTGCTGGCTGCGCAGTTGTGGGCCTGCACTTTCGCTGTTTGCTGCCGGGATCGATACACCATATGGACCGCAATGTTTGTGGCCACCCACAATGGACCGCAGTTCGTTTGCGGCCAAGCACCACCCGGGGATGGACCTCTGGGTCAACGTGGCACCTATGCCATACAGGTGAACCACTTTTAGTTAACACCAAGTGCACCACAAGAAGAGCAAGAGACACCTGCAGGGTTAGGGGTTGTCGAATTTATTTTTAATCATTGAACAATGGTGACTGCACCGATTGGTGGTGGGGTGGTGCTTTTGATGCTGGGAAAGGGTGCTCTGCACGTTATTAAAGGCCGTCGGCCACAGAGCACTCGTGGGTTGGTGTATCGATGTTGGCAAGCGCGCTCTCTCTCTATGCATAACATCTGCATGTGTCCCTCCAAAAACAGGTCCTGGATCGTAGTGTAAATAGCAGCGTAGTCTTGTAAATAATGCTCCCTACCGGCTGTATGTTTAGTTTGAGAATTCTTTCCGGATTCGGTTATCCTGTGGGTGTGTTTCTGTGAGGAGAAGGGTGCAACGTCGCAGGGGGACATATTTACTCATTTGTGAATATCTGTAAAACTGTCGCACTCAGGGTAGAGTTAATAGTAGAGGGAACTACATTGCGTGCCACACTAAAGTAGGTAAAAATTTATCGGGTCGGGACGCCCCGAGGGTAGAGAAGGGTGCAATGTTGCGAATATGGAATTTGGCCTCCATATCCGCTTGTAAATATTCCCCTATTTTCTCCAATACTCCCCAACTTTCCCCGATCCCCCATTCCCTAGTCCCATTGCATGTAAATAACAATCAGTAGAGCCGACCTTCCCCTTATTCCCCCATTAAATGTCGTGCCCAGGTCCACCGCACCACACGTAGACAACTTTCGGACATCTTCCTAGTTATTCTTATTCTATGTCAGTTAAGGCCTCGTCTCCATTAATTATGACTCTTCGTTGCACCAGAATGTGATTATATGGCATCAGTAGTGAGTTTAGGACCTTTCCCATACCTCCTTCCATCTTCTTCCCCAACAATTACAACAACAACAGAGGAGATGGCGGCGGAGCGGGGGAGGATGCGTCCTCACACCGGCTCGATTAGCTCCAGACCATGCGCTCCACGGGGTTACCACGAAGGGGCTCCTTGTCAGCTCCTCGTCAAGGGCGGAGCCTGGTAAACCCCCCCGCACGCACCCAATGAGAAGCAACGTGCCGATTCCACGAGGCGGAGCTAACGAGCCGAGGGCGTGTCACTCCCCGCCGGATATACGCGGCCCCGCGCCGGATGTGACGTCAGATGCGCCCCCAGCTTGAGACGACAAGACGCCACCTCGAGCGCTGAGAGACCTCCTGCATCTTTTGGGCCGCGCCATCCTGTCCCTGAGCACAAGGTGCACCTTGTGCTGGCCATCGAATACCCGCTTTCCTAGCCATCAATCCCCGTGTGAGTCAGTTTTTGTCCTGTTTCTCTGTGGTCTGTCGGGAATAATATAAGGTTGTGTCTAAGTGCCTGTCTTCCTATGATGTACCTCTTGTAGTTGTAATCTAACCTTCCGCCTTAATATAACCTCCTCCGGAGGTCTTGAGAACTGAACCCCTGGTGTCGTATTGTGTCATTATAACCCAGCCGGGTGTCTTCTCTTTCCTATTGAGCCAGCGTAGCGCGGCTTCGTCGACGTTCGAGTACAATCGGGTAATTTGTGCGGACACGACGGCCATTCCGCTCGGCCCACCTTAACATCAAAGTCGTGTCTGTAACAATATTAATATCCACCGAAATGTTGAGTAGAGAGAAGGAAATGTGGATTTATTACTTGGTTTTGGTGCAATATCACATATCACTATCTGAGACCATGAAACAACATCATACGTGTCTTCATACATGAAACTTCCAGGACAACCATCACTGCAACACTCCACCGATTTGGGATTTATGGCAGAGTGGCCAGACGGAAAGGAAGACTGAATTAGGGAAGACGTATTAGGGAAGACTGAATACTGCTTGACCATCATTTTAAAACAATCAGAATTTGAGGTGATCATCCTCTTCATCAGATGACACATTGTAAACCAGTTCCTCATCATCGTCAGTGTCCCTTGCAACATCATGAACGCAGTCAATCCAGAGCCCGTCTACCTTTCAACCAGAGGGTTCCGAAACCCAAGGTTCAAAATCACTGTTTTTCATGCCGAAAGCGTTTTTTTTTGACAATTGTTATTGTAGGTGCCAATACCTAGGAGGTTCCATTTCCATTCAATACCAACAATACAATACCAACAATACAATTCAATACCAACATAGTTCCATTCAATACCATTTGGGTCACGAGGCGAATGAGATTTCAAATTTTGGGTCTTGGACGAAATGGCCTGGGAGCCACTACTTTAAACCATACAATTTGCAAGTTGTTGTTCGCATCCAATTCCCACCCATGCCTCCCTGTTCCAAATTATACTAGTCGTCATTTCTGCATTTTTCCATATATGAGGAATGTGCCACAAAATTACGGTAGTCTGCTTCCCCTCCTACAGCAAAACTGCCTTGCAGGGAGGAATGCAAAACACTGGTCTGAATATGTTATCTTAAGTGGAAGGAGTGGACTACATGGTGAATTAATATGGCACCTTGCCTCTTTCACCTGCTTAACCTTGGGGACACCAAACATTGCACAAACTCTTCCAATGGAAATGACATCAGTTACTGAGCTTGTTTCACAAAATTTTCCAAAGGCTAGTGGGTAGCCATCATGATTTACCATCAGCTGACAATGACTCATTTTGCCTTCATGCATGAGAGCTGCAGTGAAGTCAGCTGGTAAAGGCATGGAAACCCGATAAGCCATAACATACATCTTGCCCACGTTGGCCAGCCAGTCCAGTCATGTTGATCTGATGCCAATATCTATCCACAAAGATGCCTCCACATATTCTGCATGATCCAGCAGGAGGATGAAAATGTCAGGGTCATTACATCGGACAATCCAGTCTCCATTTTGCTGAGTTTTCATAACGACTTGTGTCTGGTCTCTTGTCCTCTGTTGCTCAACAGTTGTTTTCTTGGGACAACATTCTAAATGTATCATGCCGTGCGTCTTTGCCAGATAGTGCCTCAGTCAATTCATCACATTTATCCCAAGCAAGGGATGTTGACAAACCAACCTGCTGCAAGAGTCCATCAGGTGTTACTTGGTTCTCATCAGTTCGAGCTGTTGCAAGCTCAGTTTCTATGCCTTCTGCAGTGCGATAGTTTACTGAATGTCCAAGACAATCCGATACGTTGATAGGTTTTTCGGCTGCCAGTTAATTCTTCATGTCAGACCCATGCGAACATGCTTGGATGGTTTGAACTTCCCTTTTGAGACAGGATACAAAACATGCACTGCTGAGTTAAACTGTCTTTTCACACCATCTGAGATATCTTTCCAACAATCAGCATAAAGAGCCTCAAAAAATTGAACAGTATATCAGGAGGCCCTGCTTGTCATTTCAGGAAGTCTTCCAAGGTGAAGAGTTTGGACGATTAGTTGATTATTTTTTTTGTGACATCACCATTGAGAGATGGAGCAAAAAACGACATATTGCACGGTATTTCAAAACGTTGACAAATCCAGACAACTTGGTGGATAGGTTGGGTGTGATGAGGAATAATCGATTCAATTTTGGTGAAGATTTGAATCCAGATCAGGATCAGTTAATCTATATAATAATAGCGTAAGGACTCGACTTTGTTATCCCTTTTACGCCGCACCCAGTGACCCGATGGCCGATGCCCACGGCACTAATGGATTTACGATCTACGAACCGCGCTCTGTTTATCACATACAGCCACACTCGGAAAATCTGAATTAGCCGACGTTGGGGCCCCAAAAGCATCCGATTAACTGCCGATACGACGCCATCTTACGACGCCATCGTATTGGCGTCTGCTGGGCGAAGGCGAAGCAAGCCGTCCGCTGATTGGACAGGCGAAGGCGAAAGCAAGTCGTCCACTGAGTGGACAATCCAGAGCATGCATTTGTGCCGGTGTCGGCGATCGTTGTTCATATACGCACTCTTCATTCTCATCTTTCTTCCTAACTCTTACTCGGACAAGCAAATCCCCTATGCCATCCATAATGGTACACTCTATCCATACACCACATCCTCCCTTCCGTGGATGTTCCACGGGTTTCGGCTAGTCTTAAATAATTCTTCACTATTGGGTGAGGGCTAAAACCGATAGATACCAGGATATCTCAAAAACTGCCGATGGATTCGGCCGAAACTTGGCAAACAGATTGGGTGTGCGACAAGGACAAATCGATTCGATTTTAGTGAAGATCTGAATATGGATTTGGATATGAGAACTATTTAATTTTAAGTGATTCTTCACCATTGAATGAAAGGACACAAATATAGCATGATATTTTCAAAAAGTTGCAGACTACTAATAAAAGAACTAGGTGGACGAGTTCAGTAGGCGACAAGAACAAGCCGATTAGATTTTGGTTCAGGTCAGGATCCACATCCAGCCTTCAAGTGGGATACAAAACGTAAACTGTTCAGTCTGGTGGAGGTATGCACCCCACCAGGTGCCATCCTAGTTTTTTTTTTTACTGTGCTTGTCCATCGTTATTTGCCCAAAATATTCAATGATCCTTTAACCTAGAAATTTCACCGATGGCTCCTGTATGGCCAAATCATGTTGAGCAGCCTTGTAAATGTCAGCACAGTAACGTCAATGCAGAGATGTTAAAAAACTGGACAATTGTTATCAATCGATGAAGCCCAAATGAAGGCAATGGGGGACTTGAATGCATTGTCACATTCTGTTTGCGATTCCTATTCTCTGCAAGGGTTTTATTGAAATAGCCATTTTTACACTTGACTGCATGTGACCTCTTTTGAATGGAATCACATGCTACCCATCTTTGCAAGCATTCCAGTCACGCAGGTTTTTTTTTTGGTTTGGTTTTTTTACAATGAATTCAGGGTTGTCTTATTCACGTGATCCTAAAGGAAGTTATTTTCTGTTATTTTTCCTTGACAAGTTGCAAAAAAAAAAAAAAAAAAAAATCAAAATCAAAATCAAAACCAAGCAAGCAAGCACTCTCTTCACTGCACTCTCTCAAGTGCAGTGAAGTTATGATAATATCCACGCCAAGTTCACCTCCAGTATCCAGTAGCTTTGTACACACTGTCCAATACTTTGAGGATCTCGCCTGTGGTCGTTCCAAGTGTGCTTTCGAGGAGCCTTCGACTCTGACCCAAGTTTCTTCAGTGTAATATTTGACAGGCCCATCTTGCCAGTCAGTACCAATGTGAAGATTTCACGCAAGCTTCGACATCCTGCCTTGGTCTACCGACAGATAAATTAAACAATTATACCACAAGTAGATATTTATTGAACATATTTGCCCAAACATAATTAAATGATAAGAAATGGTATAATATGGGAATACTATAAATATTACTGCCTGTTCTATCTAATGATTACAATATTGTTGTGGGAATGCCTTCTTGGCGGTAACTTTGCATAGTATAACGATAGTTATTTTCCATAGTGTGGAGGTATCGAAAAGAAGGCAGAGTGTGTAAGCCCTTCCTTCTGGTACATAGCCTCTCTGCTTGCCAAAACTTTCAGACTACCTCCTAGTGGTGCACCATGGTAACAATGCTCTTGAGGGTACTGGCTAAATAACTGGAGGATCTTGGAGTGGGTTGGTACCCCAAAGTGCATTGCCCTCCATTGTGAGGACTTGCAGTGACACTCACCAATCCAACCAGGGAAGGTGAAGCTCTTTAGCCTTGTTTGGCAGTCCACCAAGGAGAAGGAAACCGAATGCAAATATCCCTGCTGCCTTCCAGGTACAGTCGTGGCCAAAAATATTGGAACCCTTGCACTTTTTTCAAATAACTCACAATTTTCCCTGAAAAAATGTTGAAATTCATGAAAGTATTTGGTCTCCATAATTCTTTACTTCACTGTTAATATTACAGAACCTTGGTTTTTGATTCACATATCAATATTTCCTTTTAAATCAAAAAATTAATAGAAATGGCATTGACAAAATTATTGACACCCCAGACTTGATATTTGGTAGCACGGCCTTTGGACAAAATAACTGCAGTCAAGCGCTTCCTATAGCCATGAATGAGCTTCCTCCATCTCTCTACTGGCAGTGTGCCCCACTCCTCTTGTGCAAACTGCTCCAGTTCTCCCAGATTTGAAGGGTGCCTTCTCCCAACTGCTGTTTTCAGATCTCCCCACAGGTGTTCAATGGGATTTAGATCTGGAATCATTGCCGGCCACTTCAGAATAGTCCAACGTTTTGTCTTGAACCATTCCTGGGTGCTTTTTGGAGTGTGTTTGGGGTCATTGTCCTACTGCAAGACCCATGACCTTTGAAGGAGACCCAGCTTTCTGACACTGGTTTCAACATTGTGCTCCAAACTTCCTTGGTAATCTCCTGATTTCATGATACCATGCACACATTCCAGGCACCCAGTGCCAGAGGCAGCACAGCAACCCCAAAACATCACTTCACCTGCTCAATCTGACTGTAGGGAAGGTGTTTTTCTTTGAAGGCTTCATTTTGTTTTCTGGAAACATAGAGATGATGTGCTTTACCAAAAAGCTGTAATTTGGTCTCATCTGTCCACAGGACATTCTCCCAGAAAGATTTTGGCTTGTTCAGGTGTGTTTTGGCAAACTCCAGTCCGGCTTTCTTATATCTCTCTCTCTCAGCAGCAGTGGGGTCAAAAAAAAACACATGGACATAGCTAGGACTTCCAGGAAAGAAGTCCGTATTTCAGAAAAGTGGATCTGGGGTAATTAACAGGGGTAGAAAAGATCAAGGTTTTGGATGGGGGAAGATAAGAGATGGTGGTGAACAGCTGTTTTAAAGACCTGGAGGGATGAGTGGGATTGAAGAGAGTGAGGGAGTTTGTTCCAGAGGTGGGAGAAAAGAAGAATGAAAGAGTGAAGGTGAGCAGAGAGTCCTGATTTTGGCAGTTTAACTTTTGGATTGTTTGGGTTTTTCAGGTCTTTTCGATCCTTTCAGTAACCCGGATATTTTGGTGTTTAAGGTTCTCTGGGTCTTTTTGATCTTTGGAGTATTTAAAGGACACTTTGGGGTATTTTGGGTCTTTTCAGTCTTCAGGGTGTTTTCGATCTTTTTGGTCTTCAGGATATTTGAAGGTCTTTGGGGTATTTTATGTCTTTAACAGTCTTCAGGGTATTTTGGGTATTTGGGGTCTTTAACAGTCTTCAGGGTATTTTGGGTATTTGGGGTCTTTAACAGTCTTCAGGGTATTTTGGGTATTTGGGGTCTTTAACAGTCTTCAGGGTATTTTGGGTATTTGGGGTCTTTATGGGTCTTTGGGGTATTTTGGGTGTTCAGGATCTTTTCAGTCTTTTGGGTGTTCGGGTTATTTTGGGTCTTCAGAGTACTTGGGGTCTTCTGGGTCCTTGGATCCTCAGGGTCTTCGGGGTCCTTTGTCTTCAGGGGTCTTCTGGGTCCTTTGTGTACAGGGTATTTTGGGGGTACATTGGGTCTTCTGGGTCCTCAGTCTTTTAGGTCTTTTAACCGGTGGACACAGTCGTGTTCAAAGATTGCCCATTAACCCCCCCCCCCTCCCCCACCCCCCACTCAAATCCCTCCTAAAGCACCACTCAAAGCGTTTAAAACCTACCCTTATGAAGAGGGACACATGGACACACAGACACAGACAGTTTTATATGGTACATGTATGACCAGCACCACCACAACAAGGAATCCCAGATCACCACCACCTCAACAAGGTACTCTGCAGGTAATTAGAAAACACTATAAGGAATGGCAAAACGATTTTGTAGATCTCATCTGTTGTGAAATGCAAGACACCATTTCACACAAACATTGGGGGATGGTGGGAGCCGGAGAAACCATCCCGTGGAAAGACATCGCTCGCGGCACTTGGAAGCAAACAGCCCGAAATGCAAGCCAGGAACTCTCACGCAAACTTGCACGTGGAAGCAAAACTTTTTTGGCGATAAACCAGAGCCGCAGAAAAAGACTCCCACATCATCCCGTCCCATTCCATTTCCCAAATTATTCCTAAAAAGATCAATGCAAAATTGTCGTTCTTGGAAACAATCGTTACAAACAAAATTGGAAGAATTCCTGAAAAGGTAAACTTGAGAACAGTCTCTTCACAAACATACTACCCACAAATCCAAACCACAAGTGTGGAGCCAGATGCACACACCCATATCCGTACTTGTGCCAAAGCACGAACAGAAAATGCTTCCCGCGGCGAGACCGTCACTTGAAGATGAAGCACGAGTGCATTTAGTGAGGATTGCAAGGTGATGAAGAGCAAAAACTCACCTGCTAGGACAGCAGATTCAAAGGTGTTCTACAGGACCGTGACGGGGGCTTAAAAGAGGGGCAAATGTGCACCAATGAGGAGCTGGTGCTGATGCAATCGGTCCAAAGTCCAAAAAAAAAAAAGATAAACATCCCTCCATGATGGCATCAAGGAATGAAAGGTCACAATGTTTCAAATATTTTAATATTTAAACCCAAACTGAAAATAGGGCCAGGACCATGAACCATGATGGTGACGTCACACTACGACCTCCAGGACCCCGTCTCGCCACAGACAGACCACCACCACCACCACGTCTCGCCATAAACACAGACCACCACGTCTCACCACAGACCACCACCACGTCTCGCCACAGACACAGACCACCACCACGTCTCGCCAGACACAGACCACCACCACCACATCTTGCCACAGACACAGACCACCACGTCTTGCCACAGACCACCACCACCACGTCTCGCCACAGACACAGACAGACCACGTCTCGCCACAGACACAGACAGACCACGTCTCGCCACAGACACAGACCACCACCACCACGTCTCCCCACAGACACAGACCACCACCACGTCTCGCCACAGACACAGACCACCACCACGTCTCGCCACAGACACAGACCACCACCACCACGTCTCGCCACAGACACAGACCACCACCACCACCACGTCTCGCCACAGACACAGACCACCACCACCACCACGTCTTGCCACAGACACAGACCACCACGTCTCGCCACAGACACAGACCACCACCACGTCTCGCCACAGACACAGACCACCACCACCACGTCTCGCCACAGACACAGACAGACCACGTCTCGCCACAGACACAGACCACCACGTCTCGCCACAGACACAGACCACCACGTCTTGCCACAGACACAGACCACCACCACGTCTCGTCACAGACACAGACCACCACCACGTCTCGCCACAGACAGACCACGTCTCACCACAGACACAGACACAGACCACCACCACCACGTCTCCCCACAGACACAGACCACCACCAACACCACCACCACCACCACCACATCTCGCCACAGACACAGACCACCACGTCTCGCCACAGTGACAGACACAGACCACCACCACCACCACCACGTCTCACCACAGACACAGACCACCACCACGTCTCGCCACAGACACAAACCATAACCACAACCACCACAGACACAGACCACCACCACCACCATGTCTCGCGGCCATCACCCCGCTTCGCCACAGACCACCTCAACGTCTCGCCACCACCATCTCAATAACGTCTCGCCACCACAATCTCAATAACGTCTCGCCACCACCATCTCAATAACGTCTCGCCACCACAATCTCAATAACGTCTCGCCACCACAATCTCAATAACGTCTCGCCACCACAATCTCAATAACGTCTCGCCACCACAATCTCAATAACGTCTTGCCACCACCATCTCAATAACGTCTCGCCACCACAATCTCAATAACGTCTCGCCACCACAATCTCAATAACGTCTCACCACCACAATCTCAATAACGTCTCGCCACCACAATCTCAATAACGTCTCGCCACCACCATCTCAATAACGTCTCGCCACCACCATCTCAATAACGTCTCGCCACCACCATCTCAATAACGTCTCGCCACCACAATCTCAATAACGTCTCGCCACCACAATCTCAATAACGTCTCGCCACCACAATCTCAATAACGTCTCGCCACCACCATCTCAACAACGTCTCGCCACCACCATCTCAACAACGTCTCGCCACCATCTCAACAACGTCTCGCCACCACCATCTCAATAACGTCTCGCCACCACCATCTCAATAACGTCTCGCCACCACCATCTCAATAACGTCTCGCCACCACCATCTCAATAACATCTCGCCACCACAACCTCAATGTCTCGCCACCACCATCTCAATGTCTCGCCACCACCATCTCAATAACGTCTCGCCACCACCATCTCAACAACGTCTCGCCACCACAATCTCAATAACGTCTCGCCACCACCATCTCAACAACGTCTCGCCACCACCATCTCAACAACGTCTCGCCACCACCATCTCAACAACGTCTCGCCACCATCTCAACAACGTCTCGCCACCACCATCTCAACAACGTCTCGCCACCACCATCTCAACAACGTCTCGCCACCACCATCTCAATGTCTCGCCACCACAATCTCAATGTCTCGCCACCACCATCTCAACAACGTCTCGCCACCACCATCTCAACAACGTCTCGCCACCACCATCTCAATAACATCTCGCCACCACAACCTCAATGTCTCGCCACCACCATCTCAATGTCTCGCCACCACAATCTCAATGTCTCGCCACCACCATCTCAACAACGTCTCGCCACCACCATCTCAACAACGTCTCGCCACCACCATCTCAATAACGTCTCGCCACCACCATCTCAATAACGTCTCGCCACCACCATCTCAATAACATCTCGCCACCACAACCTCAATGTCTCGCCACCACCATCTCAATGTCTCGCCACCACCATCTCAATGTCTCGCCACCACAATCTCAATGTCTCGCCACCACAATCTCAATAACGTCTCGCCACAAACGTCCCAAAGCACGCACAATATAAAATAATTATAATATAAATATTTGAGGAAGAGCCCCACGTTCGTGGCGCATTTCTTATCACACAATCCTCGATAGTCGATGAGGTTCCACACTGTCGAATTCACTTTCAGCACAATCCAAAGTTGCACTGTAAGCAACAACACAATTGCATAAGAAAACCTCCAATTTTCTGTAATAACGCTTCGCATATTGTTATTTTTACCTATAGCGCGCCAAGCCTGTGTTGAACCAGATCAGCACGCGCACGCACCAAACACCACAGCCGTCTGCTGTCACGTGACGCACAACTATTACTCCTCCTCTTCCCCCCTTCCCTATCTAATATTCCCGCCTTTTTTTTTAGTTTTCTTTCGTTTAACATCATTTTAGGTAATCTATATAAGTATGAATAACGTTTTATTGATTTCTTCAAATAATTAAACATGATTTCCTCGTCACTATGCCAAAGCGTTGTCACGATCGACCAAAGATGCTCTCCAACTCCAACCACGGGTCCGATTATCAAAAAAATAATTACGTTTGATTTTGCAACTGATTATTCATTACTACAATTATGCTGTGTCGTATCGTTTACTCTATATACATTCTGTCGACTATTAAACAACATAATACCGATAGTTGCGGCAGGTCAATTAGGGTGTATAAGCAATGTTTGATTAGCTACAACGGATCCCTCCTTTTTAAATTGCGTTCATAACGTGAATTAAGTTTTCGCCTACCCTTTCTACAAAGGTAAAGTCACTTTATTATCAGAACTAATCAAATAAATCATTATAGTTTTGGTATTTTATCTGCTCAAGTGTATAAGGCGGTGTGTTGATTTAAATCGCTGTTACCCTTGCTCCCTCACAAATCTCTGCGGTGTTTTGGGGCCGTCAGCGAACGCTCGGGCTGGTTTCTTTGTTTACGAAATTAATTATAACCACCACGACGAAATCGAACAGCCGGACAAAGCAAATCTACGTCCGTGTTTGAGACAGGGTGTGCTCAATGATGCCCGCCCTCTGCTGGCAGCTCTCCAAACCAGCAGAATTTTTTCATTCAGTGCGTGCATCTGGAAGGATCTGGAAGGTTTGCGTTTGCGAAGGATCTGCGTGGATCCAGTGCATCTGGAAAGAAATTTGTTGTTGAGCCGTCGAATTTAAGTTTGAACCTCGATCGGCGGAAGTTGGGACAGGTGGTTTCTGCAGTTGGTTGTGTGCCATAAACATTATTATAGATCACCTTGTCGTTATCCGATTGACCACGACCCATAAGTAAGTTGGGAAAATACTGTACCGGTACATGTTATTGTACAAGTGAATAAAAAAATTTATGCTAAGTTAAAAAGGCAATGTAGGGATGACAAACTACAGTCTAAAAAAGGTCCTAAACAAGATAGGGATGATGTTGGTTTAGACTTAGAGAGTAGCTAACAGTATTGCCGTCACATAACAATCCCTGCATCACTGCCTCATTTACACTTAATCAGTTACTGCTTCAAGCTTCTACAAACACTCCACTGGTTACACCAGTACTTGATTACTCCTGTAGTGTAGCCACATACTGAAATTCTACAAATTAGCAGCCCAAGTATAATGTTATAATATCAGTACATTATCATCAACTTCTTACAAACTGCATGAACATCTCGAATAACAGCATTCTATAATTATCTACATTTGTGATTGGTTACTCTAAGTTGATAAAAAAAGAAAAGTAGGAAAGACAACTGAAGCTGCAAGAAGTCCCTGAAATTATAGAGGAGCTTCTTATACTAACTAATGCAGAAATGAAATATAGGAGCTTCTAATGTTTCTAGCTCGGCCTAGCCCTCGACAATAGTCTGGAGGCAGTGATGTAGGGATTGTTATGTGACGGCAATACTGTTAGCTACTCTCCAAACCAACATCATCCCTATCTTGTTTAGGACCTTTTTTAGACTGTAGTTTGTCATCCCTACATTGCCTTTTTAATTTGGCATAAATTTTTTTATTCACTTGTTTCTGTAATTTTTTGCAATGTGGAATAACACAATGGCATATGGTGCTCAGAGGATACCCAATCAAGGAGCAAAAGTGTCAAGATATCTTCGTCAGCAAAGTCAAACACTGCACATGTTCCTATATTGTCTTACGTAACCCTGACTGTATCTTGCAGCTCTGTCTTATTGCTCGTTTCTCAAAGAGTAATGTCTTCATCCAGCCTCAGGCCACACAATGACTTGCACATAGAAATGCCAAAATAACTGATGTGGTTTCCCTCTAACCAATAGGGTGGGGACAGAAAGGAGGGGCGGAGCCTCTCAAACGAATTTATTTATGCACGGCCGGACGTGAAAGACACACGTGATTTTTACTGTTTTGTTTACTTGGTGTCAATAAAACTTATTATACACTCAAACTGCAAGTGTCCTCGATAAACTACTACGAGAGTATGAAGAGGTACTCCAACTTTTGTTTTGTATCAGTGGGCGGGGCCGACATTTTTTATCCACGTCATCCCTACGTTAGTACGTCGAGTCGAGAGTGCCAGCGCACTCTCTGATAATAATAGTTTTGTAAAATTAACTTCAATGAAGAACTTTATCAAGACAAGATATAAGTATTTATCTGTGGTATCCAAATCCTGGGTCTGGGAAATCAGAAGACCTCGGTAATACTTGAGTAGATTCTCACCAGACAAAAATACACTCACTATAAATCATCAGAAAGACGTTAGTCAAACACACTGTACACGTGACACGCTTTGTTATCTGCGCATGCGCATAGCAAGGTCCAGGGTTGAGCGAGTAGGCGTGGGGAAGGGCGTGGCCTTGCCAAACTATGATGGCGTCGGTTGAGTACGAGAGAACACGCTCTCAGAGTATCTAAATATTTAACTGTATAAATGAACTGGAGAAACAAATGATTCTCACCAAGTAAAACTCCATTCATTACCATTGAGAGAGGCCCAGCTTAGAAATACACCGTCTGAATAATTATTGTAATATTTGAGTCGATGTTCTTCTTCGGATTTACAAATGTTGTGGTACAAACTTTATAGACGTGCTCACCAGTGGCGTACTGAGGGTGCCTGGCATAATTTTTTAATTTTTTTTTTTATAACAATTTTCCCTCTTCACAGACTCTCCCCCCTCTCCCACACCCCCTGCTTCCACGTTCCTCTCCCAAATCCCCAATCCCGATTGACATACATGTTTGTGTGTGTGTGTGTATGTGTGTGTGTGTGTGTGTGTGTGTGTGTGTGTGTGTGTGTGTGTGTATGTGTTTGTGTATGTGTATGTATATGTGTGTTTATGTGTGTGTTTATGTGTATGTGTGTGTATATGTGTGTTTATGTGTGTGTGTGTGAGTGTATGTGTGTGTATATGTGTGTTTATGTGTATGTGTGTGAGTGTATGTATGTATGTGTTTGTGTCTATGTGTGTATGTGTATATGTGGGAGTGTATGTGTGTTTGTGTGTGTGTGTATGTGTTTGTGTGTGTGTATGTGTGTGTATATGTGTGTTTATGTGTATGTGTGTGAGTGTATGTATGTATGTGTTTGTGTCTATGTGTGTATGTGTATGTGTGGGAGTGTATGTGTGTTTGTGTGTGTGTGTGTGTGTATGTGTGTGTTTGTGTGTGTGTATGTGTATGTATATGTGTGTTTATGTGTATGTGTGTATATGTGTTTATGTGTATGTGTGTGAGTGTATGTGTGTATGTGTTTGTGTATATCTGTGTTTGTATACATTTCTATGTGATGGAATTATGAGGAACACAAATGAAAAAACGACATGTGTGTGTTTCCCACAGAGTTTCCATTCATCAGGGTCAGTCATCAGGTGACAGCATTTTGGGAACAAGCTTCCCCAGTCATCAGGTGACAGCATTTTGGGAACTAGATTCCACATTCCTAATGGTTAGGGCGGAGGGGCTTGGGATCCTAAGGTCCTGAGTTTGAATCCCGTTCAGCTGTTGAATTAATACCAGGTGGGATTAAATCCGCTTGTCATCCTTCCGACGTTGGCAAAATGAGTACCAGGATACTGGGTCCTCTCTCTAGGAGGTTGGTTGCAGGATTTGCACTCCAGCTGCTGTAAAAACACTTCATTCCGTAGCACATACACAGTGGTGTGTGTCGGGATGGTGCTGAGGAGTCGTCCAAGGACGCAGCGACCTAATGATCCACCACAGCATTTTGGGAACTAGCTTCCCCGGTCATCAGGTGACAGCATTTTGGGAACTAGCTTCCCCGGTCATCAGGTGACAGCATTTTGGGAACTAGATTCCCCAGTCATCAGGTGACAGCATTTTGGGGACTAGATTTCCCAGTCATCAGGTGAAAGCATTCAGAAAGAGGATAATAAGCTTGTTACATACACGTCAGGTGAGTCGACGACAACCGTTGACTACCTGCTGGTGCGTAGGCGAGATAGGGGGCACCTCCGGGACACAAAGGTGCTCCCGGGGGAGGAGGCTGTTTCACAGCACCACTTGGTTGTCTGCGACATAAGGGTGAAAGGTGTGAGGAGAGCTCGGCGGGTGAAGTACCAACCGACAATGAAGGTGTGGAGGTTGAAAGAGGTGACAGTAAGGGAGGCATTAAAAGAGAGGCTGAGTAGGGTCGAGGATGATGTGGTTGAGCTTCAAAGTAGTTGGATGTCAATGAAAGATAGGCTGTTGGGAGCCGTTGGTGAGGTATGTGGATGGACAAAAGGACCACCGAGGCACTCGGAAACATGGTGGTGGGATGATGAAGTTGGAAAGAAGATTGACGAGAAGAGGAAGAAGTTCAAGGAGTGGCAGAAGGCGAAAGGTATGGGGGCAGAAAAAGCAGAGCATGAAAGTTATAAGGCAGCCAAGAAGGCTGCAAAGAAAGAGGCAGCAAAGGCGCAGGAGGCATGTAGGAAAATGTTTGGAGAACGCTTGGATTCGGAAGAGGGTCAGAGAGCGGTATTCAGGTTTGCAAAGCACAGAGCGAAAGAGAGGTGTGATGTGATGGGGGTGAGTTGGTTGAAGGATGAAGTGGGACTAATCGTTGTCGACCCAGATGGAATTAAAGGAAGATGGAAAAGATATATGGAAATGCTGTTGAATGCAGAGAATGAATTGGATGGCAACATAGAGAGTAACCCAGTTTTAGGACCGGCAGAGAAGATAACTGAGAAGGAAATTGAGGAAGCCATAAAAGCAATGAAGAGTAGAAAAGCAGGAGGGCCGACGGGAGTTGTGGGAGATATGTTGAAGACAGCAGGAAGTTGGGGTGTGAAGAGAATGACAGAGATCTGTAATCTGGTGGTGAAAGAAGGCCGCATTCCAGTGGTTTGGGAACTGAGTACCCTCGTCCCTCTATACAAGGGGAAAGGTGACCCTCTGGAGTGTGGCTCGTACCGAGCAATAAAGTTATTGGAGCATGGAATGAAGGTATTGGAAAGGGTGTTGGAGGGGAGGATAAGGAACAAAGTGAAGATCGACGAAATTTAGTTTGGATTTATGCCAGGAAGAGGAACGATGGCAGACGCACTTTTTATTGTAAGGTAGTTGCAGGAGAAGTACATGGAGAAGAGGAAGAAGTTGTTTCTTGGGTTTGTTGATCTAGAGAAAGCATTCGATAGGGTTCCACGCAAAGTATTGACATGGGCATTGAGGAAGTTAGGAGTGGAGGAATGGTTAATCAGAGTAGTGATGGCAATGTACAAAAGAGTGCGTACAGCTGTAAGGACGAAGGACAGGAGCAGTGGTGAGTTTGAGGTGAAGGTGGGAGTGCATCAGGGGTCGGTACTAAGTCCACTACTATTTGTAGCTGTGATGGAGGTGCTGGCTCAGAACGTAAAGGAGGGTTTACCGTGGGAGTTGTTGTATGCAGATGATCTGGTGTTGATTGCAGAAAGTATGGATGGACTGAAGGAAAAGATGAACAAGTGGAAGGAATGTATGGAGACAAAAGGTCTGAAGGTGAATATCGGAAAGACGAAGGTGATGGCAAGTGGTAAAGCATGTGGTGAGGTGGAAAGAACTGGGAAGTGGCCAGGTGCTGTGTGCAGGAAGGGTGTCGGAGTGAACTCCATTCAATGTACAATGTGCGCTGAGTGGGTTCATCAAAAATGTAGTGGTCTGAGAGGGTCATTAACCAGTATGGCAGCTACATTCAAGTGTAAGGGGTGCACAGAGGGGGCTGCAGATGGAGGAAATGTTGAGTTGGATCTTGGAGACGGCGTGAAGCTGGAAGGTGTGAAAACATTTTGCTACCTCGAAGACATGCTGAATGGAGAAGGTGGATCAGACTCGGCAACGGTTGCTCGAGTGAGATGTGCATGGAAGAAGTTTCGGGAACTGAGTGGCGTGCTGATGAGGAGGGGAGTGTCGTTGAAGCTGAAGGGAAAGGTGTATGCTGCATGTGTGAGAAGTGTTATGATTTATGGGAGCGAGACATGGGTAATGAACGTAGAGCAGCAACGAAGGCTGGAAAGGGTGGAAATGCAAATGGTTCGGTGGATGTGCAGAGTATCTTTGAGAGAGAGGAAGACAAATGATGAATTGCGAAAGATGATGGGAATAGAGCTTGTGATTGATGCTGTGAAGAGGAACAGGTTGAGATGGTTTGGTCATGTGTTGAGGAAGGATGAAAGTGACTGGTTGAGAAGAGTGATGGAAATGAATGTAGAAGGAAGTAGAGGACGGGGAAGACCAAGAAAGACTTGGCTAAAGATGGTGGAAGAAGAAATGCGGGCAAGGGGGTTAACAAGGAGAGATGCAGAAAATAGGGCAAAATGGAGAAGATTATCATGGGGACCGCAAGGCTAACCCCCGATCTAGCAGGGAAAATGGAGAAGATTGTCATGGGGACCGCAAGGCTAACCCCCAATCTAGCAGGGAAAATGGAGAAGATTGTCATGGGGACCGCAAGGCTAACCCCCGATCTAGCAGGGAAAATGGCCTTAAAATGCATGTTGTTGTTGTCTTCCCCGGTCATCAGGTGACAGCATTTTGGGAACTAGCTTCCCCGGTCATCAGGTGACAGCATTTTGGATAATAGCTTCCCCGGTCATCAGGTGACAGCATTTTGGGAACTAGCTTCCCCAGTCATCAGGTGACAGCATTTTGGGAACTCGCTTCCCCAGTCAACAGGTGACAGCATTTTGGGAACGAGCTTCCCCAGTTACCAGGTGACAGTATTTTGGGAACTAGCTTCCCCTGTCATCAAATGACAGCATTTTGGGAATGAGCTTTCCAAGTTACCAGGTGACAGTATTTTGGGAACTAGCTTCCCCAGTCACCAAGTGACAGTATTTTGGGAACTAGCTTCCCCAGTCACCAAGTAACAGCATTTTGGGAACGAGCTTCCCCAGTTACCAGGTGACAGTATTTTGGGAACTAGCTTCCCCTGTCATCAGGTGACAGCATTTTGGGAATGAGCTTCCCCAGTCACAAAGTAACAGCATTTTGGGAACTAACTTTTGGGAATTATACTGATTTTGTCAGTGGGGCGGAAGCAATTGTCGGTCCTCTGAATGTCACCTTAACATGGAAGCTGGAACTGCTGGATTTGTCATATAAAGAAGTTTGGTATACTCAGGACTAAAGGCTATATCATCCGTCAAGGGCAGCAAATGATTGTGATGCACGAGGAATGTTGTGATTCAGGCTTCATCCTCGTAGAGTCATAGACCATACACCTTCACGAGTCAAAAGCATGCGGTGACATCCTCACAGGCGATGCATGTGTTCCTGGTTGTTTTCATACCGACAGATGCAAATGCTGATCCTGTTACAGACTGTGTATGTGTGGAACATTGGCATGGATACAGATTTCACTGGGTCAATGGACACTGAAATCCCATACTCGGTAATGAAAAGACAATCCGCACCAGTGGGAAATGGCACCCAGAACTCGGTTGGTTATTCCTGGCTTACGCACGGCATTCAGGACCGACACAACCACAACTAATGTCCGCGCAAGAATCCTCGGGAAACCCTGACTCACAGTGTTTGCCTTCCCAGTGAGTGCAGGGTGCCAAGTTGGCGGCACAGCAGAATGGGTACAGAGAATAATTGCTTACGACAAGCTTTTGTTGCCAGAGGTGTGTTCAGTTATTAAGTTTATTGTGGAGCACTCGCCAAGAGGCCCAAGCACTCCATTCAAAACCATTAATGTTAAGGACAGGCTGGTTTGGCAAGTGCTAACTAGTTGCTTAGTAACTAAACACCCCCGCCCCCCAGGTTTGCAATTTTATCTGTCACCTCGCTTGCATCAACACCCAGTTCCTGGGAAAGGTTGTTGTCATGTACAATGCTCTCTTCCCTCTCTACCTCCCTAGTTTACCTCTGGTTTGGGATTTCACAGTTTTCAGGGTAGTCATGCCCGACAAGGTCCACCCGAGAGAGGACCGCTGAAGCCGACATTCAATATATGGCAAGAAGACTATCATTACCTGCGCACACGGAGCAAAAATCGAAGTTAAACTATTGGTTCCCTTTGTCTGTCTGTCTACAAAGGTCACTGTATGATCCGGCAACAACTTAATTTCAATAGAATATTATATTATGAACACGAATCTGAAAACAAACCTGCAGTCCAGCATTACTATGGCTCTAAATTTGTCCCAATCCCACATGCTCAGGAAGGAGTTAGATTAGTTTTAAGCGGTGAAACCGCTTCAATATTTGGCTATGTCCACCCGTCCATCCGTTCGCCAAAAAATGAAGAAGAAGAACCTTTCTAACCCACTGTGTTTAATTATAAAGAGTTCTAAAGTGTAATTCTAGAAGGTTCTAAAGGGAAAATCTAAAGGGTTTTAAAGAGTAATTCTAAAGGGTTCTAAAGGATCATTCTAATGGGTTCTAACTTGTAATTCTAAAGGATAATTCTATAGGGTTCTAAAGGGTAATTCTAAAGGGTAATTCGAGAGGGTTCTGAATGGTAATTCTAAAGGGTTCTAAAGGGTAATTCTAAACAGTAATTCCAAAAGGTAATTCTAGAGGGTTCTAAAGGATAATCCTAAAACTTTAGGTGTAGAAACTTTAGTTGTTGTAAAGGTGGTTACGACTGAGAAGTCTCTTGGTTTTGAGGTCAAAGGTCATCTTCAGGACGAATTTTTAAAATCATAATTTTTCATCCAATTGACTTGAAAGTTGAATAGGATTTGCATATTTAGTTAATGAATTGGTAAACCAACTATTTTTGAGGTCAAAAGTTCAAAGGTCAACTCAAGGTCAAACCTCTATAGTCTATAATCATCAACTTTCATCTGAAAAATCGTCATTTTTCATCCAATTAACCTGAACAGTAAAAACCAATTACATAGTGCATCACTGAATTTGGAAACCAACTATTTTGAGGCCAAATGGTCAGAGGTCAACTCAAGGTCAAACTTCTAAAATCATCAAATTTTATCTGAAAAATCGAAAATTTTCCTCTGAGTAACCTGAACATGAAGGAGCAATTGCATAGTGCATCAATGAATTGGGAAACCAACTATTTTGAGGCTAAATGGTCAGAGGTCAACTCAAGGTCAAACTTCTAAAATCATCAATTTTGGTCTGAAAAATAATCAATTTTCATCCGATTGACCTGAGCTTTGATTAAGATCGTCAATTTTAATCTCAATGAAATGGACAATCCATGGCAACGTTTTTTTTGGGGGGCAGGGGGTGGGAGGATTTTGCTCTGCATGACGGATTTTGCTCTGCATGAAGTATCGTGCTCTGCATGACGTCTTTCTTGTTTGTCGGTATGTCAATCGCCTACAAGCCACAATTTTAAAACTATCTTCACGAACATTCACGAAATGGTAGAGTTGGTTATAAGCAAGAAGGCCATTGATGTGAGGTCAAAAGGTCAGCAAAGGCCCATAGGTTTTACTTTTTCACACCAAAACTTTACACCATAAAGTACTGTTAAACTGCAGATTGGTTTTCCGATTTGTGTTCAAAATACAATATTCAATTGGAATTAACCTGTGGCTTGATCATAACTGACATTTGTAGACAGACAGACAGACAGACAAAGGGAACCAATTGCTTAACCTCCTTTTTCATTTCGCGTGCGCAGGTCATAACAGTCCTCTTGACATACGTATATTGAAAGTCGGCTTGAACTTTGCCAAATTTCTAAAATTGTAAATTTTCATTTGACGTTTTTTTTGTTTGTTTTTTTTTGTATACTGAATCGAGGCTCGTGAAAGAGCTAACATTTATTTCACAAACAAATCAGCCAGACAAACAAAATATATAAAATAAGGGAGCGGAAGACAAGATGGGGAGAAAAGGGGAAGCACACAAACACAACATTTGAGAGCAGGGAGATGTGTGGGAGGGAGAGGGCTTGGGGGGAGGAGGCGTGGGAAGGGGGGGGGGGGTGGGAGAAGTATAAAACACAAGGACACCAAGGACTTCCAGGACAGGAGTTGGTATTTCAAAAAAGTGGATTTGGGGTGAAATTAGCGGGGGTAGAAAAGATCAAGGTTTTGGATGGGGGAAGATAAGAGATGGTGGTGAACAGCTGTTTTAAAGACCTGGAGGGTGGAGTGGGATTGAAGAGAGTGAGGGAATTTGTTCCAGAGGCGGGAGAAAAGAGGAATGAAGGAGTGAAGGTGAGCAGAGAGTCTTGATTTTGGCAGTTTAACCATAAGAGGGTTGCAGGCAGATCTTGTGCGACCTGTAGGAATATTTGGGGGACACAGCCCAGAGAGAGCTGGGGGGCAAGGCCAGAGAGGAATCGGTAGAAGACGGAAAGACCACCAACCTGCCTGCGGTGAGTGAGTGAAAGGCCCTTGGAGTTAGATTCATCGTGGGAGATTCCAATGATTCTGAACGCTTTGGTTTCAACAGCGTGAAGACGAGCTAGGTGTGAGGCAGGAGCACCAGCCCAGTGGGGAGAGCAGTACTCCATTGAGCTGCGGATGAAAGCCTTGTATGTGGTGAGGAGCTCAGGTGTGCCAAGGAAGGACTTCGCACGACGGAGGATGCCCAGTCGGCGACTGGCTTCGGAGGCCAGCTTGGAAATGTGGTTTTACCAGGAAAGATCATGGCAGATAGTGAGACCCAAAAGCTTGAGTGACAGAACTTTTTGGAGAGGATTATTCAGAAAGTAGATGGGAGGGTTGTCCAGTCGGTCTTTTCGGAGAGACATCAAAGAGTGTGAGATTTGTCAGGATTGAAAGACATGTTCCACTTGTTTGCCCAGTCTGTGATTTTGTCCAGCTCTGCAGAGAGTGAGGAGGCTGCAGACTGCCGATCTGAGGGATGAGGAATGGAGCGGCAGAGAGTGGAGTCATCAGCAAAGAGATAGAGAGGATTTTCAAGAGAGTCAGAGAGATCATTGATGAAGACCAGAAAAAGCACAGGGCCCAGAACACTGCCTTGGGGAACTCCAGCCTGAACAGGAAGAGGAGATGAGAGAAACCCATTCAGGGCCACACGTTGACGACGACTAGAGAGGAAGTCCGCCAGCCATGCGTGGAGATTTCCATGGATACCAAAGGAGGAGAGTTTGGTGAGCAGAGCGGGGTGCCAGACAGTATCGAAGGCACGTGATATGTCGAGGGAGACAGCTCTAATTTCCTGTTTGGCATTGAGGACCTCCATCCATTGTTGAGACAGCAGAAGCAGCATGTCCAGAGTAGAGTGACCTGGTCTGAAACCAAATTGATGATCAGAGATCAAGCCATTGGAGAAGAGGAAAGATTTCATATCCGAAGCAATGATGGATTCCATGACTTTGCTGATAATTGGGAGAAGGCTGATTGGTCTGTAGTTGCTAGGAAATTGTTGCTAGTTGCTAGACTTACTTGAAATTTGAGGAGGAATTGCACATCAGGTATGCAAATTCAACCACCAATTAATTTTTGAGGTCAGCATAGGCCAAAAGGTCAACATAGGCCAAAGGTCAACAACTTATCTTAGGAATTTCACAAGTATCGTGCTGCGCACGACATATTTATAGTTTGGTTGTTTGACTGCTGTCTGTTTGTCTGTCTGTAAGCAGGATATTTCAAAAGTTTATGGATGATTTTGGACAAAATTTGGTGTGCAGGTTAGGTGTGTGACAAGGATGAATTGATGAGATTTTGGTGAAGATCCAGATCTGGATTCTAGCATTTTAAAAAGTGATTCTTCAGCATTGAATGATTCTTCACCATTGATAGGGTACAAACGATATATACGCGTATATATACAGTCTTGGCCAAAAATATTGGCACCCTTGCACTTTTTTCAAACAATGCACCATTTCTTCCAGAAAATTGTTGAAATAAAAAATATTTTGGTATCCACATATGTATTTCTTTGGTTTGCAGGGGAACAAAACAAAAAAAGCTGAAAAAATTACTAAATCTTATTCCACACAGAAATCCTAAAATGGCCCGGACAATATTATTGGCACCTTTTAGAAGTTGTTATAAATAATTAGATTTCAAGCAGGTGATTCTCCTTTACTTTGGAATTGAACTCACCTGTGGTGAGTTGCAAGTGCCTGCAATATAAAAATCACTCATTCAACCAGTTTGAATAGAGAAAAGGAGTCATTCTGCTGTTTTGCGTCACCGTGTGTACCGCAATGAGCATGGAGAAAAGAAAGAAAACCAGAGAATTCTCTGAGGAGGTCTGACACAAGATTGTAGCCAAGCATGGACAATCTCAAGGCTACAAGTCCATCTCCAGAGAGCTTGGTGTTCCTGTGTGCACCGTACGCCATGTCATCAGGAAGTTTAAGGCCCATGGCACCGTAGCCAACCTCCCTGGACGTGGCCGCAAGAAAAAGCTTGATCGAAGATTGCAGTGAAGGATTGTTCAAATGGTGGAGAAGGCACGTCGATCAACTGACAAACAGATTCAAGCTGGCCTTCAGACACAAGGTACGACAGTTTCAACTCGCACCATCAGCCGCCAACTCAATGAAATGGGGTCATATGGGAGGAGACCCAGGAGGAACCCACTGCTGGGAGTACCCGAGTGGAGTTTTTCCAAAACACACCTGAACAACCTAAAATCCTTCTGGGAGAATATCCTGTGACAGATGAGACTAAATTAGAGCCACATTAATTAAGCATCATGAAATCAGGAGATTACCAAGGCATTTTGGAGCACAATGTTCGACCCAGTGTAAGAAAGATGGGTCTCCGTGGAAGGTCATGGGTCTTGCAGCAGGACAATGACCACAAACACACTTGAAAAATCACCCAGGAATGGTTCAAGACAAAACACTGGACTGTTCTGAAATGGCGAGAAATTAGTCCAGATCTAAATCCCATTGAACACCTGTGGGGAGATCTGAAAACAGCGGTTGGGAGAAGTCACCCTTCAAATCTGGGGGAACTAGAGCAGTTTGCACAAGAAGAGTGGGCCAAACTCCCAGTAGAGAGGTGTAGGAAGCTCATTCATGGCCATAGGGAGCGCTGGACTGCAGTTATTTTGTCCAAATGCTGTGCTACTAAAGCGCGGCGTTACGCGCGCTGCTTGTGAGCAAGGAGGAAGCGGACAAGCGGTAACATATCAACGTCTTTATTGTAAGAGCACACTGTAACACTGAACTGCTCCGGGCTTGTCGCCCGGTGTATATCATGAGGCCACGCCTACCCCTCGGGCGTGGCCACCGCCCACTTGGTGCGTGGAATGATGTCACCACGCCAGTGGGCTTTTGTGTCCGCCACACGCGCCCCCCCAGAATTCCCGCGCACCTGGAGGGCCAGTTTGCGGGGCAGACGAATGACCCGGCCGAAGCGCCCCCTGGCGATCGGCGGCGTCCGGGGTGCAGGGATGCCAGGTGGGATGCCCCTGGCTGCCCCTGGGATGGGTGCAGGACCGGGGGGCGGCGTGGCGGTGGGGCTGGGCGGTGCCGGGGGTCCGCCCGCAGGAGGGCGGCCCCGACGTGGGGGTCAGGCCACTGGCGGTGGATGGTCCACATCGAGGTGGGCCGGCTTGAGGCGGTCTACCGAAATGCGGTCAGGAGTACCGCCGATGTCCAGGGTGAAGTGCTTCGCCCCGGTCTCCAGCACGCGGAAAGGCCCGTCGTACGGGGGCCGCAGTGGTGTCCGATGGGCATCGTGGCGGATGAAGACGTACTCCGCCGTGCGAAGCTCCGGGGCGATGTGCGTCGGTGGGTGCCCGTGGCATGCCGTTGGCACCGGGGCGAACCTCTGGGCGGTCTCTTGCAGAGCGGAGCGCTGCTGCGCCGCGGACCATGGTGCCGTGGAGTCGGGGAGGAACTCGCCCGGCACCCGCAGCGGTTGCCCGAAGACCAACTCCGCCGCGGATGCGCGCAGGTCCTCCTTGGGCGCCGTCCGGAGGCCCAGCAGGACCCAGGGGAGCCTGTCGACCCAGCCGCCGTCGCGGAGGGTGGCCCGGACTGCGGCCTTCAATGAGCGGTGAAATCGCTCACACAGGCCGTTAGCCTGGGGGTGGTAGGCCGTGGTTCGGTGCAGCCGGACCCCGAGCCCCTGCGCAACCGCCCCCCAGAGCTCCGAGGTGAACTGGGGGCCGCGGTCGGATGAGATGTCTGAGGGGGCGCCGAACCGGGCGACCCAGGTGGCGATGAAAGCCTGCGCGACATCGGCCGCCGTTGTCGACGCCAAGGGCACGGCCTCCGGCCACCGGGTGGTGCGGTCCACCATGGTGAGGACGTAGGTGAAACCCCGCGAGGGGGGCAGAGGTCCCACCAGGTCCACGTGGACGTGGTCAAACCGGCGTTCCGGCACCGTGAACGGGGCCAACGGGGCCTGGGTGTGCCGGCGCACCTTGGCGCGCTGGCACGCGAGGCACATCCTGGCCCAGCCGCGGACGGCCTTCCGGAGGCCATGCCAGACGAACTTGTCGGCGATGAGCCTTTGGGAGGCCCTCGCGCCCGGGTCGGACTAGTGGATGGCGTCAAACACCTGGCGCTGCCAGCCCGTGGGCACGATGGGGCGAGGACGCCCGAGGGAGACGTCGCACAAGAGGGCCGCGCCCGCGCCGTCGAACGGCACCTCGGTGACGCGGAGGCCCGTGACGGCGGTCCGCAAGGCCTGGACGTCGGGGTCAGCGGCCTGGTCCGCTGCCATCCGGGCATAGTCGATGCCGAGGTGGACTGCGTGGGCGACGGCCCGGGAAAGGCAATCCGCCACCGGGTTGTCCTTCCCCGCGACGTGCTGGATGTCCGGCGTGTACTCGGACACGGCCGAGAGGTGACGCTGCTGCCGGGCCGACCACGGCTCGGTGACTTTGCCCATCGCAAAGATCAGCGGCTTGTGGTCGACGAAGGCAGTGAACGCCCGGCCCTCGAGCAGATGGCGGAATTGCCTGACCGCCAAGTGAAGTCCGAGCAACTCGCGGTCGAAGGTACTGTAACGGCGCTCGGGCGGTCGAAGCTGCCGGCTAAAGAACGCCAGCGGTTGCCAAGCTCCACGCACCCATTGCTCGTGCACCGCGCCCACCGCGTAGTCCGAGGCATCGGTGGTGAGGGCGATCGGTGCATCGGGCGCCGGGTGCGCGAGCATGGTGGCGTTAGCCAAGGCGAGCTTCGCGCCCGTGAACGCCGTGTCCATCTACTCGGTCCAGGTAACGTCGCCTTTGCCCGGCTTACCTCGGAGAGCTTCGTGCAGGGGGCGCAGGAGCTGGGCGATACGGGGCAGGAACCGATGGTAAAAGTTCACCATGCCCAGGAACTCCTGCAGCCCTCTGATCGTGCGGGGGCGCGGAAACCCCTTCACCGCCTCCACCTTGGCCGGTAGGGGGACGGCTCCATGCCTGGTGACACGGTGCCCCAGAAAATCGATTGTGGCGGCGCCGAACCGGCACTTTGCGGGGTTCACAATCAGGCCATGCTGGCCCAGGCGTTCGAAGAGCGTGCGGAGGTGGCGTAGGTGCTCTTCGCGGGACGCGCTGGTGACGAGGATATCGTCCAGGTAGACGTAGACAAAATCCAAGTCGCGCAGGACGCTGTCCATCAGTCGCTGGAACGCCTGAGCCGCATTCTTCAGACCGAAGGGCATGCGCAGGAACTCGAAGAGTCCGAATGGCGTGATGACCGCCGTCTTCGGGACGTCCTCCGGCCTGACGGGGACCTGATGGTAGCCGCGTATGAGGTCCACCTTCGAGAAGAAGGACCTGCCCGCCAAACGGGCGGAAAAGTCCTGAATGTGGGGGACGGGGTAGCGGTCGGGAGTCGTGGCGTCATTGAGACGGCGATAGTCCCCGCACGGTCGCCATCCCCCGCCGGGCTTCAGCACGATGTGCAGCGGCGACGCCCAAGCGCTCTCTGAGCGCCGAACGATGCCGAGTCGCTCCAGGGTAGCGAACTCAGCTTTTGCCACCGCCAGCTTCGTCGGCTCGAGGCGGCGTGCCCGGGCGTAGACCGGTGGCCCGACGGTGGGGATGTGATGGGCCACCCCGTGCTTGACGGCCCCCGCCGAGAAGGTGGGCCGCGTGAGGGCCGGGAAGCCGGCGAGGAGGCGGGTGAATGCGTCCGCTGCCGGAAGCGTACAGACCAACGTGGCCGGAACCGAATCGTTCGGCAAGCCGCTTGGCAAGCCGCTCGTTGAGCTGGGCAACGCACAAGCGAGCGAGCTGAACGTCTCGGCCTGGACAAGCCGTCTGCGCTTGACGTCGACCAGGAGCCCATTAGCGCACAGGAAGTCCGCACCAAGCAGTGCCATGGGCACGTCGGCGGTGACGAACGTCCATCGGAAAACCTGCCCTCCAAACCGCAGAGAGAGGCAGCGTTTTCCGTACGTACGGATGGGCGTCCCGTTCGCGGCAAGCAGCGCGGGGCCCCCACCCGCGGCGTGCTTGTCTGACGTGCCGGCGGGAATGACACTCACCTGCGCTCCCGTGTCGCACAGGTAACGGCGCCCGGAGAAGGTGTCCGTTATGAACAGCAGGCTGTTCGAACGGCCGGCGCTCATCGCCACTATTGAGCGCCGGCCCGGGCGTTTCCCGACCCGTTGAAGGAGCACGGCGGATGACACCGCCGAGCTTCGTGGCCGAACTTGGCGTGGAACCAGCACCAGGTGGTGGAGCTGGAGGAGCGCGGCTGGCTCCGCCAGGCCGGTGGAGTTGGCGGGTTTTCCCGCGGTGGCGGTTTTCGCCGCGGCGGTGGGCGGGGCGTGGCGGCGTGCATGAGGTGCGTATCAGCATGCTGCTGAACATCAGCGCGCTGTAGAAGCTGATGCTGTGGAACATGCTGCTGAACATCAGCGTCGAGGGCCGTGACGGCCACGCCGACGCTCGCCCGCGTGTCCGAAGCGGCGAAGTACCTGTCCGCCTGGGCTGCCAATGCTCGGGGTTCCGTTAGCTCGGTCCCGGCCAACGCGAGGCGAACCTGCGCTGGAAGTTGGCGCCGGAAAAGCGCCCGGAATAGCGAACCGGGGGCTTCGTCACCCAACAGTGACAGCATATGGTCCATTCGGACCGACGGGCGCGTCTCACCGAGCTCGGGGAGATCCAGGAGGCGGTCGGCCCGTGCGTCGTCCGTGAGGCCGAACGTGGCTAGGAGTAGCCGCTTGAGTGCCTCGTACTTGTGGCCGTCCGGTGGGTGGCGAAGGACGGACACAACTCGAGCGGCCGTGCCGGGCCCGAGGGAGGCGACGACATGGCAGTAGCGCAGGTCGTAGTTGGTGAGGCGCCGAAGCTGAAATTGGGCTTCGGCTTGAACGAACCAGACTTCGGCCTGGGCCTCCCAAAATTCGGGAAGTTTAATCGCCATTGCCTTGTCGTTGGCCATTGCAATGGCGTCGTGTTCAGAAGGATCGCTACGGCAGATCCAACGTCGAGGGTCACCAGTAAAGCGCGGCGTTACGCGCGCTGCTTGTGAGCAAGGAGGAAGCGGACAAGCGGTAACATATAAACGTCTTTATTGTAAGAGCACACTGTAACACTGAACTGCTCCGGGCTGGTCGCCCGGTGTATATCATGAGGCCACGCCTACCCCTCGGGCGTGGCCACCGCCCACTTGGTGCGTGGAATGATGTCACCACGCCAGTGGGCTTTTGTGTCCGCCACACTACCAAATATTAAGTCTTGGGGAACTTATGGGACCAAATATTAAGTCTGCGGTGTCAATAATTTTGTGAATGCCATTTCTTTTTATTTTATTATTTAAAAGGATGTATTAAGTTCTGAATCAAAAATAAGATTCTTTCATATTAACTGTGAAACAGAGAATTGTGGAGACTAAATGCTTTTGTCAATTTCAACTTTTTTTTAGAGAAAATTGTGAGTTATTTGAAAAAGTGCAAGGGTGCCAATATTTTTGTCCACGACTGTGCATGTATTTATATATGTATGCATATAGGTAAATTCCTGCGTGGGGCTAGTCGAAACGTGGGGCTATATATATATCTCAAAAGTCAAAACGTTATGGACGGATTATGATAAAACTAGGTGGATTAGTTGGGTAGGTGACAAGAACAAACGATTTGATTTTGGTATGTAACAAGGACGAATGTTCAGGGTGGGGCTTCCTCCATTCAGTGTGGGTTTTGCCCCGTTCAGGGTCGGGCTTCCCCCGTTCAGAGTGGGGCTTCTCCCGTTCAGGGTGGGGCTTCACCTTGTTCAGGGAGGGGCTTCAAAATAAAATCTCCACCATATTGTTTGCTCCGCTTAGCTCTGAGGCTTGATAACTTATAAACTTCTTTTGTTCGGCCCGCACTTTCTGACTCTCTCACGGCTTTATCTTAATTATAATTTGATATCTGATTTCATTTTTCGTAGTCGCTAAGATGGTTTAAGTCTCGGTGCAGCAAAAGGTGAGAGCTTTGGACGATCATTAGCATTTTATGGGCAAAAATGCATGATGCGAGTAAAAGCCATTTTGAATGTATCTGGTTGGAGAAAATGTGGAATGGAGAGAGAGGGGGGATCGGAGAGAGGGGGGAAAGGAGGGGAGAAAAGGGAGGCGGGGAGAGGAGTGAGGGTGGGGTTTCCTACTATGGAATTACTTATTTATTATTACTGAGGAAAAACTGAAGTTATCGATCAAATTGTAGTCTAATTAATTTTTTAGCTCATTTAGAGTGTAGTTCCGGGGAACTTATGGGTTGGAGCGTCGTCAGTCCGGCAGTCTATAAACACTTGCAACTTCTCCGAAACTGCTGTTTGGATTGTTACCAAACTTGGCTGGGGTCAAAGTTTGACCCCACCAAAATAGGTATTTGTTCTCTTCTCCCAAACTACACAAAAAATTTCAATGAAACTTGACCACAACCTTCAGCATCCGTGATGAACCAAAGTTGTTCATGACATTCAAAAAAAAATCAGGGGTTAAGGGTGTCTAGGAGGGGTGGAGGGTTTGCCCCCCAAAATAGGTATTTTTACCTTCGCAAAAGCGGAAGGTTATGTTTTGATCGCTGTGTATTTATTTGTATGTCTGTGTGTGTGTATGTTATTCGCATAACTCAAAAAGTATTCAACCGAATTGCATGAAATTTGGTGGGATGATTGGTTATTATACGGGACACATTTGATTAGATTTTGGGAGCAATCGGGTCAAAGGTCAAGGTCAAGGTCACGAAAAGGTCAAAATCGTATTTTTGTTGTTCTGTTCCCTACACTCCCATGCCAAGTACAGAACAGTAGCTGCGGCGAAGGTATGCGCTCTACCGAGTGCCCGTTCTAGTTTTGTTTGTTTAAAGTCAGATGACTATGTTCGTATGATTGTACATGCTGCCCCGTTTCCTAGAAACCATAGAAATTGGTTTAAAATACAGTGATACTGTTTAAAATTCTGTTACGTTTGTAGGGGGTATGCAATACCTTAATCCAGATAGAATTGCATAGGTAGTGTGCTTCGACAGTTGTGAAGAAGAAGAAACCCATGTATCATAAGTTGGGATCCGGTAGACCGTATGCCATGCAAGTGCGTATCTTTGTTCCCATCACGAGGGGTGGGGTCATGTTAATTAGATAGGGATTATGGGTAATTAATCCCCTGTATGTAATGGCCTCTGTTATTTTTTCCTATGTTCCTTATGACACATGCAGCACTCACAGCTAGCCAGGAAATCGTGCATTTACCACTCTAAATAAAAAACCAACCGGAAACAGGACATTGAACACGACCGCTGATAACACCGAACTGGTGAGCACACAGGCACAGAAGGTCCGTGAGGCCACGCCCCGAAAAGCAGTGATTGGTCCGGAATTTGGTTCAAGTAAGGACTGCTAAGATGGCACTCGCTGATAGGAGCAGACACGGAGACGGTGTGAGATGATGTCAGAGCCTTGAGTGTAAAGGAACGTTCTGCCCGACATTTTCTCTCCTCTCTTCTTCGTCCTCTCGATTCCTGGCTTTGACAACGAACGGTCGTCTCCACGACATTTGTCTCTTGGGTCCAGACTTTGATAGAGAACGGTCGATGCTCTTGAGAACGGTCGACGCATCTTCTGGCTTTGGTGGTGACAACAACAACAACATGCATTTTAAGGCCATTTTCCCTGCTAGAGCGGGCGTTAGCCTTGCGGTCCCCATGACAATCTTCTCCATTTTGCCCTATTTTCTGCATCTCTCCTTGTTAACCCCCTTGCCCGCATTTCTTCTTCCACCATCTTTAGCCAGGTCTTTCTCGGTCTTCCCTGTCCTCTACTTCCTTCTACATTCATTTCCATCACTCTTCTCAACCAGTCACTTTCATCCTTCCTCAACACATGACCAAACCATCTCAACCTGTTTCTCTTCGCAGCATCCATCACAGGCTCTTTTCCCATCATCTTTCGCAATTCATCATTTGTCTTCCTCTCTCTCAACGATACTCCGCACATCCACCGAACCATTCGCATTTCCACCCTTTCCAGCCTTCGTTGCTGCTCTACGTTCATTACCCATGTCTCGCTCCCATAAATCATAACACTTCTCACACATGCAGCATACACCTTTCCCTTCAGCTTCAACGACACTCCCCTCCTCATCAGCACGCCACTCAGTTCCCGAAACTTCTTCCATGCACATCTCACTCCAGCAACCGTTGCCGAGTCTGATCCACCTTCTCCATTCAGCATGTCTCCGAGGGAGCAAAATGTTTTCACACCTTCCAGCTTCACGCCGTCTCCAAGATCCAACTCAACATTTCCTCCATCTGCAGCTCCCTCTGTGCACACCTTACATTTGAATGTAGCTGCCACACTGGTTAATGACCCTCTCAGACCACTACATTTTTGATGAACCCACTCAGCGCACATTGTACATTGAATGGAGTTCACTCCGACACCCTTCCTGCACACAGCACATGGCCACTTCCCAGTTCTTTCCACCTCACCACATGCTTTACCACTTGCCATCACCTTCGTCTTTCCGATATTCACCTTCAGACCTTTTGTCTCCATACATTCCTTCCACTTGTTCATCTTTTCCTTCAGTCCATCCATACTTTCCACAATCAACACCAGATCATCTGCATACAACAACTCCCACGGTAAACCCTCCTTTACGTTCTGAGCCAGCACCTCCATTACAGCTGCAAATAGTAGTGGACTTAGTACCGACCCCTGATGCACTCCCACCTTCACCTCAAACTCACCACTGTTCCGGTCCTTCATCCTTACAGCTGTGTGTGCTCTTTTGTACATTGCCATCACTACTCTGATCAACCATTCCTCCACTCCTAACTTCCTCAATGCCCATGTCAATACTTCGCGTGGAACTCTATCGAATGCTTTCTCCAGATCAACAAACCCAAGAAACAACTTCTTCCCCTTCTCCATGTACTTCTCCTGCAACTGCCTCACAATAAAGAGGGCGTCTGTCGTTCCTCTTCCTGGCATAAATCCAAACTGCATTTCGTCGATCTTCACCTTCTTCCTTATCCTCCTCCCCAACACCCTTTCCAATACCTTCATTCCATGCTCCAATAACTTTATCGCTCAGTACGAGCCACACTCCAGGGGGTCACCTTTCCCCTTGTATAGAGGGCGAGGGTACTCAGTTCCC
This sequence comes from Myxine glutinosa, assembly GCF_964187855.1. Classification (NCBI taxonomy): domain Eukaryota; kingdom Metazoa; phylum Chordata; class Myxini; order Myxiniformes; family Myxinidae; genus Myxine; species Myxine glutinosa. Next base: position 126,210,103 of record NC_136265.1, on the reverse strand, counting down.
AAATCCACTGGAATGCGGCCTTCTTTCACCACCAGATTACAGATCTCTGTCATTCTCTTCACACCCCAACTTCCTGCTGCCTTCAACATATCTTCCACAACTCCCGTCGGCCCTCCCGCTTTTCTACTCTTCATTGCTTTTATCGCTTCCTCAACTTCCTTCTCAGTTATCTTCTCTGCCAGTCCAAAAACTGGGTTACTCTCTATGTTGCCATCCCATTCATTCTCTGTATTCAACAGCATTTCCATATATCTTTTCCATCTTCCTTTAATTCCATCTGGGTCCACAACGATTTATCCCACTTCATCCTTCAAGCAACTCACCCCCATCACATCACACCTCTCTTTCACTATCTGCTTTGCAATCCTGAATACCGCTCTCTGACCCTCTTCCGAATCCAAGCGTTCTCCAAACATTTTCCTACATGCCTCCTGCGCCTTTGCTACCTCTTTCTTTGCAGCCTTCCTGGCTGCCTTATAACTTTCATGGTCCGGTTTTTCTGCTCCCGTACCCTTCGCCTTCTGCCACTCCTTGAACTTCTTCCTCTTCTCGTCAATCCTCTTTCCAACTTCATCATCCCACCACCATGTTTCCGAGTGCCTCGATGGTCCTTTTGTCCATCCACATACCTCACCAACGGCTCCCAACAGACTATCTTTCATTGACATCCCACCACTTTCAAGCTCAACCACATCATCCTCTACCCTACTCAGCCTCTCTTTTAATGCCTCCCTTACTGTCACCTCTTTCATCCTCCACACCTTCATTCTCGGTTGGTACTCCACCCGCCGAGCTCTCCTCGCACCTTTCACAATTATGTCGCAGACAACCAAGTGGTGCTGTGAAACAGCCTCCTCCCCCAGGATCACCTTTGTGTCCCGGAGGTGCCCCCTATCTCGCCTACGCACCATCAGGTAGTGATCGGTTGTCATCGACCCACCTGACGTGTATGTAACAAGCTTATTATCCTCTTTCTGGAACTGAGTATTACAAATCAACAAATTAGCTCCATCAGCAAACTCCAAAATCCTTTCACCTTCTCCATTTCTCACACCATATCCGTAACCCCCATGAACTCCCTCAAAACCGTCCATACTCCTTCCCACATGTCCATTTAGGTCTTCTCCTACCACAACAACTTCCTCATCTTTCACGTTTTCCATCAGCTTCTCTATATCACACCAGAACTTGTCCTTCTCTTCATCGCTCCGACCAACCTGCGGAGCATATCCCGAGATGACGTTCACCAAGAGCTTTCCAATCATCATTTTCACCATCATCAACCTATCAATCACTCTAGTCACACTCACCACACTGTCTACAAACTCCTCAGAAAGAAGGACACGAACACCATTCACACCTTCTGGGCACCCTTGCCACGCAAACTTGTATTTCTGTCCCTGCTTACCCTTCACCATTCTCACACCACTTCCCTTCCATCTTGTCTCTTGCACACAACATATGTCCACTCTTCTTCTGACCAATACTTCCACCACTTCTCCTGATCTCCCTGTCATTGTCCCTACATTCCATGTCCCAAACCTCAGAAACCAATCTCCACTTCGGGCTGTACCCTGCCCATATGTAGTTGTAATTGTCATGGTTCTCTTTTTGAGGCAATGTTTTTATGGCCGGATGCCCTTCCTGACGCCAACCCTCTTAGTCGCCTCTTACGACACGCAGGGATACGGTGTACCTATTCTAAACCCGGGTACACACCGGTGAACGGTCACGATTTCATATCTCGCTCTGCTTCGGGACTTCATGGCGAGCGGTCGGAGTTCATAGCGCTCCTGCGCGAGGGGAATTCATTGACCAGCACGTGAACATTTCGTAGTGCTCTTTTTGCGTGGGGTTCGGATTGAAGGCACGGCCGCTTTTTCTTTTCCTGTCACGTTGGTGTTGGTGAATGAGATTATGAGGAAGAGCGCAGCTGAAGCGTCCGAGCGGGCGTGGCATGTTCGCTTCGCGCATGGCGCCAGGAGTGAGCGGACCACGCAGCGAGGCCTAGTTTCCACCCACAGGCAGTGCAGCCTGTGGTTTCCCGCACAAGGACGTAGAGGCCTGTGACGAACTGGGACGATTCCTGTCAAGGTTCAAGAGCAGCTCGGAGTTAAATGCCCACAATAAATAACACACATTTATTTTCGTTATTTTATATTGCCCTTTGTCTTATTCGGGTCTGTGTGGGGACATCCCATTTAGGACATTAGTCTTATCGTGCATTTTCTTGTTTGCTGGCATTTCTTTTCATTAAACCTGTTTGTTTGTACATTTGAATTCTGTGTCGGTTTGAGTTAATTGTTGCAGGTTTGAAGACGTAGGGTGGAAACCGTCCAGGTAAGTTCGTCATTCTCCTTTCCCTCGTGTGTAAAGAATACCGTCATCATTGGATTGAACGCCTTGGAGTTAAAGCTCGTTTGGTCATCCGTGTCGCCCTGCGGCGTTCACTACAGGGCAGACACGCGACAATACCTTTAGTCGGTGTAGTATACTGCTTTATTCCACCAGGTGAGAGCCCAGTGGTATTGCCCCTATTTTTTCATATTCCCAGGGTATATATAAAGAGTTTATTTCAGGCGAGTTAATTCTTTTACAACTATGTAATTAAACAATACTTTGTATGTAATTAATTGTATATGTGTGGACTAACTATGGAATATAATATTGATTAAACAATAACGTTTGGTTTTAAGCAATTTTTAACGTGCAAAGAGCATTGTATTTGATGCTTTTACGTTTAAAAATGAACAGAAGGAACTCAGTCAAGGCAGGTTCTCCCCCACCCCCTTTCTCTCAAGTCAAGATGGAAGTGTCACTCTCACCGTTCTCCCCCTACCCTCCCTCCTCCCCCTTGTGTGCAATCCACTCCCTCCTCTCCCCTGTATGCAATCCACTCCCTCTCTCCCCTGTGTGCAATCCACTCCCTCTCTCCCCTGTGCAGTGTGCGTGATAGGGGAGAATTGGCGAGGAGGGTGGGAGGAGGGGGGGAGGAGGGGGTAAGATTTAAGGTCTTGAAGTCACATTTTACATAACGTGTAATTACACATTACAAACTGTATTTCCCATGTGCATCTACCTGTATTCACATATTATGTGTAGTAAATAAATTGTGTAGATCATATTATTTCTGTATTTGACGAGTTGCCAATAGCCATTTTGAAAACTCTACGTGCAGCATCAAACTCAATATGTCCAAATGTCATAAAGGTCTATACCTGTGTGCTTCCCACAGGTGCCCCACTAGTAAAGTTGTATTTTCTGTCTGTCTATCCATCGATATAATTGGCCCCACCTGTAGTAACCCCGGCCATCACAATGCATAATGTTGGAATCCTCTTTGCAAATGGAAATACAAGAAAACATTTTCAAACCTACAGGGTAGGGGGTTCAGGGTGGTGGAAGACCCCAAGTTTATCAATGTAAATGTGTATCATATAGCGTTATATGGAAGAACAATTATATATATTATATATATATATATATATATCAAATGAATCAAATCAAATCAAATATATATCAAATAAAAACATTGCCTCAAAAGGGAACCATGATTGTCATGGAGCCCGCAAGACCAACCCCCGCCCTAGCGGGAAAAAGGCCTTAAAAACGTTCATTCATATTCATTCAAATGAATCCATTTTGAGTTCTCCAACCTTTAATGAGCAAACAAACAACTGCTCGACGTTTTGATCAGCAACACGGATAAACGTGCATCCTCTGACCTTTCTCAAGAGTAAAGCAAAACAACTCTAAACCCTCCCTTACGTAAGGGAAAAAGGGGGTGGGGACACCGAACCACCAATCAATGCCATTCTGGAACAACTCGTGCCATTCAAATTTAAACCATAAATCAAAACCGTTGAAACAACTGAAACCACACCTTGGGATGTCACATTAAAACCACCGTTAAATCACTTGTTGAATCAAACAAAACTAAGCATAATTCAAATAAATCGATGAAAAATAAACAACATGATTAATTGCTTCAAGTGATGGTGGTAACTTAAATGAATTAAGCTAAACGGAAACATCGCAAACCTAAAGTGAGAATGTATACCCAACTGACAGCAACCGAGGTAATAATTTATATGCTTGGTGACGCAGTTTCTCTGGTACGTTTCTGCATGAGAGGGCCAAAGTCTACTGGTAAGTCCAACACTTCCTCTGTGAGCGACACAACAGACTCCTCCACATGCCATGCCTCCAAAATCGTCCTTCTTCGTTTACTGGGGGTTACACCCAAAATGCTGGCACTATCCCATAGCGGAACATGGCCAGCCTTCAGACCATGTTTGGCAATGGCAGATCTCTTTGGAAAGTTGCACTCGAAGGCCTTACGGTGCTCATTGACCCGTTGTCTTAATGTTCTCCCTGTCTCTCCAATATATTCAGCCCCACAAACACAGGGATCCCTGTATACCACCCCTGCCCGGTCATTCCTGGGAAGCTTATCCTTGACATGCATTAGTGCCTGTTTCATGGTGAACATAGGTTTGTAACTTACCCTCACACCTGCCAATTTTAAAACTCTGCCAATCCTTTGGGACACCCCCGGCACAAAAGGCAAAACACGTCGAGCAGTTGTTTGTTTGCTCATTAAAGGTTGGAGAACTAAAAATGGATTCATTTGATTTTAATCCCAACTGCAAGTCATTACTTTATATATGTACTGTATATAATATGAATGAATGAATGGTGTAACGATTAATGCAATATATACAAGTACATATATATATATATATATATATATATATATATATATATATATATATATATATATACTTGTATTTGTATATATTGCATTAATCATTACATTATTATTATTATTATTATAGTATTGCTTGCTAAACTATATGTGATTAATTAATTGGAATTATACATAGTACCTGGCTCTCTTTCACTGGACTCTAAATTCCTTCAACACAAGGTGCGGCTACCTCTGCTGGTGCATATATATATATATATATATATATATATATATATATATATATATATATATATATATATATATATATATATATATATATATATATATATATGTTGTTGTGGTTTTTAGAACCCTCCACTTGGTAAATTTTTGTAAATGTTCCCTTATAAATAATCCCCTGTAAATACTCCCATTGTTGGTGTAAAGGTAAAAGATCGCACCCTAGTTAGGCCATGAGCAACACGTAGCAAACCATAGGCTTCTTCTTTGGTTATTTCATTAGTATGTGTTTCAGGTAAGGATCTGTTTCCAATAGTTGAATCTGCATTGTATTAATCAAATAACCTAGGCCCCTTCAATTATCCCCAATCTCTCTCTCTCTCTCTCCAAAGTGCCAGTAGCCATATTGCCGTCATCGCTGCCTTTTGGTTTGTTCCTGCCCGCCGCCATTACGCACGTGGTCAGAGTCAGAGTGGGAGAAAAAGGGAGGAGCGGCCAGGAACATAGGCGTGACCCCATCAACACGTCACGAGGGGAGGTAACAATGAACCCTCGTGACCAATCCGGGCCGAGGCGTGTTCACCGGTAGGCGGAGCGAAGCGGACGCGGCTTGATACGCGAGGCTTGCAATAAAAGCGCGAGCGCAAAGCCCTTTCACGCAGATGCCGGGGAGATCGGCAGATGCGGGGAAAGAAGATCGGCAGATCGGCAAACTTGAGGGAACAGCGCAGAGGCGGCGAATATAAGAACATTGCGCGGAGGATCGTTTGGGACGATCGTTTTCGATACGAACTGCCGTGGTTTGAGAGCGTTCGGCACGTTATACGTATGCGCATTCCAGCCCCTCGCATATGTAAGGTCCGGTCGCGCGTCAAGCTGCCAGCCGTTCTTCGCCCGCGGACCCAGAGCCTGGACCAGCCCATCGCCTGGAACCATCTGCCTGGACCTTCCTCCCCTACCAGCTAACATTCCGTGTGAATCTGTCTGTTTGTCCTGGGCATGTTATATAAGAGTGTATAAGGTTGCCCTATGTCCTTTTATTCCCTTTTCTTGAATATTCCCTTCTTTCGTTTCCTCTTGTAGATAGTTAATAAACCATATTTGTTCTTCCTTCACCCTTCTTATTCTTTGGTTTCCTCTCGTCTGATCGTCTTCGTCTTTTCCCCATTGAATATCGGTGGCACGATATAGGAACCGCTCAGAATCGGGTGAGTCTTTTTGCTAACGGCTCGGATCGTGGATTGCTAAACCGCTCGGCAATTACCATCACATCCGCGGTTCGAGCAGGGACTCATCTCCTTGCTTTGTGGAGAGATTGGTGAAGGTATTTGGGAAACCTTTGACCAATCACCCTGGCCAATCTATGCCGCAAAGGAGCGGGATAGTTCCAGGATGGGAGACGGCCAGCTTAACAAGACAAGGGGATTAACCCCCCCCCCCTGCTAACGGGAGTGCCGTACTCTGAGATCCGTAACAATATATATTGTTACAGATCGCGGATTAAGATGTTATTTACCGAGCGGTGGTATTGCCGCGACCTAACAGGATCCCTGACTCACCCGATTCACCCAGAACTTTGGCCGTATCGCACCACAGCTGCCCAATAGGGAAAAGACAAAGGCGACGAATGCAAAGAGGAAAACGAAGGCAAAGAAAGGTTTGGAAATACGACTGAATTTATTGACTATTTACACACAAGCAAAAAGGAGCAATCAAGTTTATTTACAACACATAAGACGCAGGTGACACAGTGCAAATTCTAGCTTACCTACAGACTTAATTAAATACCCAGGGACAGAACAAACAAAACAAACTCACGTATACAAGAAGGGTGGAAAGGCAGGAGGTGGATGGCTGGAGGGAGAGGGAGGTCCAAGGGGGTCCCGCAGCACAACCAGCGCGTTTAGCAGCCGCCGTTCAGGCCAGGCCCCACGCTGCTGTTTTGGCTGCTGTGTACGTCGCGTGCTTTGCCAGGCCTTGTCCGACTCGTCTGGTCCAAACCCTCAACTCTTTCTTCGTTCACTCACTCCTCACCACCGACTCCTCACCGCAACCAACTGACCACCGACTCCACTGACTGACTCTTCACGACTCTCTCTTGACGACCAACTCCCTCTGGCAACCGACTCAGACCAACTCAAAGTGCATCTCTCTGGGAACGCCCCCGCCGTGGGTTATATAGGCCCCTCCCCTTAACCTTTGCGAACCTCCCCCAAACGTTCTCTCCCCGCCCTCTCAAGCCAAACCCCTTGTTCATGGTTGGTCGAGTGGGGCTGGATCACTCCTCCCCTCTCTGACGAGGTGGGGACCCGCCTTTCTTCTCCGACTCAAGCACATGGTCAATGGCGGTTATTGGAGGGGAGGTGATTGGGAATCGAGGGCCCAGCAATGACGAGAGGGGATGTAATATGGAAATGGAGGTTTTGGGGATGGGAAGGAAAGGGAGATTTTGGGGATGGGAAGGAAAGGGGATCTATTCTCTTTCACTGGTGCAATGGAGTATTTCAATTAATGGAAGACACAGCCTTACACTAATACACATAATAAGGATATAACTGTCAAAAAAGATATATCGTGTCCTGCATGTATGTTTTATGGACTAACTACGGGAACGCCCTTTGACCTTTATACAACCACAAACGGAGGGAGGAGGGGTGATATTTTACAACAACCTTTTACAACAACATTTTACCACAACAATAAAATTAAAAAAACATTCTCATATCCACAACACTGCACCCTCCTCCCCTTAGGCACGTCCCGGGCCTATAACTTTTACCTTAGTGTGGCACGTAGGTGTAGTTCCCTCTACTTTTAACCTGACCCTGAGTGCGACAGTTTTAAAACATAAATAAATGTGTCCCGCTGCTCCATTGCACCCTGCCTAACAGACTTACGCCCACAGTTAACCGAATTGCGGAATGGTCTTCAAACTATACACTGACGGTGGGAAGCATTATTTACAATGACGCTATTTTTATTTACAAAACTAACCCAGGACCTATGATTGTTCTTTCTGGGGGGGAGACAGTCTGCTCTGCATCGACGCACCATGAACGCACCCAAAAACGCACCAATACACACCCAAGCACCAATCGGTGCAGTCACCATTGTTCATCAGTGTTCAATGAATAAAAATAAATTCAACAACCCCTAAACCTGCAGGTGTCTCTTGCTCTTCGGCTCCCTCTGCTGGTGATTATTATTTGTTCTTCCAGATGTTGTCATTCTTTTGCTTTGCTTACTGGCGGCCTATTTTCAATAAAGTGTGCCCAATGTGTCCTTTTTTATTTGCATTTATTTATAGCCCACAGGGCCGACTAGTGTGGTTCACCTGTGGGGCATCGGTGCCCTGTGGCCAAGGTCCGCCAGCAAGATTTCAGGCCCTCATGGCCGGTTCCAGCAGAGGGGCCATGCCCCAACCCATGGGGTCCATAGGTGGTGCTCGGCCACAGACATGTGGTCCATAATGTGGTGCATCGATGCAGACAGCTGGTTCTGGGAATTTCGGGCGCACAATGGCCGACCCACGCACGCTCCCCTCGGCACCCAATGGCGCACAGGTCATGTGAGAGACAAAAGGGGAAAGACAATTGAGCGAGGGGTAAGGTCACAAGGGTACACATCAATAAGGCAATGCAAGGCGAAATGCGTACGGAGGGCGAAGTGAGAAAGCTCGTCCCTACCGTACGTCACCCCCCTGTCACCTACCCTACCCTTGCCCTTACCCCATATGTACAAAAATCTACACATTTACAAATTCGTCACTACTGTCACGTCTTCCCCATATTTCCCCTATACCAAATTCGTCTCCACAATCCCTCTACTTCAAAATTTGCCATCACCAAATTCATCATCAATCCTCATAAGGAGGCAGAGATGGAATTACGCACAATGTCACACCCACGTCATGATGCGTCTCACAATCCAAACATTTGCACAGTAAAAATAATAAAACATGGCATGGTGCGGAGTACCTGTCACCTCAGGTGAGTGGATGCAGATGGTGCGAGGAGACTTCATCCTAACTACTTTCTAACTGACATTAACACACTTTACACTACCCGGGGTCTCTCCCTGCCAATCCATTGGCCAACTTACACTATGGGTTCTAATAACCAATTCCCATTGACCAAACTGTGGTGCTTCTCAATTTGGGGTCTCACTCCCCCGATTCATCTCCCGGTGCCTTCGCACAATTTCTGGGCTGCGACGTGTAGCTCTCCCAGCAGGTCTACCCACCTGCACACCTCCACCACTGTAGTTGCCACCCGAGCTTACCTAGCTCCTCACCCTAACCTAACTAACTGGGGACAGCCCCTCCTGGCTCTGTCACCCCATGGTGCCCGCTGGCACTGGGCTACCCGGGTCCGTCCTCCGGATCCTCGGGCCCCATCCACAACAACTACTACCGGCTCCCAGAGTCCACCTGCGGCCTCACCTGGCCGACATCCTCACAGTGGTGGAGTGCCCAAACCAACTACACACACTAACAGGCTACACGCCCAGCCATTTCCACAACACTAATGCACCCATCCAAAGACCATTCTTTCACCCGCACCACAGATGCCAATATCCAACCACAATTTACCTATACCCTCTACCTAACACTTACACTACCCGCCCCGGGTATCCGTGATGGGGGTCCACTCTTCCCCCATTCACACCTTCGCACCATCCACTCCACTCCACAATTTCCACCATACTCACTCCACGACCATCCATTCCTATACTCCATACCATTTATTCCATACACCTGTCCTTCATTCACCTGTCGTTGCACACCTGTGCAATCACACCTGGTGCCACCTGCACCCTCCTCCTCTTCCTGGACCATTTGGTCAACACAACACACCTCACTATTACTCACTCATACACGGCTCCACACACCTGTTCAGTTGCACACCTGTGCAATCACACCTGTTCAATCACACCTGTTCAATTCTCAACACACACGGCATCATCTCAGCTAACTACTCCCCTCTGAAACTTGCGCTTCCCAGTCGTCCCTTTAAACTATTGCGCTCCCACGTCATTATAATCCACACTAATCTACCTGCGTCCCCACTACAGGTATCAGTCACTAACTAATCTTAACGTTACCTAATGTCATCTTCGCTAGATCCCTACAATTATCCAAGCCCTCCCTGGCTCGGTTGTCATAGCCACCCCATAAACTATTGCGCATTTGCCCCCACTCTGTGAGGGATGGTGGATTTGCCATCCCACCACATCGGGGGTCTCTCTATCAATTTTGCTCGTCCAAATTCCAACCAATTCAAAAATTTTCCATTTACTGCCAATTCTACCCACTATTATAAATTTCGTATCAAATCACTACCATCATCATCTGTCTACTTATTACATCCTCTCGGTTCGCCAATTCACGTCTACAGCCCGGCTTCGTACAGCCGAGCAATGAACGCGGCTTCTTTTGTGCCGGCGGCTGGATGCGTCCCGCATTCGGGGAGGGGCGGGGGCTTACCCGGGCCGAGATCCCACGCACCACCTCGGCGTGGAGCCATCCAATGTCCCGATCTCGACCTGCCGGCACGTCTCAATAGAAAGTGGTCGCCATGACGACCCGTCCTATCGGGCTGCCCGCTCCGCCTAGTGGAGCCCGGACGCGGCCGTTCCACGCGAGGCCCAGCGTGGATCGCGCACGGCGGTCCTTTCGAACCCGCCGTGGCTCGGATCCCCGCTGGTTCTCGCGGCACGCGAAGCCCGGCACGCACCGAGGGCCCGATTCGGCTATAAGTCGCTCTAACCGCTAAACCGGTTACCGTCGATGCTTCACCTGGACGCTTACATGCATACGCTACCCCTTTCTTGCTCATACCTTTCCTTACACACCCAGGTACCCTCATTCTGCTCACCGACTTGGTCACACACCTGACCACCGAACACCTTGGCACACATTCGTCGCTCGCACACCTCACCAACACACCTCTTCGCGCCCCTTTCTCGGTCACCTCCTTTGTGACAATCACAGGTGTGCTCTCACCCGCACACCCAACCACGTGCCTCACTACCAATTCCAGCGTGCATTCCCACTCACGCTCTACCATTCCAGGTGTGCATCCTTCCATTCCAGGTGTACATCCTCGCTCACCTGCCACAACCAACTCACGCTCCGTGTCACTCTCACTACTCTCACCTCCACTCTCGGTCGCGCACTCACCCTTACTCTCGACAGCGCACTCTTTCCTCATGCACCTGTCCGTTACACACCTTTCTCGCGCACACTCTTCCGCACATTGTCCCGTTACACCCTCTGTAACACTCACCACAGGCATGCATTCTCCCTTACTCTTGACAGCATGCGCTTTCCCCATGCACCCGTCCGTTACACACCTTTCTCGCGCATCCTCTTGCGCACACTTTTTCGTTACTTCCTCCGTAACACTCACCACACCGCGCTTCCCTGTGCCCCCTCACACACGCGCTTCGACCAACTCACTCTTGACGGCACACTCACTCCTCGGCGTGCACTTTTTCCTCACACACCCCATGGTCGGACATTCTCGCACACCTCTTTTTTCGCACACCTGACCTGTCGCACACTTCACCAACGGCCTCTCACGAACACCCGGATCCAAAGCAATCCCCAAGCTGACTGAAGCTTTCCTCACATCATATACATTGCCACTCACCTCCGTACATCGTCTCCGCACCTCCTTTGCCACCTGCAAACTCTTTATTTGGTCAGTGAGCATCACATTATGAGTTGAGCACCGACCTTGCACATATTCCATCACCTCCTCCTGGATTTCTCTTTTAGTTTCTGTCCGTCTCTTCTTAATTTCACTCACCTCTTCTTCCACTTCCTCTAATTTTTGTTTAACCTCTTTTATTTCTCGGTGCGTCTCTTCAAGTTCGTCCTCTAAGGCTACCGTGACCGTCTCTATGTGCTTCCTCACCTGCCGGTCCTTTGTCTCCATTATCTCTGTCACCTCGTCCACCCTCATTGTCAGTTCCTCACGTACCATCTGACATTGCCTCTGTGTCGCTATCAAGTCATTTTTAATTTCTTTTTGTGTCGCCTTTAACCCTCCGAGTACTGCAGTGTTCCTTTGAACCTGCTCCACTAACTTCGTTTGTCCCTCTGTCAGCTGTTCCACCTCCTCCGTCAGATCTTCTATTCCCCCTTGTAACTTTGCCGTATTATTTCTCACCTCTTTCTCCATACGCTTCTCACCTCGCTTTACCTCCTCGCGTAGCCCCGAAACCTCCTCACCCACACCTCGTCGTATCTCCTCCTTCATCTCCTCCCTCTCTTTTGTAGATGCCACCCTCATCTGTTCCAATTCATCCCTCTGAGCATCCAGTTTACTTTCTAACCCGATTTGCACCTCCTCTATCTGCTCTCCCATTTGTTTAATTTCTCTGGCGGATTGCTCCCCTATCTCCCGCAATTTGCCTTCCATCCTGTTTTCTAGCCCCATTAACCCATTTTTCACCCCCTCTAACTGATTCTCCTGGGCAGCCATTCTATTTTCCACCCCCGTTAACCCATGTTTTAATCCCTCACCGGTACCCCTCGCTTCGTCCCTCATTGCCCCCATTTGGCCCTCTAATCGCTCACTATCAGCCCTCATTCCCACAATTTGGTTTCCCAACCGCTCACCCAATCGCTCAATTTGGCTCCCCATACTCATCTGTACAGCTGCCTGTAGCTGCGCAATGAGGGCCTGCATGTCAATCGGCTGCATGTTAAAGCCCGTTGATACAGCGGGCTCGGCTAGCGCGCGCTCGTGCGAAGCGCCTTTTTGCGCGCCTGAAACCTCGTGCGCGAGAGCGCCATTTTGTGCGTCTGATACACCCTCAACCGCCTCCTCATTGCTCCCCTCCATTTGATCCTGGGTTACTCCTAACCCCTCTATCTCTCCCACCGGCATCCCGTCGCCTTGACCAGCCATGGCGCGACTTTCAAAATTCGGGTTTTTATTTTCGTAAAACAAAATCAAATTTCGCCGTTATAATTTCGAGCGCGTGAAACGCGCTCCGGGACCGATCCCACTTCCCGACACCAATTGTTACAGATCGCGGATTAAGATGTTATTTACCGAGCGGTGGTATTGCCGCGACCTAACAGGATCCCTGACTCACCCGATTCACCCAGAACTTTGGCCGTATCGCACCACAGCTGCCCAATAGGGAAAAGACAAAGGCGACGAATGCAAAGAGGAAAACGAAGGCAAAGAAAGGTTTGGAAATACGACTGAATTTATTGACTATTTACACACAAGCAAAAAGGAGCAATCAAGTTTATTTACAACACATAAGACGCAGGTGACACAGTGCAAATTCTAGCTTACCTACAGACTTAATTAAATACCCAGGGACAGAACAAACAAAACAAACTCACGTATACAAGAAGGGTGGAAAGGCAGGAGGTGGATGGCTGGAGGGAGAGGGAGGTCCAAGGGGGTCCCGCAGCACAACCAGCGCGTTTAGCAGCCGCCGTTCAGGCCAGGCCCCACGCTGCTGTTTTGGCTGCTGTGTACGTCGCGTGCTTTGCCAGGCCTTGTCCGACTCGTCTGGTCCAAACCCTCAACTCTTTCTTGGTTCACTCACTCCTCACCACCGACTCCTCACCGCAACCAACTGACCACCGACTCCACTGACTGACTCTTCACGACTCTCTCTTGACGACCAACTCCCTCTGGCAACCGACTCAGACCAACTCAAAGTGCATCTCTCTGGGAACGCCCCCGCCGTGGGTTATATAGGCCCCTCCCCTTAACCTTTGCGAACCTCCCCCAAACGTTCTCTCCCCGCCCTCTCAAGCCAAACCCCTTGTTCATGGTTGGTCGAGTGGGGCTGGATCACTCCTCCCCTCTCTGACGAGGTGGGGACCCGCCTTTCTTCTCCGACTCAAGCACATGGTCAATGGCGGTTATTGGAGGGGAGGTGATTGGGAATCGAGGGCCCAGCAATGACGAGAGGGGATGTAATATGGAAATGGAGGTTTTGGGGATGGGAAGGAAAGGGGATCTATTCTCTTTCACTGGTGCAATGGAGTATTTCAATTAATGGAAGACACAGCCTTACACTAATACACATAATAAGGATATAACTGTCAAAAAAGATATATCGTGTCCTGCATGTATGTTTTATGGACTAACTACGGGAACGCCCTTTGACCTTTATACAACCACAAACGGAGGGAGGAGGGGTGATATTTTACAACAACCTTTCACAACAACATTTTACCACAACAATAAAATAAAAAAAACATTCTCATATCCACAACAATATATATGAATTAACACAAGGCGGATGGACTGTGTATCATCCTTCCGAGGTCGGCAGGATGAGTACCAGCTAGCTGGTAAGGGGGCACTGCATCAGCGGCAGAGCCGCTCCCCCAGATAATGATGCAGCTAAGCAGCCACAGGCCACACGCGAATGAAAATATTCATAACCTCATTCAAATGGTGGAATATTTATCTCTTTCCCCCTCCCTCTCCATCCTAATATGCCATTGTCAACCTCACTACTTCACCTTTCTGTCCTTCTCTCCAGGTCCACATTCACAATCTCACGAGATACTCACGGTATTCGCAATCTCAAGTAATTGTGAGTGGCCGAATTGTGTTAATAAATTATCAAAAATTAATTGTTTTCTTCATGATTTATAAATAAAACTTTAAAATTAAATAAAGGCGAAACAACGTTTAATCCACAATCTCACGAGATTCAGTCATCTCACGATATGTGACGGAGGGACATATAGACAGACAGACAAACTGTCAAGTTCATCATGTCATGTTCTTCATCAATGATCTCTCTGACTCTCTTGAAAATCCCCTCTGTCTCTTTGCTGACGACTCCACTCTCTGTCGCTCCATTCCTCATACCTCAGATTGGCAGTCTGCAGCCTCCTCACTCTCTGCAGACCTGGACAAAATCACAGACTGGGCAAACAAGTGGAACATGTCTTTAAATCTTGACAAATCTCACACTCTTACGATGTCTCTCCGAAAAGACCGACTGGACAACCCTCCCATCCACTTTCTGAATAATCCTCTCCAAGAAGTTCTGTCACTCAAGCTTTTGGGTCTCACTATCTGCCATGATCTTTCCTGGGAAAACCACATTTCAAATCTGGCCTCCAAAGCCAGTCGCCGACTGGGCATCCTCCGTCGTGCGAAGTCCTTCCTTGGCACACCTGAGCTCCTCACCACATACAAGGCTTTCATCCGCAGCTCAATTGAATACTGCTCTCCCCTCTGGGCTGGTGCTCCTGCCTCACACCTAGCTCGTCTTCACGCTGTTGAAACCAAAGCGTTCAGAATCATTGGAATCTCCCGCGATGAAGCTAACTCCAAGGGCCTTTCACTTACTCACCACAGGCAGGTTGGTGGTCTTTCCGTCTTCTACCGACTCCTCTCTGGCCTTGCTCCCCCCCCCCCCCAGCTCTCCCTGGGCTCTGTCCCCCAAATATTCCTACAGGTCGCACAAGATCTGCAACCCTCTTATGGTTAAACTGCCAAAATCAAGACTTTCTGCTCACCTTCACTCCTTCATTCCTCTTTTATTCCGCCTCTGGAACAAACTCCCTCACTCTCTTCAATCCCACTCCACCCTCCAGGTCTTTAAAACAGCTGTTCACCACCATCTCTTATCTTCCCCCATCCAAAACCTTCATCTTTTCTACCCCCGCTAATTTCACCCCAAATCTACTTTTTTGAAATACCAACTTCTGTCCTGGAAGTCCTTGGTGTCCTTGTGTTTTATACTTTTCCCACCCTCTCCCCCTCCCCCCCTTCCCACGCCTCCTCTCCCCAAGCCCTCTCCCTTCCACACATCTCTGCTCTCAAATGTTGTGTTTGTGTGCTTCCCCTTCTCTCCCCATCTTGTCTTCCGCTCCCTCTTTTTATATATTTTGTTTGTCTGGTTGATTTGTTTGTGAAATAAATGTCAGCTCTTCCACGAGCCTCGATTCAGTACACAAAAAAAAAAGAAGATTTTATTTATTTATTATATATACTTTTGACAATATCACACAAGGTTAATATTACCATCTATCAACTGCAATTTTCCAGTGTGGATTCCGAAACAGTATTTCACAAATCCAGTATTGCGAAATCCAACACAACAGACTTGGTACTGACGACAAGTGAAAGCTAATAACCCTCAAGATTATTCAAGACTTCTTAATTTGGCCGAAATTATTCGTTCTCACACATGCGCTGCAATTCTTGTCATTTTAATTGTGCTATAAATAAAGAATGACTTTCTACCTCCAAAGGGTGGCAGCTCTGGCAAGAGTAATATTGCTTTGGGATTTATGCTCAGATACCAGTATGCTTTCAGTCATTTATTTCCTGACCATATACCAGTGTGCCTGTATATTATTCCATGGGTAAGTTCATATACCAGTCTGCCTGTATAATATTCCATGTATAAGTTCATATACCAGTGTGCCTGTATATTATTCCATGTGTAAGTTCATATACCAGTCTGCCTGTATAATATTCCATGTATAAGTTCATATACCAGTCTGCCTGTATAATATTCCATGTATAAGTTCATATACCAGTGTGCCTGTATATTATTCCATGTGTAAGTTCATATACCAGTCTGCCTGTATAATATTCCATGTATAAGTTCATATACCAGTGTGCCTGTATATTATTCCATGTGTAAGTTCATATACCAGTCTGCCTGTATAATATTCCATGTATAAGTTCATATACCAGTTTGCCTGTATAATATTCCATGTGTAAGTTCATATACCAGTCTGCCTGTATAATATTCCATGTATAAGTTCATATACCAGTCTGCCTGTATAATATTCCATGTATAAGTTAATATACCAGTCTGCCTGTATAATATTCCATGTATATGTTCATATACCAGTCTGCCTGTATAATATTCCATGTATAAGTTAATATACCAGTCTGCCTGTATAATATACCATGTTATTGTATCACTTCATATACCAGTCTGCCTGTATAATATTCCATGTGTAAGTTCATATACCAGTCTGCCTGTATAATATTCCATGTATAAGTTCATATGCCAGTCTGCCTGTATAATATTCTATGTGCAAGTTCATATACCAGTCTGCCTGTATAATATTCCATGTATAAGTTCATATACCAGTCCGCCTGTATAATATACCATGTTATTGTATCACTTCATATACCAGTCTGCCTGTATAATATTCCATGTGTAAGTTCATATACCAGTCTGCCTGTATAATATTCCATGTATAAGTTCATATACCAGTCTGCCTGTATAATATACCATGTTATTGTATCACTTCATATACCAGTCTGCCTGTATAATATTCTATGTGCAAGTTCATATACCAGTCTGCCTGTATAATATTCCATGTATAAGTTCATATACCAGTCTGCCTGTATAATATTCCATGTATAAGTTCATATGCCAGTCTGCCTGTATAATATACCATGTTATTGTATCACTTCATATACCAGTTTGCCTGTATAATATTCCATGTGTAAGTTCATATACCAGTCTGCCTGTATAATATTCCATGTATAAGTTAATATACCAGTCTGCCTCTATAATATTCCATGTATATGTTCATATGCCAGTCTGCCTGTATAATATTCCATGTATAAGTTAATATACCAGTCTGCCTGTATAATATACCATGTTATTGTATCACTTCATATACCAGTCTTCCTGTATAATATTCCATGTTATTGTATCACTTCATGTACCAGTCTGCCTGTATAATATTCCATGTATAAGTTAATATACCAGTCTGCCTGTATAATATTCCATGTATAAGTTCATATACCAGTGTGCCTGTATATTATTCCATGTGTAAGTTCATATACCAGTCTGCCTGTATAATATTCCATGTATAAGTTCATATACCAGTGTGCCTGTATATTATTCCATGTGTAAGTTCATATACCAGTCTGCCTGTATAATATTCCATGTATAAGTTCATATACCAGTTTGCCTGTATAATATTCCATGTGTAAGTTCATATACCAGTCTGCCTGTATAATATTCCATGTATAAGTTCATATACCAGTCTGCCTGTATAATATTCCATGTATAAGTTAATATACCAGTCTGCCTGTATAATATTCCATGTATATGTTCATATACCAGTCTGCCTGTATAATATTCCATGTATAAGTTAATATACCAGTCTGCCTGTATAATATACCATGTTATTGTATCACTTCATATACCAGTCTGCCTGTATAATATTCCATGTGTAAGTTCATATACCAGTCTGCCTGTATAATATTCCATGTATAAGTTCATATGCCAGTCTGCCTGTATAATATTCTATGTGCAAGTTCATATACCAGTCTGCCTGTATAATATTCCATGTATAAGTTCATATACCAGTCCGCCTGTATAATATACCATGTTATTGTATCACTTCATATACCAGTCTGCCTGTATAATATTCCATGTGTAAGTTCATATACCAGTCTGCCTGTATAATATTCCATGTATAAGTTCATATACCAGTCTGCCTGTATAATATACCATGTTATTGTATCACTTCATATACCAGTCTGCCTGTATAATATTCTATGTGCAAGTTCATATACCAGTCTGCCTGTATAATATTCCATGTATAAGTTCATATACCAGTCTGCCTGTATAATATTCCATGTATAAGTTCATATGCCAGTCTGCCTGTATAATATACCATGTTATTGTATCACTTCATATACCAGTTTGCCTGTATAATATTCCATGTGTAAGTTCATATACCAGTCTGCCTGTATAATATTCCATGTATAAGTTAATATACCAGTCTGCCTCTATAATATTCCATGTATATGTTCATATGCCAGTCTGCCTGTATAATATTCCATGTATAAGTTAATATACCAGTCTGCCTGTATAATATACCATGTTATTGTATCACTTCATATACCAGTCTTCCTGTATAATATTCCATGTTATTGTATCACTTCATGTACCAGTCTGCCTGTATAATATTCCATGTATAAGTTCATATACCAGTGTGCCTGTATAATATTCCATGTATAAGTTAATATACCAGTCTGCCTGTAAAATATTCCATGTATAAGTTCATATACCAGTCTGCCTGTATAATATTCCATGTATAAGTTAATATACCAGTCTGCCTGTATAATATTCCATGTATAAGTTAATATACCAGTCTGCCTGTATAATATTCCATGTATAAGTTCATATACCAGTCTGCCTGTATAATCTTCCATGTATAAGTTAATATATCAGTCTGCCTGTATAATATTCCATGTATATGTTCATATGCCAGTCTGCCTGTATAATATTCCATGTATAAGTTCATATACCAGTCTGCCTGTATAATATTCCATGTATAAGTTCATATACCAGTCTGCCTGTATAATATTCCATGTATAAGTTCATATACCAGTCTGCCTGTATAATATTCCATGTATAAGTTCATATACCAGTCTGCCTGTATAATATTCCATGTATAAGTTCATATACCAGTCTGCCTGTATAATATTCCATGTATAAGTTCATATACCAGTCTGCCTGTATAATATTCCATGTATAAGTTCATATACCAGTCTGCCTGTATAATATGCCATGTATAAGTTCAGATACCAGTCTGCCTGTATAATATTCCATGTTATTGTATCACTTCATATACCAGTCTGCCTGTATAATATTCCATGTATAAGTTCATATACCAGTCTGCCTGTATAATATTCCATGTTATTGTATCACTTCATATACCAGTCTGCCTGTATAATATTCCATGTATATGTTCATATGCCAGTCTGCCTGTATAATATTCCATGTATAAGTTCAGATACCAGTTTGCCTGTATAATATGCCATGTATAAGTTCAGATACCAGTCTGCCTGTATAACATTCCATGTTATTGTATCACTTCATATACCAGTCCGCCTGTATAATATTCCATGTTATTGTATCACTTCATATACCAGTCTGCCTGTATAATATTCCATGTATAAGTTCATATACCAGTCTGCCTGTATAATATTCCATGTATATGTTCATATGCCAGTCTGCCTGTATAATATTCCATGTATAAGTTCAGATACCAGTTTGCCTGTATAATATGCCATGTATAAGTTCAGATACCAGTCTGCCTGTATAATATTCCAAGTTATTGTATCACTTCATATACCAGTCCGCCTGTATAATATTCCATGTTATTGTATCACTTCATATACCAGTCTGCCTGTATAATATTCCATGTATAAGTTAATATACCAGTCTGCCTGTATAATATTCCATGTATATGTTCATATACCAGTCTGCCTGTATAAAATTCCATGTATAGGTTCATATACCAGTCTGCCTGTATAATATTCCATGTATATGTTCATATACCAGTCTGCCTGTATAATATTCCATGTATAAGTTCATATACCAGTCTGCCTGTATAATATTCCATGTATAAGTTAATATACCAGTCTGCCTCTATAATATTCCATGTATATGTTCATATGCCAGTCTGCCTGTATAATATTCCATGTATAAGTTAATATACCAGTCTGCCTGTATAATATACCATGTTATTGTATCACTTCATATACCAGTCTTCCTGTATAATATTCCATGTTATTGTATCACTTCATGTACCAGTCTGCCTGTATAATATTCCATGTATAAGTTAATATACCAGTCTGCCTGTATAATATTCCATGTATAAGTTCATATACCAGTGTGCCTGTATAATATTCCATGTATAAGTTAATATACCAGTCTGCCTGTAAAATATTCCATGTATAAGTTCATATACCAGTCTGCCTGTATAATATTCCATGTATAAGTTAATATACCAGTCTGCCTGTATAATATTCCATGTATAAGTTAATATACCAGTCTGCCTGTATAATATTCCATGTATAAGTTCATATACCAGTCTGCCTGTATAATCTTCCATGTATAAGTTAATATATCAGTCTGCCTGTATAATTTTCCATGTATATGTTCATATGCCAGTCTGCCTGTATAATATTCCATGTATAAGTTCATATACCAGTCTGCCTGTATAATATTCCATGTATAAGTTCATATACCAGTCTGCCTGTATAATATTCCATGTATAAGTTCATATACCAGTCTGCCTGTATAATATTCCATGTATAAGTTCATATACCAGTCTGCCTGTATAATATTCCATGTATAAGTTCATATACCAGTCTGCCTGTATAATATTCCATGTATAAGTTCATATACCAGTCTGCCTGTATAATATTCCATGTATAAGTTCATATGCCAGTCTGCCTGTATAATATTCCATGTATAAGTTCAGAT
Organism: Myxine glutinosa; assembly: GCF_964187855.1. Classification (NCBI taxonomy): domain Eukaryota; kingdom Metazoa; phylum Chordata; class Myxini; order Myxiniformes; family Myxinidae; genus Myxine; species Myxine glutinosa. Next base: position 126,188,910 of record NC_136265.1, on the reverse strand, counting down.
ACCAGTCTGCCTGTATAATATGCCATGTATAAGTTCAGATACCAGTCTGCCTGTATAATATTCCATGTTATTGTATCACTTCATATACCAGTCTGCCTGTATAATATTCCATGTATAAGTTCATATACCAGTCTGCCTGTATAATATTCCATGTTATTGTATCACTTCATATACCAGTCTGCCTGTATAATATTCCATGTATAAGTTCATGTACCAGTCTGCCTGTATAATATTCCATGTATATGTTCATATGCCAGTCTGCCTGTATAATATTCCATGTATAAGTTCAGATACCAGTTTGCCTGTATAATATGCCATGTATAAGTTCAGATACCAGTCTGCCTGTATAAATTCCATGTTATTGTATCACTTCATATACCAGTCCGCCTGTATAATATTCCATGTTATTGTATCACTTCATATACCAGTCTGCCTGTATAATATTCCATGTATAAGTTCATATACCAGTCTGCCTGTATAATATTCCATGTATATGTTCATATGCCAGTCTGCCTGTATAATATTCCATGTATAAGTTCAGATACCAGTTTGCCTGTATAATATGCCATGTATAAGTTCAGATACTAGTCTGCCTGTATAATATTCCAAGTTATTGTATCACTTCATATACCAGTCTGCCTGTATAATATTCCATGTATAAGTTAATATACCAGTCTGCCTGTATAATATTCCATGTATATGTTCATATACCAGTCTGCCTGTATAAAATTCCATGTATAAGTTCATATACCAGTCTGCCTGTATAATATTCCATGTATATGTTCATATACTAGTCTGCCTGTATAATATTCCATGTATATGTTCATATACCAGTCTGCCTGTATAATATTCCATGTTATTGTATCACTTCATATACCAGTCTGCCTGTATAATATTCCATGTTATTGTATCACTTCATATACCAGTCTGCCTGTATAATATTCCATGTTATTGTATCACTTCATATACCAGTCTGCCTGTATAATATTCCATGTTATTGTATCACTTCATATACCAGTCTGCCTGTATAATATTCCATGTTATTGTATCACTTCATATACCAGTCTGCCTGTATAATATTCCATGTGTAAGTTCATATACCAGTCTGCCTGTATAATATTCCATGTATAAGTTCATATGCCAGTCTGCCTGTATAATATGCTATGTGCAAGTTCATATACCAGTCTGCCTGTATAATATTCCATGTATAAGTTCATATACCAGTCCGCCTGTATAATATACCATGTTATTGTATCACTTCATATACCAGTCTGCCTGTATAATATTCCATGTGTAAGTTCATATACCAGTCTGCCTGTATAATATTCCATGTATAAGTTCAGATACCAGTCTGCCTGTATAATATGCCATGTATAAGTTCATATGCCAGTCTGCCTGTATAATATACCATGTTATTGTATCACTTCATATACCAGTCTGCCTGTATAATATTCCATGTGTAAGTTCATATACCAGTCTGCCTGTATAATATTCCATGTATAAGTTCAGATACCAGTCTGCCTGTATAATATTCCATGTATAAGTTCAGATACCAGTCTGCCTGTATAATATGCCATGTATAAGTTCATATGCCAGTCTGCCTGTATAATATACCATGTTATTGTATCACTTCATATACCAGTCTGCCTGTATAATATTCCATGTGTAAGTTCATATACCAGTCTGCCTGTATAATATTCCATGTATAAGTTCATATACCAGTCTGCCTGTATAATATTCCATGTTATTGTATCACTTCATATACCAGTCTGCCTGTATAATATTCCATGTTATTGTATCACTTCATATACCAGTCTGCCTGTATAATATTCCATGTTATTGTGTGAATTAATTTATCAGTCTGCCTGTATACCAAGGTCGAAAATCCCATAGAATCCTATAGAGACAAGTCATACATTTATGTATATGGGTCTCTATTGGAAATCACGGTTTCTATTGGTTTCTCCAGGAACCAGTAAAGTTTCCAGTAGAAACCGGAGCAGATTCGGTTGAACCCAATAGAAACTAATATGAACCTTTCAGTTCAACTGGTCCCATGTAAACCATTCGAGTTTACAGGTCTGAAAACCTATCGACGAACCAAAATACTTGAATTATATTTTGTTATAAACAAACGCAAACCACACAGAGCCGTATTGAATGGTCATGTTCTTTATAATCGGGTTTCCCTGTTGTGTCTTTGTGTATGTGAATGCAAGTTGTTTGTCATCCAGGAGTCAAATAGCTCAGGTGGCAGAGCACTGGTGTGGTTCATCAGTGGACCTGGGTTCAATTCCCAGTGTGGGATCAAATTCCTATTCTAGCCTACAGGGGGAACTGCATCAGCGGCAAAGCTGCACCCCAGGAAAGGATGGCTCCCACAGCCGAGTGCTGCATCCGAAAAAGGATCCCAATGCCATTTCGTCTTGGCTGCACGTTTTATCTCCAGCAATGAGATCGGCCATTTAAATTACACGCCGATGATGAAATTGTTTGATTCGACAAAATCAGAGGCCTCACTTGGCAACCTGCACTTTGACAAACTGAGATTTTGTTTCCACCGAGGTTCTTCTGACATTGACTTTTTTGTGACATTTTTCAGACACTCGTACGCGCAATGGGTTCACCTTGACGATCACCTGTAGTTTTGTGCACATTTTTAAGGCTGTTTTTTTGTGATATCCTGATTTGGTTTTGAAACACTAACCAAAACTTCTCTGGTGTCAGAAATTCCATTTGTTTTTTAATTCTGGCTTTGCATGAGTTTCCGCTCATATCGGTTTCCTATACAGAGCTTGTCCACACTCGTGCTCGCTCCGCACATATGCTTGGTTTTAAACGGACTTTTAGCATTGACCATTCACCAAGGACGAGCTCCCAATGTACACCCCGTGATGTACAACAAAAGAGGATTACCTGCCGAAGCGTTTCTGCACATTTGTAAGGCGTTTCTCAGGAGTGCATCACAAAGTGTTTCGAGAAGTTTGACTTGTCGTTGAAAGCCTTGGCACAGTTCAGGTAGAATAAATAGCACCGCAAAGCGGGCGTAACCCCTCAGCCCATGCATGGTGGAAACCAATTTCAAGATGGCTGCCGTGGCGGCCATATTTAAAATCGCAGTGCGCCCATGAAACTTCCTCTAATCAACCCCAACACACACTGCAAAAATGGATTTAATCGGACAAGCTGTTCTCCTTGAAATTGACGGAAACCAATTTAAAGATGGCTGCCATAGCGGCCATATTGAAAATCGCAGCGCGCCCATGAACCTTCCTCTACTCAACCCCAAAACACACTGCAAAAATGGATTTAATCGGACAAGCCATTCTGCTCAAAATTGATGAAAACCAATTTCAAGATGGCTGCCGTGGCGGCCATATTGGAAATCGCAGCGCGCCCATTTTCGAAATGAACTTTCCTCTACTCAACCCCAACACACACTGCAAAAATGGATTTAATCGGACAAGCCGTTCTCCTTGAAATTGATGGAAACCAAAAGTTGACGAACGCCCAGACGCCCGGACGCCCAGACGACGCCCGTGACGACAATACCCCTTAGCCCAATTTGGGCCGAAGGGTGAAAAGGGGAGTTCTCTCCGATGTGAATTATGAGTGAGACTCGTGATCAGGTGAGACTTATGACCGAAGGTCTTCCCATGATCACTGCAGATGAAGGGATGCTCCCCATTGTGGGCCCTGAGTTATTCACAATATATTGCACTTCCAGGTAAAGGCCTAGCCCTCGACACATTCGTTACATGTTGGATTTGTATGGTTTCCCTCTGGTTGTTATCTCAATTTGCAGGTTTCAGAAGGTGGGAGGAAGTTCTCCCAGAACTCAAAATCTCCACCTCCTTTATCGGTAAAGGATCATTATTCATGAATCACATTGTGAAACTTCGTTCTGGGCCTTGGCTGCGAGCTTTGTTTATTTCAACTGGTTCATGAATCTTTCTCCTTTACCGTTAGTCCCCCATGCTTCATGCACAGAATACGCTTTGCAGTGGAGGATGATTCCCTTCGCCTCTGAGCTCCAGCTCTGTTCATTTCATCTTCTCCGAATCTTGTGGAACCTCGTAGTTGTTGGTTGTGGACTCGGTGACACCTTTTTAGCTTCTAGATTTGGTGTTTAGCTCTGTCCTACAACGAGGCAGGGATCCCCTTTCTCACTGGAGTTGTTAGGGTTCGGGTTAGTGTTTCGTAGGTAGTGTTTCGAGCATACGTTCGAGTACGCCACTGTGTGCCTTTCAAAGTCTCCAAAATTTCCAGTCGATGTCGAATTTGTCTTCCGGATCTTCAGCAGATTTTCCATCCGGAGTCATCAGTCAGCAGTGATTCATCAAGTACCTCTCCATAACTTCTGATGTGCTGCGGTCTCCAAGAGCCATCTTTCCGATTTGCCACACCTGGTAACAAAAGTAGTTTCATAATAATCAGGTTAGTTACCCAGTTAACTCAATGGGTCATCATCATTTTATATGCAGTTTGTGGCTGCTTGGTTGCATCATTTTCTAGAGGCACAGCTGTGTCGCAAATGCAACACCCTCTGCTGGTTAGGGCAGGGAATTGTAATTTGTTCAAGATGCCGGCGATGGCTTGCCTACTCTTCGAGAAGGACACCACGGGATCTTTAACATCCACCAACGAATGCTGACAGCCGGGACGCCCGTTTAACGTCCATGCGAGGGACGGCGCAAACACTGACAAATCAACACCCTGACTGTGAAACACCAGGATGACAGTTTATAGTTAGGTTGGGATTCAAACCCAGGCAAGACAGCTTAGAGTTCTATAGCCCAGACAGTTCTCTTGAACAAGCCCGTGGCACGGAGACAGCCGATCGATCTCGCAGGAGCGACCAAGAGATCCCCCACATCGAGGAAGGTGCATCACCTTTACAAAGTCAGGGGAGAGAGAGAGAGAGGGGGGGGGAGAGAGAGGGGGAGAGAGAGGGGTAGAGAGAGGGGGAGGGAGAGGGGGAGAGAGAGGGGGAGAGAGAGAGAGAGGAGAGGGAGAGGGAGGAGAGAGGGTGAGGGAGAGAGAGGAAGAGAGAGAGGGAGAGAGGGGGAGAGAGAGAGGGAGTGAGAGGGGGAGAGAGAGGGGTAGAGAGAGGGGGAGAGAGAGGGGGAGAGAGAGGGGGAGAGAGAGGGGGAGAGAGAGAGAGAGAGAGAGAGAGAGGAGAGGGAGAGGGAGAGAGGGTGAGGGAGAGAGAGGAAGAGAGAGAGGGAGAGAGGGGGAGAGAGAGAGGGAGTGAGGGGAGAGAGAGGGGATGGAGAGGGAAAGGGAGAGAGAGGGAGAGAGAGGGGAGGAGGAGGAGAGGGAGAGGGGGGAGAGAGAGAGAGAGAGAGAGAGAGACAGACGAGAGAGGCAGATAAGTGATAGAGAGACAGACGAGAGAGACAGACGAGAGAGAGAGAGAGACAGACGAGAGAGAGAGAGAGACAGACGAGAGAGAGAGACAGACGAGAGATAGACAGACATGAGGGAAAGGGCTGGTCCATGGGGACCGTTCGGCACTCTGACCATGACCGCACTGCCCTGACGAATCTGGGCAGCAGGGAAGAATGGGGAAGATTTGGCCCCCGACTTGCGTTGGCGACTTGTCCCGGCATACAACCACCATGAAGAGGCGTCCCCGATAGTTGTCCACCTACTGTTTATCTGTGTGCTGTGTCATCCTTCTAATAGGTATCTATACATATAAAACACAGTTTGTGTGTGCGTGTGTGTGTGTGTATGTAATGTTACCGATAGACTCCTAAACGGAGAGGCTCACGTACTTGATATTTGGCACAGACATGGCCATTGAGCCTGGGACGAACATGGACATGGCTGACCTAAAAATTTTATGAAATAAATTTCAGCGCGAAATATTTTTATCTCAGCGCGAAATATTATGACCGGAATCTGACCGGTCGCAGAGCAGCGCGCTGATTCGCTCAGAGCGATCACGTGATGTTTCCTGCCGCCATTAACTCAGTTACGTGTTCGCACGTATTTCAGAGCGAAAAGCAATTGCCTTTTTTCACATTTAAGCGACGAACATTGCTATTCACACCACATAGGTTTTTTTCCCTTTCATCTTTAGATTCATATTTTTTGCCATAACGTAGCGCATTATGGCTCTCTCGAGCTCGAGTTAGCCAATCAGCTGGGAGCATGAGGCCACGTTGGCCACGCCCACGACAGGACGCAGAGTTGCAATCGATCGCTCAGAGCGATCACGTGATGTTCCTTGCCGCGCGACTATCTATATATATCACTCAGATCCCTCACAATCGACCACCACCACCTCCTCCTGCAATACTAAATATCACTCAGATCCCTCACAATCGACCACCACCACCTCCTACAATACTAAATATCACTCAGATCCCTCACAATCGACCACCACCCCCTCCTACAATACTAAATATCACTCAGATCCCTCACAATCGACCACCACCCCCTCCTACAATACTAAATATCACTCAGATCCCTCACAATCGACCACCACCCCCTCCTACAATACTAAATATCACTCAGATCCCTCACAATCGACCACCACCCCCTCCTACAATACTAAATATCACTCAGATCCCTCACAATCGACCACCACCCCCTCCTACAATACTAAATATCACCCAGATCCCTTGGAATCGACCACCACCCCCTCCTACAATACTAAATATCACCCAGATCCCTTGGAATCGACCACCACCCCCTCCTACAATACTAAATATCACCCAGATCCCTCACAATCGACCACCACCCCCTCCTACAATACTAAATATCACCCAGATCCCTTGGAATCGACCACCACCCCCTCCTACAATACTAAATATCACCCAGATCCCTTGGAATCGACCACCACCCCCTCCTACAATACTATATATCACTCAGATCCCTCACAATCGACCACCACCCCGTCCTACAATACTAAATATCACCCAGATCCGTTGGAATCGACCACCACCCCCTCCTACAATACTAAATATCACCCAGATCCCTTGGAATCAACCACCACCTCCTCCTACAATACTATATATCACTCAGATCCCTTGGAATCGACCACCACCCCCTCCTGCAATACTAAATATCACCCAGATCCCTTGGAATCGACCACCACCCCCTCCTGCAATACTAAATATCACCCAGATCCCTTGGAATCGACCACCACCCCCTCCTACAATACTATATATCACTCAGATCCCTCACAATCGACCACCACCCCCTCCTACAATACTAAATATCACCCAGATCCCTTGGAATCGACCACCACCCCCTCCTACAATACTAAATATCACCCAGATCCCTTGGAATCGACCACCACCCCCTCCTACAATACTAAATATCACCCAGATCCCTTGGAATCGACCACCACCTCCTCCTGCAATACTAAATATCACCCAGATCCCTTGGAATCGACCACCACCTCCTCCTGCAATACTAAATATCACCCAGATCCCTTGGAATCGACCACCACCTCCTCCTACAATACTATATATCACTCAGATCCCTTGGAATCGACCACCACCTCCTCCTGCAATACTAAATATCACCCAGATCCCTTGGAATCGACCACCACCCCCTCCTACAATACTATATATCACTCAGATCCCTTGGAATCGACCACCACCTCCTCCTACAATACTATATATCACTCAGATCCCTTGGAATCGACCACCACCTCCTCCTGCAATACTAAATATCACCCAGATCCCTTGGAATCGACCACCACCCCCTCCTACAATACTATATATCACTCAGATCCCTTGGAATCGACCACCACCTCCTCCTACAATACTATATATCACTCAGATCCCTTGGAATCGACCACCACCTCCTCCTGCAATACTAAATATCACCCAGATCCCTTGGAATCGACCACCACCCCCTCCTACAATACTAAATATCACCTAGATCCCTTGGAATCGACGACCACCTCCTCCTACAATACTATATATCACTCAGATCCCTTGGAATCGACCACCACCTCCTCCTGCAATACTAAATATCACCCAGATCCCTTGGAATCGACCACCACCCCCTCCTACAATACTAAATATCACCCAGATCCCTTGGAATCGACCACCACCCCCTCCTACAATACTAAATATCACCCAGATCCCTTGGAATCGACCACCACCCCCTCCTACAATACTAAATATCACCCAGATCCCTTGGAATCGACCACCACCCCCTCCTACAATTCTAAATATCACCCAGATCCCTTGGAATCGACCACCACCCCCTCCTACAATACTATATATCACTCAGATCCCTTGGAGTCGACCACCACCCCCTCCTACAATACTATATATCACTCAGATCCCTTGGAATCGACCACCACCCCCTCCTACAATACTATATAATCACTCAGATCCCTTGGAATCGACCACCACCTCCTCCTACAATACTAAATATCACCCAGATCCCTTGGAATCGACCACCACCCCCTCCTACAATACTAAATATCACCCAGATCCCTTGGAATCGACCACCACCCCCTCCTACAATACTAAATATCACCCAGATCCCTTGGAATCGACGACCACCCCCTCCTACAATACTAAATATCACCCAGATCCCTTGGAATCGACCACCACCCCCTCCTACAATACTATATATCACTCAGATCCCTTGGAATCGACCACCACCCCCTCCTACAATACTATATATCACTCAGATCCCTTGGAATCGACCACCACCCCCTCCTACAATACTAGATATCACTCAGATCCCTTGGAATCGACCACCACCTCCTCCTACAATACTAAATATCACCCAGATCCCTTGGAATCGACCACCACCCCCTCCTACAATACTATATATCACTCAGATCCCTTGGAGTCGACCACCACCTCCTCCTGCAATATATATATATAAAACACAGTTTGTGTGTGTGTGTGTGTGTGTGTGTGTGTGTGTAATGTTACCGATAGACTCCTAAACGGAGAGGCTTACGTGCTTGATATTTGGCATAGACATGGCCATTGAGCCTGGGACGAACATGGCCGAACTCAAAATATTTGACGATCCATATTTTTTATTCATATTTACCTCAGCGCATTTCAGCGCACGGAATCAATGGAATCAGAGCAGGTGGGTGCTGATTCGCTCAGAGCGATCACGTGATGACGCTATGACGCTATGAACGCTATGACGCTATGAAAAAAAAAATCGCTATGACGCTATGAAACGCTATGAACGCGATGACGCTATGAACGCTATGACGCTATGACGCTATGACGCTATGACGCTATGACGCTATGAAACGCTATGAAGCTATGAACGGTATGAACGATATGACGCTATGAAAAAAAAAAATCGCTATGACGCTATGAAACGCTATGAACGATATGACGCTATGACGCTATGAAGCTATGACCGCTATGAACGATATGACGCTATGAAAAAAAAAATCGCTATGACGCTATGAAACGCTATGAACGCGATGACGCTATGAACGATATGACGCTATGACGCTATGAAGCTATGACCGCTATGAACGATATGACGCTATGAAAAAAAAAATCACTATGACGCTATGAAACGCTATGAACGCTATGACGCTATGAAACGCTATGAACGCTATGACACTATGAACGCTATGACGCTATGAAAAAAAAAATCGCTATGACGCTATGAAACGCTATGAACGCTATGACGCTATGACACGCTATGACGCTATGAACGATATGAACGCTATGACGCTATGACGCTATGAAACGCTATGACGCTATGAACGCTATGACACTATGAACGCTATGACGCTATGACGCTATGACGCTATGAAACGCTATGACGCTATGAACGATATGAACGCTATGACACTATGAACGATATGACGCTATGACGCTATGACGCTATGAAACGCTATGAACGCTATGACGCTATGAACGATATGAACGCTATGACACTATGAACGCTATGACACTATGAACGCTATGACACTATGAACGATATGAACGCTATGACGCTATGAACGATGTGACGCTATGACGCTATGACGCTATGACGCTATGAAACGCTATGAACGCTATGACGCTATGAACGATATGAACGCTATGACACTATGAACGCTATGACGCTATGGAAAAAAAAATCGCTATGACGCTATGAAACGCTATGAACGCTATGACGCTATGACGCTATGAAACGCTATGAACGCTATGACGCTATGAACGATATGACACGATGAACGCTATGACGCTATGAAAAAAAAAATCGCTATGACGCTATGGAACGCTATGACGCTATGACGCTATGAAAAAAAAAATCGCTCGCTTTACCAAGGGGCTCGCTCTCCACCCGTTCCCCTCCCCTACCCTTCCCCCTCCCCTCCCCCATCCGGCAATGCCGGGTACTTCTGCTAGTACTCTATATTTAAATCTCTCTCTCTCTCTGCCAACATGGACTACCTTATAACTCCTACCCAACTTCGTGATTTCAACTGTCACCATGCCAACTGGCTGGGTGTTGGTTGGTACCTCTTCTCCCAGCCATGGCATTGCAGTGAAGAACTTCTGTGACTCCATATGCCTCACCCTATCAGTGAACTTTCCGACCCGGATTTCTCCCAATGACACGTCCTTCCTTCTGAACTTGGTATTTACAAATATTTTCCTTCAAACGAACGTCTCCTGTTCCTCTACTACTCCAATAGGTCAGTCTGATCATGTGCCAGTCAGACAGCTGCATCAACACCGTCGGTCTGACAGTTCACTTGCAAGCTGCCCTCTCATGCCAAGACTGATCCTTCATTTCACCCTCTCTTGATATTGACACTGCCTGGGAATCCTTCCACACAAGATTGCTTTCCCTATGTACAAATTTATACCATGTTGTCTGCAATTATCACACCCATACTCTCGCCCCTGTTGCAAAGAATCCTGGGTGGGGCAGTTGCCTTCAAACACTGCATTCTCATCCTAGAAGGCAAATCTGACCGAAGGCAACCTCAAATAATTCCACAAATCCTAGAACATGCGTTTGTCCACTCTCAGGGAATGCCAGAAAACAACATCTGGACAACCTCTTCCCTCCAAGGTTAGACAGTTGTTCACCACTACCTCAGGTCATCCCCTATCCATGCTCATTACTTATTTTGACCCCATTCCCAAGCACTCTCCTTTTTCCAAGTTATTGTGATGTCCCAGCCCCCTCTCCCTTACCTTCTTTAGTTTGTTAATTCTTTGTTGCTTTGTTCCTTTTCCTTTCATCCCCACTTTCCCCGTCCTCTTCTTGCCATGTTTCATTCAGCTTGTTCATCTCCATTTGTTCTTCTCCTCCTTCCATTTATTTCATTCTCATCTCCACTCCGCTGTTGGTGTTTCCCCCTTTCTATTTTGTTCCCTTCCATTCTGCTTTTGCTCTTGCACGAGCCTTGTTCATGTATCCAAGAAAAACAAAAAGCAAGGAAGACAAAAGTTTCCTCTCTGATGGGGTAATGACTGTGTGTCCATATCTATATAATAATAGCGTAAGGACTCGACTTTGTTATCCCTTTTACGCCACACCCAGTGACCCGATGCCCACGGCACTAATGGATTTACGATCTACGAACCGCGCTCTTTGTTTATCACGTACAGACATACTCGAAAAATCTGAATTAGCCGACGTTGGGGCGCAAAAGCATCCGATTAACTGCCAATACGACGCCATCTTACGACGCCATCGTATTGGCGTCTGCTGGGTGAAGGCGAAGCAAGCCGTCCGCTGTTTGGACAGTCGAAGGCAACAGCAAGCCGTCCACTGAGTGGACAATCCAGAGCATGCATTTGTGCCGGTGTCGGCGATCGCGGTGAACGCTAACCTCAAAAGTATATCGTAGCGTTGTCATTTAAGTAGATTGCAATAAATACGTTGTTCATATATGCACTCTTCATTCTCATCTTTCTTCCCAACTCTTACTCGGACAAGCAAATCCCCTATGCCATCCATAATGGTACACTCTATCCATACACCACATCCCTTCCATGGATGTTCCACGGGTTTCGGCTAGTCTGCAATAATCAACTACAAATGGACGAGTTGTGTGTGTGCGCGTGCACATTAATGCGTGCACACGTCATTGGTTGCTATCTCCATGTGTGGGTTTCAGAAGGTGAAAGGGAGTCCTCCCAGGTCTCGAAGTATCCACCGCAGTGGCGGATTAACGCACGGGCACACCGGGCATGTGCCCAGGGCCCCAAAAAAGGTTAATCCGCCTCTAATCCACATCCGTTTTAGTAGCGGATCATGATTCATGGACCAATTAGTGAAGTTTTCTTGGTATTTTTGTTTTTTTGTGGAGTTCCACTGGAGCTTTCTGATGTGGATTGTGACACAACAAAATGATCGTCATGACCTCCCTGAGTTGATTACACCAATGAAAATTCGGTCCAATGGACTAACACGCCCACTGGTACCTTGAAGCTTATCATTTTCGTGGTATACATACAAGTTTCGTTGGGAGACGAATGAGCCTTAGATCACTGTTTAAATAAAAAAAGACAAATTTGAAGAACCCCTTCGATCATTTAAGACTGCTCACTCAAATATACTACGATTAACCTGCCGTGCCCTTATGCACAACTTAAAACAGATATCTTGTAAATACTTTCAAGCGTTTGTGTTGTTTGTTTGTTACTTGCAAAATCGAAGATTTTTCAAGTATATTGGTCGGTTGCGTTTGTGGTTCTGTCTGTCTGTTTGTCTGTTTGTTCGTCACCGGCCTACAGGTCACAATTCTAAACCGATCGTCACGAAACTTCACCAAGTTGTTTAGGTCGTCCCAATTGAGAAGCCTATTGTTTTTGGGGTCAAAAGGTCAACATAGACCAAAGGTCACCAACTTTGCCAAATTTCTAAAATCCTCAATTTTCATCCGATTGACTTGAAATCTGAAGAGGACTTGCATATCTGGTCACTGAATTCAACCACCAAGTATTTTTGAGGTCAACATAGGCCAAAAGGTCAACATAGGCCAAAAGGTCAACATAGGCCAAATTTCTAAAATCCTCAATTTTCATCCGATTGACTTGAAATTTGAAGATGACTTGCATATCTGGTCACTGAATTCAACCACAAATTATATTTTAGGTGAACACAGGCCAAAAGGTCAACATAGGCCGAATTTCTAAAATCACCAATTTTCATTTGATTGACTTGAAATTCTAAGAGGATTTACATATATGGTCACTGAATAGGGAAACTAACTATTTTTGAGGTCAAAAGGTCAACTCAAGGTCAACCTTCCAAAATCATCATTTTTCATCTGAAAAATCTCACTTTTCTTCCTATTGACCCGAGCTTTGATCAAGATTGTCAATCTTAATCTTCATGAAATGGACAATTTGCTGTATCAATGGAATTTTTTTTCTTGGGGCTGGGGGGTGGATTTTGTAAGTATTGTCTTTGGGCTTCTTGAAAAGCGTTATATAAAATAAATGTATTATTATTATTATTATTATTATTATTATTATTGTGCTCCGCATGACGTCTTCTTGTTTGTTTGTTTGTTTGTGCATTTATGTGTTTGGTTGTGCGTTTTTACATTATACTTTCACGGCTGAACCGGAGCACCAAGAGGCCCCAAATTTTGGTCGTAGGTTGTTGAGAATTTGGGCAGGGTTTTAAGCTCCGACATGTTGGCCTTGACGTCCGCTTTGAGGCCATTAAAGGCCGCTATATAGTGTGCACTGGGATGTGGGGTCAGACAGTGCTGCCACCAGTCCGCATGCAAATGGCCAATAACTTCATCGCTTTTCAATGTCCAACACATCTCGCAACCACCGCCGGGAAAAGCTCACCCAGCCGGGCAATACCACCTTCGGGCAGCACCGCGGGCAGCCCCACTGCACCTCCTGGCAGCCAATGCTGTCAAACAAACAATTTCACACAATGGTTAAAGGACAACACAGGAAGTCACAGAGTGAGTTGTTTAAGTTCAGACAACACCTACACAACAGTTCACACTTAAAATAAAACCTGGCAAATCACGACTGGAGGCTCCCTATCATTCTATGCTTTCCCAAAAACATGAAAACCTGCAAATAATGTTAACAGCCTCAAATTTACCAAAATCTATGGGGCCTGTTGGAAGGTTTATACAGCAGTGTTATCCAGGAAAAGATGACTGTCATTACAACTCCAATCCAAATATAAACTCCTTCACTTTGATGGTAAAGCTCTGGTGTTGGCTGAGGGTGCTGGCTTGGGATCCTAGGATCCAGAGTTTGAATCCCGGTTTATCATTGGAATTAACACCAGGGGGATTGACTCAGCCTGTCATCCTTCCGAGGTCGGGAAATTGAGTACCAGCTTGCTGGGAGGAATGAGCCATTCGGGTATCCTGCGTCGGTGTGGCGACCCGTCCAGGATTGTGCCCAATAGCCAAGGAAACTCCTTCGGCAGCCCTATGCATCCTCACGGAGCAAAAAAGAATGGTCATCATCATCATCATCACTTTGGTGGTACCATGAGCCAAGCGCCGCAGCGACTATTGCTTCATGGATCATGACCAACAGCACATAAAGTATTGGGCAAAAGTTTGGGTTATTTTCACTTTTGTGGTGCTATTCCCCATTAACCATTTGTGGGAAGGTAGAAATTTGCAACATAGGTAGATAATTCAAATTTTATGAAAGTGAATTTAATATTATAATTACCTTTAAGTATATATATATATAATTAGATGGCTGCCCCCCATTCGTCTGTTCATGGTTTATGCTGATTGGCTGTGTGAGGTTAGGTGCAATGTGATTGGCTCCTGGCAATATTGAATAGTGTATAATTAGAGGCTTAATAAACGCTGATATTAGAAATCTGATTCCATATTTCATGATCATAACTTATGGCCTAAATAAATGTCGAAATCTAGAGTGAAATGGGAATTTTTTATAGGAAAGGCGTTTTTTTTCCCTAACCCGATCAAATTTAATAACAGGCTCTGCGAGACGTCAGGTAAAATGGCTACAAAGTTCATTTTTTTCACTCTTTTAAAGGTAATTATTGTATGCCTGATTTTATTTTACACCACACAGGGACAACAGTGGCGATCTTTCTGGATTCGGAATCTACTTTTTGTGTCAACTTTTGTTGCTCACCTGAACCTCATTGCCTGTTCTGTGTTCTTGCTCTTCCACAACCTTCAACGATGTATAAAAAATATATTTAAAAAAAAATCCAGTATACTTTTTAATAATATGCATATTTATCATGTTTGGCATTTATTTATAAAGTAGTTGCACAAGTGTGTAAAATCACTGTCCATGTATGTAGCTGCTGTTATTGATAGCAGTGTTTCTATGTATGTCTGCATACCACGTCATCTTCTTCTTCTTCGTCTTTTACTGACAACGTTTGAAAATCCAGATATCTTAGAAATTGAATAGATACAGCAAAAGAGGCAGCCAGAACAAGTCTTGAAAGTCAGTGGGAAGTGGAAAGGAAGGATGTTGCCATGTTGGTAGTGATGGGACCTGAAATGCCCATTCACATTTCCTGTCACGGGGGACGTGTCGTCTCGCTTGTATAAAATAAATTCGGAAATTGAAAATGTTTCATTTTTCCTTTACATATTATATTATCATGTGTTCGCTAAATCTACTTACCACAAAGAAAACATGTTGGAAACAGTCTGTTGATTTTTGTACAGTAAATAATCTTACTATAATTCACCAAATGTCCGTCCGTCCGTTCGAAGGTACCGCCAAAACGGCTCCCGTATGTGATTTTGGGTGGGTATTCCTGGGACCCCTGGGAGTAAAATAGGCTACATTGTTTTTCCAATTTTTCCAATTTTCCAGTTTTTCCAAACACGATGGAATCATATTTACCGATATGAACAGTGATGTGGCTTTTGTTGAAATTCTACAAATACTGTTTATTCTACGTACCAGGAGAGAGTAGATCGACTCGTGACGAACTCTTCCTATATAAACGTGCGGCTCCGAAGTAACATGGCAGCGTGTGCAAAGCGACTGAGAAACAGGTGTAGCGGCCGCTTCCGTGTTACAGATTGGGTGCGCACTCTTCACACATAAACATGCGACTGAGAAAGACGTGTAGCGGCCGCTTCCGTTTTGCAGAATTCAATCTTTTTTCAAATTGGGCGCCATGTACTGTTTAGATTTTGATTATTTGCGTGTGATATGATTCAACGGATGTTTATATGAATCGTTTAAAATTAAAAAGCCTTCAATTTCTGATATTTTGCCTTTTCATTTGGGCCTCCCAATTGAAGCCCCGCCCATAGGGCGAGTACCGTTGCTAGTAATAATAATAACTAGATGGTATTCAAAGAATACTTACCCTGCGCAGTCAACATGTTGCGAGCCAACTCTTCTGTTTTTGAACATTTTTTAATTTGATCCAATATGGCTGCCAGACCACGTGAGAGATGACATCATAAATTTATATTCTCTAATATAATTGTTGCGTAGATCACGCTCAATACATTTCAAACTGATCAGACTAAACATTGTCCCTGTCGAATTATGATGTCATAATTATGGCACCAATGACATCATCGTTAACAACCCCTATTCCCCATATGGAGTTCTTTACAATGAGCCATGTTTCAATTTTTTCCATGTAGCAGTTTTGGAGATTTAGAGGTGCAACATTTTTCGGTTTTCCAAGATGGCGCCTGTAACACATGACCTGTGACGTCATGATTATCATTAAAATATTCTAAAGGAGGAGGCGCTCCGATGGTGAAAATTTCGTATCCATCAGACCAACAGTTGCTGAGAAAAAATTAATAATGATCGGATGGATAAGTGTTGCATTTGTCGAATTATGATTCCATAGCGAAGGCACCGATGACATCATCATTAACATATCTTATTCCCCATTGGGAGTAGTTGACAATGAGCCAGGTAGCAATTTTTTCCATGGAGTGGTTTCAGAGATAAAGAGGTACGAAGTTTTTCCAAGATGGCGCCTGTACCACGTGACCTATCGCGTCATAATAATCATTGAAATTTTCTACAGGAGGAGGCCCTCCTACGGTGAAAATTTCATGTCAATCGGACCAACGGAGAAAATGAATTTTTAACATACAGACACACACGGCACAAGTACGGCACACGTACGCAACTGAATGATTAACCCCGCTTTTCGCTTCGCGAGCGCAGGGTAATAAACGATTGCAGTAATCAACACCAGTTATTTTAATCTAAATGACAAGAAATCACAACAAAATTTGCAAATTAGTAAATATGTGAAATTAGTTTTCATCAGCTTGTTCCCTCATATGAAAGTCATTGAAGGGGTTCAGAATGGCGTCAAGGAAGCAACTTTCAACAGAACATCGTGCGAAGATCCAAACTCTGCGAGAAGAAGGCCACGCTATGAAGAGAACAGCAGAAAATGTGAAGATATCCTACAAAGGTGTGAGGTAGTCCTGGGCGATATTGATATTTTTGCGAGTCAATTATTGTCCCTCCAAATATCGATGATCTAGCGATATATCGACATTGCACAATCACATGTGCTGACATAGTGTGGCCATCCAGTGGCGATAGCTGGCGCTTGGGGGTTACACACTATGGATGTTTCCATAACTCAGATGATGACCCACTGTGCAATAGCTCAATGATATTGGTGTTTATCGCCATGTAATCTGGCTTTAAATTGATGAAAACACTTTCCTGTGCTCTCATTGACAATAGTGTTTGTGTCATTGTCATACAAACACATCTGACATATTACCTACTCAAACCCCGGTTTCGGTGCACCTCTGAGTCTGGAGCGGGAACACGGCAGAAAGATTTGTTATTTTGAGTGTTCTAGTAAACCATGGTAAAACCACCCAATGCAATTGTAGAACAAAACAAGTAATTGGATTAAGAATTCTCACATACACAATAATAACACTATTACAGAAAGTACAATGAAAATATCACTTGCATCTCATGAACAATACATATGATGGTACTGTAGAAGTAGGACTTCTACATGGATTAATTAATTAATACTATCTTGAGTTAATTGTAGTTCTTGCAGGAAAATCACAGAAAGTTTGTATAAAATGTCTGAACCATTTCATCTCTTTATACATATGGAAAATGTATTCCTTGAGCTGAATAATGAGTAATGCTGTATTGGGAATTGTGAGGTGGAAAGAACATGTGGTCGAACCGAATTCTTTTTCAGCAATGCTTGTATGAAATCAGATATACTTTCGTCAGGCTGACAGAAGTCCAAAAGGAGTACTGCAGTGAGAATCATGTTAAAGAAGTAATGTTTGCTCAGAGAGACCCGAAAGGAACTTTTTTCTACAAAACATCTGTGCGCAATTCTCTCAAAGCATACCTACTAGTTCTCATGGTTTGCAGGAGCAAAGCCAGATGGAACCATAATGTGTGCAAACCCCCATCTTTCCCTTGAGAGGGACTTCCAGGGACTTTTACATGCATAAAAGGAAGTCGGAAAGCTGGGAGAGAAAGAAGGACGACGGACGTGCTCTACCGTTATGCTGCGCAATTCTATGTTGTAACCAAGTGAACTCTGTGACATTTTGTATGTAATCTGTGCTTATTAAACCGAGATTTCTTCTTCCTAATGATACTTAATAAATTCTCCTAAAACCAACCAATTGGTGGACATTGATGAGACCAGCACACCTCTCTTCTTCCACACCTCATCTCTCTCCAAATAATCCTTCTTTGACAGTACCATCAGTCCCCAATGCTCTCAAAGCAATAAACTCACGATATGCCAAACGTGAGTGGAATGTAACATTCCCCAAAGTCCATGCACGAATCTCCATGCGGGGTGAAGGTCGAGGTCGTGCAGAACGGCAAAACAACAGGCAGGTATTGGCGCGGCTGTGGATGAGTTACGAGGTGAGATGTAGATATGGGAATTGAGCCGATATGTAAACCAATGGCAATCAACACGATGAGGTCGATATGGAAATCCCAACGACAAAACAAGATGCACCAAGAGGACTCAACCTCGGTCTTCTTCTTCGAGGACAAAATGGCGTATCGGCCCGTAATGGAGGCGCCTCATTTCTCCACTGACGACTCACACTTGGTGATAAAACCTGAGACGCAGGTTTAATTGCACTCGCAATATATGACGATATCGCGCAATCCCTTTCATGGGAAACCTCAACTCATTCGTGACCAATATATAAAAACAAGTCCGCTCGCAGTCTCGATGTGACTCTAAGCTCTCTCGTCCTTTCTCTGCCCATATCGATCTCTCTTCTTCCGGTCTCTTTGCCGCATTTTCCTTTTTTCTTCACAAACACTTATTTTTACCTTTTACTAAAGTCATCTCCATCTCACACAAAAATCTTAACAACAATATTAGCTGAAATTAAAAATCCTACAAGTATATAATAACAACAAAGGCGGAAGTGACGGATCCTTAACACACAACATCATTTCTATTGGCTTTTTTTGAACATTAATTGCACTTTTGCAGCGTGGTGAAGAAGCCGCTGTGGCCCAGCATCGGACTTCATCTATCTTCTTCTTCTTCTCTTCCCTTTATAAAGGATGAGGTCCAATGGTACCAAGCTTCTGCCCTGCATCAACCACAATGCTCTTCCACTTCCCTTTGTCCTCTGCCCTCTCTCTCTCTGTCCTCCAACGACTCCACCTTATTGATATCACTCCTCACACAATCTACCCCTCCCACCCATCTCAACCTCGGTATACCTCTTTTCCTCTTACCTTGCCTCCTCAACCTATCCTCTCTCTTAGCCAACAACCTATCCTTCTCTCTTCCTCCATCTGCACCAAATATCCAGCCCATCTCAGCCGGCATTTCACCAATCTCCCCGTCAAGCTCATCTGCACACCAATCTCCCCCCTCAGTTCATCCATTCTCCTTCTATCCGCCCTCTCTCTTGCAATCCTCCTGTCACCCAGCTATTCTCACAAACCTAAAGCCTCTGGTGTTGTCTCCCTATCAGTGCCACTGTTTTGAGACTGTAAAGGTAGGCCGGCATCACACAAGTCACCATGACTTTCCTTTTCAATTCACTTGAAATCATTCTGTCTGCCATTACACCCTCCTCTACACATTCACACCCAACAGTATCCTCTTCCTCACCTCCACTTCTGACTTACCATCCCCGGTCACTGTTCCCCCCAGATACTCAAACCTATTTTCTTGTCTGATCTCCCTTCCCTCTAACCTGATATTCATTTATTTTCTCTGCTGCCCAACCCACATCACCTCAGTCTTCTCCATACTAATTTTCAGCCCATGCTTCCAAAATGCCTTCTTCCACTCTTCCAGTACTTCATGCATCTCCCACCCACTCTCCACCACAACAGCAGATCAGCCGCTTATCACATCCTCCCATGCTACCCCTCATGTTCACCTTCCTCCTTACCAGCTCCATCACCATGATAAACATGAGTGGTCTGAGAGCTCTTCCCTGCCTCAAACCAATGTTCACATTGAACTCCTCTGACATCCCAGGACCAACCAAAAGTCTTCTCTTCGTTCCCTTGTGCATCCCTTCCACCAACCTAACTTCTGCTTCCGGAGCTCCCATCCATCTCAATGTTACCATCACCATCTCTCTCAGACAGTGTTGTAGGCCTTCTCCAGATCCACAAATCCTAATGCATCATTATGGCGTTACGTCTGGGATGGCATTACGTCTCACATTAGGCTAGGCCCCTACGAACGTGCACATCAGCCCAACATCCAGCACTCAAACTGTCCCATACTTATGTATTTCTTTAAAGCTTATTTTTTGTTTATGATGGGCACATGTGGGGATGAAATGCTCATCGGCCACGATGGTAGTTGGGAGGGGTGGCGGAAGGTGGGGAGAGGGAGCAGGTGAATGTTGTTTGATTGACTATAGTGTTTGTCACTCTGAGGGAACACATGTTTGCGAGCTGCCTTGGAGGCAGCACTTTTCGTATGCATGCTTTGCCATCTTTGCCAACAAAAGCTCTCCTATGCGGAATTTGAGTCGGAGTTCAGATGTGATGATTTTACCGGGCGCAAAAAGTTCCCTTCCCCACCCTACAGGGTGAGATGGTGGTGCACAGCTGTCTTGACGACATGGAGGGAAGAATTGGATCGAAGAGATTGTGGAAGGCGGTTCCACAGGTGTGAAAAGAGAGGAATAAATGATTGGAGGTGAGCAGTGGTTGTGGATTTAGGTAGTTTCATTAGGTGGTGGGGGGTTGCCGGTGGACTGTGTGCGTCCAGTAGATACTTGGGGAGAGGTAGGGATAACAAATCATGGAGAGTGCAGAGGGTGCAAGACTAGAAATTAGGCCGAGGAAGACTGAGAGACCAGCAACCTGTCGGCGATGGCGAAGTGATAGGTCCCGGTCCATAGACTCAGCTTCATCGTGACAGACTCTATAAACGATTTGGAGAAGCAAATTAAGAACATGGTACCAGGCTGGGTTGACTGTGATGTTCTGTATTTAGGATGAGCTTAAGATCATATCCAAGTCGGTAGCAAAGGATGCTCCTGAAATCTGTTTGCTGTTCAAGTGGATATTTGTACAACGCAAGACCATTTCATACAGTTGTTCATTCGAGTGATGGAAAAATATTATCCAGGAAAGAAAATACGTTCTCCGGGCAAATGAAAGACAGACATGGTCTACGCGAGCAGCGAGTCCATGAACAATACAGCACCTGAGCTACATTATAAAATAACTTGGGATTAGATTAAGGCAAAGGTTCCTCAACAAATAGGTCGACTGCAGAATCAGCGGTGGCTGTACAATAAAGATGGAAATGCCGTTCCTGAAAAATATTGGGGGAAATTAAACAGGATTGGTGCGCACATTAAACATTCCAAATGAACAAGTGGGAAGTTTACAAAGTAGTGGGGGTGAAGGAATTGGCAGGGAGAAAATTTGAGGAGGAAAAGGAGAAAGATCTTCTTTGTTTCTTATGCAGCACGTGACTGTGGCCTGTGGGTAGTGTCATTCTCTGGAGGCGCAACTGTCCTACTGATGCAGTTCCCCCTGTGGGTTCGACCAGGAATTTGTAATTTCAGGGCGCTGGCGATAGTTTTGCCAACTCTTCGTGAAGGACACCGTGCGGGATCTTTAATGTCCAATAAATTCATGTTCAAACATGGGACACCCAGTTTGAGATGCGAACCCAAGCGAGGCAGCTCAGAGGTGAGTGTGCGTACCTCTAGTCTAGACTATCCTGCCTGCCAGTAGAAACGTAAGGAGAGAGAGAGAGAGCGAGAGCGAGAGCGAGAGCGAGAGAGAGAGAGAGAG
Organism: Myxine glutinosa; assembly: GCF_964187855.1. Taxonomy (NCBI): domain Eukaryota; kingdom Metazoa; phylum Chordata; class Myxini; order Myxiniformes; family Myxinidae; genus Myxine; species Myxine glutinosa. Next base: position 126,166,708 of record NC_136265.1, on the reverse strand, counting down.
AGAGAGAGAGAGAGAGAGAGAGAGAGAGAGAGAGAGAGAGAGAGAGAGAGAAAAGAAAAGAAAAGAAAAGAAAAGAAAAGAAAAGAGACAGACACGAGGGAAAGGGACATAGACCCTTGCCAGATTAAATGGACAATTCCACATCCCACCTATTCTCACTAACTTTGGACATATTAAGGGACTATATGTGAATGATAAACTTACCAGTATTGAGTTACAAAAGCAATTGATGTTCGTTTTTCTTTTCTCCAAGAACATCTGAAGCACTTGAATCCCACAAACCACCGAATGTCTCAAGGTACGAAAGGGAAAGAGTCCATGCAGCTGGGGAGATTCTGCGGCAATTACAACAAGTGTATGTTCATGTGTTTATTACTGCTTTGACTAGAACAAAGAATAATAACAAGTTAGAACATCGATTTCCAAGCTGGTGAGTCACACCAGGTATACTTGACTGAATTAATCTCGAGGGATGTCACCTACAAGTGACCTCCTCCAAAGATACTTGCCTGGCAAGAAGCAAACGTCAGTAAGATTTCACACGTTCAGCTCTTCGAGCAGGTGATATTTCCATTTCAAATTTACTTGTGAAAGCAATCAGTATCATCACCACAATGTCCCTTTCTTAACAACAAGAAACGCAGTAAAGCTGTTTGTGCAAACAAATAAAACAGACACATGTGGCCTCACGTTTCTCCTTTGCGCTGCTTCGGAAGGATCGTCAAACGATCCAACCGATCGATTCCCATGGTTAGCTAATGGAAGAGAAGCATTCACTTTAGCTTCTGGGCCTTGTCATCAACCTTGACCTCTTATGTGCCAACCATATAGTAATGTTGACTTCCAAAGCCAGCCACAGACATTCCTTAATACACGTCATTCGTAAATAAATCAGAACTACTCACAGCTAATCTACTACAATAAACTTCTGGAAAATCCTCTCTATCTCTTTGTTGATGACTCCACTCTCTGCCGCTCCATATCTCAACCCTCAGATCGGCAGTCTTCAGCCTCCTCACTCTCTGCAGACCTGGACAAAATCACAAACTGGTCAAACAAGTGGAACATGTCTTTCAATCCTGACAAATCTCACACTCTCACTTTGTCTCTCTGAAAAGACCGACTGGACAACCCTCCCATCTACTTTCTGAACAATCCTCTCCAAGAAGTTCGGTCACTCAAGCTTTTGGGTCTCACTATCTGCCATGATCTTTCCTGGGAAAACCACATTTCCAAGCTGGTCTCCAAAGCCAGTCGCCGACTGGGCATCCTCCGTCGTGCGAAGTCCTTCCTTGGCACACCTGAGCTCCTCACCACATACAAGGCTTTCATCCGCAGCTCAATGGAATACTGCTCTCCCCTCTGGGCTGGTGCTCCTGCCTCACACCTAGCTCGGCTTCACGCTGTTGACACCAAAGCTTTCAGAATCATTGGAATCTCCCGCAATGAAGCTAACTCCGAGGGCCTTTGACTTACTCACCGCAGGCAGGTTGGTGGTCTTTCTGTCTTCTACCGACTCCTCTCCGGCCTTGCTCCCCTGCTATGTCTGTGCTCTGTCCCCCAAATATTCCTACAGGACGCACAAGATCTGCCAGCAACCCTCTTATGGTTAAACTGCCAAAATCTAGACTCTCTGCTCACCTTCACTCTTTCATTCCTCTTTTCTCCCGCCTCCGGAACAGACTCCCTCACTCTCTTCAATCCCACTCCTCCCTCCAGGTCTTTAAAACAGCTGTTCACCACCATCTCTTATCTTCCCCCTCACACCTAGCTCGGCTTCACGCTGTTGAAACCAAAGCTTTCAGAATCATTGGAATCTCCTGTGATGAAGTTAACTCCGAGGGCCTTTCACTCACTCACCGCAGGCAGGTTGGTGGTCTTTCTGTCTTCTACCGACTCCTCTCCGGCCTTGCTCCCCCAGCTCTCTCTGTGCTCTGTCCCCCCAATATTCCTTCAGGTAGCACAAGATCTGCCAGCAACCCTCTTATGGTTAAACTGCCAAAATCTAGGCTCTCTGCTCACCTTCACTCTTTCATTCCCCTTTTCTCCCGCCTCTGGAACAAACTCCCCCACTCCCTTCAATCCCACTCCTCCCTCCAGGTCTATAAAACAGCTGTTCACCACCATCTCTTATCTTCCCCCATCCAAAACCTTGATCTTTTCTACCCCCGCTAATTCACCCCAGATACTTTTTTTTTTGAAATTCCAACTTCTTTCCTGGAAGTCCTTGCAGTGTTCATATGTTTTATACCTCTCCCACCTCCCCCAAAGCCCTCCCCCTCCCACATTTCTCCCGATGTCCCTGCTCTCAAATGTTGTGTTTGTGTCCTTCCCCCTTTCTCCCCATCCTGTCTGCCGCTCCCCTTATTTTTGTGTTTTGTGTGTCGGTTTGACTTTTTGTGTGATTAATGTTAGCTCTTTCACGAGCCTCGAACTTGTATTCAAAAAAAAAAAAAAAAAATCCAAAACCTTGATCTCCTCTACCCCCGTTAATATATAACCCAAATCAACCCTCTTCAAATTCCGTTTTCTTTCCTGAAAGTCCCTGTAGTTTCCATCTTTTTTATCCCGTGTACCCCACCTCAGCCCTCTCTCTTCCACAGATCTCCCGTTGTCCCTGTTCTCTACTGTTGTTGTGCTTCCCTCTCTCTCTCCCCCTCTTGTCTCCCGCTCCCTTTATTATATGTTCTATGTGTTATCTCTTACACGAGCCTCGACTAAGTATACAAAAAAAAAGCAAGTCCACGAGGCTTTGTTCTTATCTCTCCCCTATGAGCTGGCACTCCAGCACCACATCTCTCTCTCTCTCTCTCTCTCTCTCTCTCTCTCTCTCTCTCTCTCTCTCTCTCTCTCTCTCGCGCCCCCTGCTGGTCGTTTGCATGCTGGTTGTACTGTCATGGCGTCTGCTTGTGGAGGCCTGTGAGTGCTCTGTGTTGTTGCTCCATTCCCCCCCCCCCCCCCCCGTTTTCCCCCCTCTGTGTCCTTGTACCTGTTCGTGGAGTCTTCCTGGTGATTCCCATATACGTTGAGACGGGAGAGAGAGCCGGAGAGCACAGGGTGATCGCTGGTAAGGGTTCGCCGTTTTTGGGCGTCGCCCGATCGGTGTTTGCTCCTTCATCTTAAACCTCTATTTCCTTTTTTTCCTTTCGTTTATCCTTCCTTCAGTTTGTTTTGTTGCCTCCCTTTTCCGAAGTTAGGGAAATCGGAGAGGTCTGATTGCTTCCCATTCCCGGAGTTCGGGTAGGGAAGATTGTATTATATATTCACCCTCCCCGAGTTGGGGAGGGGTTGTAAGTGCAGCTGTTCCAGCATGGCAGCTGCACTATCTCGATTTACGGCCTTTCAGAGCCTGACCCGTAAGCACGGGTTCTTTTGTGTACCTCCGGAACGTGAGGTTAGTGTCGAGGACGTTGTCCTCGCAACCGGTCGTGTTGTCGGGATCGACAAGGTTGTTGCCGCTTCGCGGATGAACAAGCGGATCGTTATTTTTTTGTCCGACGTGGATTGTGTCCCACAAATTGTCGAACAGGGTTTGACAATCGATCCAGATTTATTTGTAATGATTTCCCCACTAGATAGCCCAGCGATAAAAGTCGTGATATCAAATTGCCCCCCATTTGTATCCGACGATGTACTAATTAAAGAGTTGGCCCGATACGGTACCATCGTGTCTCGTATCTCCATGATTCCCTTTGGGTCACGAAACAACGATTTAAGGCACGTGGTTTCATTCCGGCGGCAAGTGTTTATGATTTTAAAAAATTCCCAGAAGGATTTAAACCTTATAATAAAATTAAAACATCAACAGAACGAATATACAGTGTACGTGTCCACCAACGTTCTAAAATGTTTTGGCTGCGGACAATTTGGGCATGTTAAGCATGACTGCCCCCGAAAAGAGAATTCTCCACAAGTGCAACCTCCCCTCCGAACCGGGAATAAGCAACCCCCCCCACCTTCCCACCACCGGTCCAAACCCTCCCACCACTGACCCAAGCCCTCCCACCACCGAACCAAACCTTCCCACCACCGAACCAAGCCCTCCCGCCGCCGAACCAAGCCCTCCCACCACCGACCCGAACCTTCCCACCATCGACCCAAGCCTTACCACCACTGATCCCAATCTGTCCACCACCGACCCAAGCCCTCTTACCACCAATCCAAACCCCCCCGCCGTACCCCCCTCCCCTCCCCTCCCCTTGAAACAGGGGCCCCTCCCTCTACTGAAGGATCTAATTGCAGCCATCTCCTGTTAACTATAGATCTCACCCCCCAGGCGACATCGTCCAATCACAGCTTGTTGCCTGCTATAACTGATCCTACCTCTCCCGCCGTGGTAGCCGATGGGATCCCCCTCCCGATGATCACGTCCTCCCTCCCCCCCCCTCCCCCCAAACCCTTGCAATCTCTTCCCACTAACCAGGACGAGTTTCAATTAGTCTGCCCAAAAGGAAAAAGACATCTGCAAACAACAGATGAAAACGGTCACCTCTTTAAAAAACCTACAACTGAAAACCGACAGGCCCTCCTCTCTGGCCTAGATTTGTCCCTCGTCACAGAAAATCGTTTCTCGGTATTGGAGGACATAGATGTGGATGAATCCTCGCCCTTGTCTACTGACCTAGAAATTGATATGGTTGAACCACAAAAATTAGTACCCCCCCCCCCCTCCCCCCCCTCCCCTGAAGATGGCTCATTTCTCTCCCTCCCCGTCCCCCCCCTCTATGGACTATGCCCCATCCGATAACGTGGAGGGATGTGATGATGGTGAGGAGATAAATGATGAAAACCAGTGTGACACACCATCTGAGCCATCTGATATAGATGACTCTGTTAGTGAATGTGGTAGCCTTAAGGAAGAAGAAATCCCTCCAATCCCTCCCTCCGAGATAAAAAGGTTTCTTAAGGACACATTCCGAAAAAGGAATGTTGTAATAGAAACCTTTTTTCCGGAGCTACCTGATTTTATACATTCCGCTAAACTGATGGTAAAACGGCCCCACGTTTTTAATTTCAATTCCTCCCAACGTCACCGTTTAAAGAAGTGGTTGCAAAAAGCTAAGAATGAACTGCTATCAAAAAATTGAGTGGTGGTCACTCCTCCTTATAGCTGTAATGAGTTTTTCCATTTGTGGCCTGAATATTAACGGAGGATGTAGCTCTGTCCGTAAAGTTCAAGTAAGGGATTTTTTATTACAGAAGAAAGTTGACATTGCCCTCTTACAAGAGACCCATGCCAACGACTGCTGTGTCGCAGAGTGGTGTAGGCTCTTCCCCGGCCTGTCCTTCTTTAGTAACGGTGACTCCCGCAAAGGCGGTGTCGCAATAATTCTTAGCCCCTCCTTTTCGCCTTCATCGCTTAAATTCGACGAAATACACAAGGGATCCCTAGCATCCCTAGAATTCCACTACTATGGAAAATTCTATACTATTTTTAATATCTATGCCCCAAGTACGCCTGTAGCTCGGCGAGTTTTTTTTAATGACCTTGGGACACACCTAACGTCCCTCGACAGCCAAAACGCCCTAAAAAAACCAAGACAATCATGTTTGTATTGGTGGAGATTTTAACTGCACCCTCCAACCCCAACTCGACAGGAACAGTGCAGAGCCCCATCCTGCCTCCACAATCCCTCTCACCAAATTTTTAAAACAAATGAATTTGACAGATATATGGCGGGTACAGCACCCATCAATCAGGCAATACACATGGTGTCGATGTATTCAGGGTAATATTGTACTTGCTCGCTTGGACAAGTTTTATATTAATCCTCCACTTGAACGCCTCGTTCTGTCATCCAAAATTTGCCCATCAGGATTCTCGGACCACAGCGCAACATTTCTCAAAATTTCTGCCCCCTGCCCGAAACACAAGAGTGCTTTTTGGAAATTTAATAACAACTTACTTGATGATAGTACCTTTAAGGACATTTTTCCGGAAATTTGGAATATTCTGGTTGCCTCCCAAGGGAATTTCTCAAACCTCAGACAATGGTGGGATAATGCCAAAACGCACATCAGACTGTTCTGCCAACAATATCGTGCGTATGGTGTTCAAGAGGAAAGAAAAACCACAACCTTACTTGAAGATGAAATCCTGGAATTACAGGAACAGCTTCAGGGAACCGCAAGTGTGAGCTACCAGGGAATGAGGCAACAAATCCATGGAAAAACGGCCTTACTGAATTCCATATCCGAAAGGCGAGCACAAAATGCTTTATTGCGCCTGAAGATGAGGTACATACACGACCTTGATGCTCCAACCAAATTCTTCTTCAGCCTTAAAAGGGGGGCCTCTTCGTCAATGATTACACGCTTGCTCCATGATGGGGAACTCCTTTATGAAGATGGCAGAATCAGGGAATGTGCCCGGAAACATTTTAAACAACGGTTTATGCGGCATGACATTAACCAGGATGCAATATCGGAACTTGTTTCTAACCTTCCAACATTGGCGGAGGATCAGAAGCAGCAGTTGGAGGATCCTCTTAGGTTACCTGAGCTCACCGCTGCCTTGAAGGCCTTGGAACCTGATAAAGCCCCTGGACTGGATGGGCTGACAAGTGAATTTTTCCAGTTTTTTTGGGACACCATTGGACCTCACCTACTGCGGGTATTGAATGAATGTTTAGAGGATGGACAACTGCCGTGGAGTTGCCGGAGAGCAGTCACCACCTTAATTCCTAAGAAAGCGGACACTCAACTTATAGAGAACTGGCGTCCTATTTCTGTTTTATGTACGGATTATAAAATTTTAGCCAAAGCCTTGTCTAATCGAATGAAACCTTTTATGAATGTACTAATAGGAGAACATCAATCCTTTTGTATTCCTGGACGTACTATTTTTAATAATATCTTTCTTATCCGTGATACCATTCGGTTTTGTAACAATTTTAATATGAATGTTGGTCTGTTTTTTATTGACCAAGGAAAAGCCTTTGACTGTATTGACCACATGTACCTTTTTAGAGTTTTAGAGAATTTTGGGTTTGGACCTATTTTTATCTCGTACGTTAAACTTTTGTATTGTAATATATCCAGTGTTCTTAAAATTAATCAAGTATTGTGTAGCCCCATTGCTGTACAACGGGGAGTACGGCAAGGTTGCCCGCTATCTGGACTTTTATACTCTCTTGCCATCGAACCTCTTCTGCTCCAATTACGTACGCACATTTCTGGCTTCACTGGATCAATTCTTACCACACCGCTAAAAGTCTCTGCCTATGCAGATGATGTCTGTATTTATATAAAAAATAGTACTGACGTCACTGCGGTGGCTCAGGCACTAAAAACATATTGTCAGGCTTGTTCAGGCCAGGTAAACTGGAAGAAGAGTGAAGCCCTTTGGATAGGACCTGGAGATTGCCCGCCAATTGTCCTACCAGGAGGAGTGAACTGGCAGAAAAGTGGCATTAAATACCTCGGTATTTTCCTCGGAGACAACACCTTTGAGCAGCAGAACTGGGTGGGATTACCAGACAAGGTAATGGCAAAACTGGCCCGCTGGAAAGGACTTCTTTTCCAACTTTCGTACCGCGGAAGAACTCTCGTCATTAACAATCTTGTCGCCTCTATGCTATGGCATAAGATGATATGCCTACAACCGCCTGGGAGCCTTCTTATTACACTGCAAAAGAGCATTGTCGACTTTTTCTGGAGCGGGAAACACTGGCTCCAACCCCCCGTGGCATACTTGCCACTCGCTGAAGGTGGCCAAGGTCTTATTGATATCCGCAGCCGGATTATGGTCTTCCGGCTTCATATCGTGCGCCAACTTGTATATGGAGATGAAGCCCTACTCTGGAGGCCTCTGGCTAACTGCATATTACAGCTCACATGCAAGCTGGGTTACGACCGAGAACTTTTCTTGATGAACCCTCATCAAATCGATTCACCCTTGCTGCCCACCTTTTACCAAGGGGTGATGAACGCCTGGCAAGCCCTGTCCTTTTCCCGTGAAATGGCAACATACAACATGGAAATGTTGTTGAACGAGCCCCTATGCTACAACCCCTTCCTGGAAAACAGCTTGAATAATAGGGGACTCGTTCAACGTTTTGTTGATGCCAAGCTGCTGCGAGTGAAAGACCTCATGACAGAGTCTGGGAGCTGCCGGCTGAGTGCTGCCGCTGTGGCACAAAAAACCGGAATAAAATCTGTCAGGATCATCTCTCGGTTCCTTCAAGGGATATCCACAACGTATCGTAATACCTGCGAGGAACTTGGCCCTTCCCCCGAGGAAACAGCGGGAGACTTCCCCAAACTCCTAGTCTTCAGCCCGCCACTTAATCTGTCCCCTGGCCTGAACAGCCCTGATGATACTGCATTATCCCTTCCCGCCTTTCCAAAGAAAACTCTGTACAACGCGTACGTTAAAATTTTATACGCAAAAACATTTTCTGAGCACCCGAGGCTTCGATGGCGGGATGTTTTACCCCCAATACCACCCAATTGCCCCAATTGGCGAAGTTTTTATCTCTTGCCTACTCCAAAGTATGTTGGAGATATTCAATGGAAACTTGTACACTGGATTTTACCTTATAATGTTTTACTGAACCGGTTTTCTACTGCTAACTCTAATCTATGCCCTTTCTGTGCATCCATTGAAACCCTACCGCATATATACCTTGAGTGTGAACGATTGCAACCTCTTTTTACATTCCTTCAGGAACGCTTTGTGAAGCTTGGTTCCCTCTTCAATCACAATGTTTTTATTTATGGTGTTTTAGGACCGTCTTCCCTTAGGAATGTGGTTTTAATGAATTTTTTAATTGGCCAGGCCAAGTTTGCAATTTATAAATCCAGGAAGAAAAAAATGGGAAACGCTTCTGACTCGTCATGTGATGTACTGCTCACCTTTAAGGCTCTTGTAAATGCAAGACTAAAGCTAGAGTACCGGTTTTTTAAAATGAACAAGAATTTAACATGTTTTAAAGAAAAGTGGGTTTTTAATGATGTCATATGCACACTTGATGATGATGACTTGAAAATAACCTTTCCTTGAGACCATTTTATTGTGTTTTTTTTCTTTGTGACTGAACATAACTGATTTTTTGTACTCTTGTAATAAAAGGAAGAAACAGTCAGTCTCTCTCTCTCTCTGTTTCCCTTTCTCTCACACCTGAATTCTGTTTAATCCAATGCTCTCAACGCTATTGGTATCTCCCCCGATGATGCCGAAGAACAAGGCCTGTTGCTTTCACATCGCGGACAGGTTGATGGCCTCTCCTCCGGTCTAGCTCCCCCTGACTCTCAATGCTACGACCCTCCCCATCTACTCCAAGATGCATGCATTCTTCCAGTATCCTGGCTGAACCCCCAAAATCCATGTTTACTACACACCTCCACTCCTTTGTTCCCCTTTTCTCCTCGTTGCGGAACTGCCTTCTACAGATGGTTCAATGCCACTCTTAATCCCTCCAGGGCTTCAAGTAAGTGGCAGGCAATGAATTCACCGCCATGTCATTTAATTCCCTAAGTCTACCTGTGAACTATTCTTTCCCTATTAAGCCGATTAACCCTCTTACCTGCATGTTACTGTTTCCTCCCATCTTTTTATGCTCGTTTATTTATATAAATATTGCTTACAGTTTATTACATGTCCAACTGCGGCTCCATTGTTGCCATTTTACTCTTGTATGACCTCGCTCTTCCATGAGCCTCGATCTTGTGTTGAAAAATAAAAAAATGTCCTCACATACAAACGTCATTAAACACGTTACAAGGTTAATGGTTTTCTGGGAGGTTATGAGAGATATACATAAACTAGCAATTACATTAGTCTGGTTAAAATTTTAAAATGGAATTATTGCTCATTTGTGTTCATTATAACCTGGAAAAATGTTTTTTCAACTACATGGTGTTCGTCGTATACCTACCCCATGCAATCTTGCGAAGGACTTGATGCGAGTTGGTCTTCTGATATGAAAATCCTCTTCAAATTTCAAGTCAATCGGATGAAAATGGACATTTTTTAGAAAAATTCAGCCAATGTTGACCTTGTGGCCTATGTTGACCTCAGTGAGGGTGACCGCTATATCAAATGGTCATGTAACACGTGGTAAAGTTTCAATTTCCTCCGCTGAGCGGTTTTCCATGTACACTCTTAACAAAATGCAGATCCGTCCATACAACATACGTGCGTAATCACGACATATGTACGTATGACACACGTGCGTAATTACGACATACATAAGTACGTACAACACACGTGCGTAATGACGACATACGTACGTACAACACACGTGCGTAATAACGACATATGTATGTACGACACACGTGTGTAATTACGACATATGTATGTACAACACACGTGCGTAATGACGACATACGTACGCACTACACACGTGCGTAATGACGACATATGTATGTACAACACACATGCGTAATTACGACATACATACGTATGTACGACACACATGTGTAATTACGACATACGTATGTACAACACACGTGCGTAATAACGACATATGTATGTACGACACACGTGCGTAATTACGACATATGTATGTACAACACACGTGCGTAATGACGACATACGTACGCACTACACACGTGCGTAATGACGACATACGTACATATGACACACGTGCGTAATTACGACATATGTATGTACAACACACATATGCGTAATTACGACATACATACAGTATGTACGACACATGTGTAATTACGACATACGTGCGTACAACACACGTGTGTAATTCCGGCATACATACGAATGTACGACACACATGCGTAATTACGACATACGTGCGTAATTACGACATGTTATTACGTTAAATAATGGCTAATTAAATAATAACCGTTAAATAATAACCGTTAAACACCAGGCTACTGTTTTTCTTCTCTACTCTTCATTATCATTATCTCTCTATAATATCCCCTCTTAAAGGCCTCCTTGCTATTGCAGAAAGTCCTGTCTCCTTCAGGCGCTCCTCAAAAAATAGTCTAGCTAGGCCCGAAATCAACCTAGTCTCTCGGTGCTGAACCCTCTCCATGGCAGCTATACCTGTGTCCTTCCTTAGATGTGGTGACCAAAACTGCACACAATATTCCATATGAGGCTTCGCTACATTCCTTTACACCACTAAAACTACGGTACCTCTGATTTATAATCTATTCCCCTATGTGAATACAGCCTAAAACCATATTAGCTGTACCTGTGGTTACCTGGCACTGTGCTATCTGCTTACCTCGTCCCACACCCCCATGCATCATGCTACCACTATATTCTTTATTCTTACCCATCACCAACAACCTTACATTTGTTCAGGTTAAGCTGCATCTGCCAATCTTTTAAAGTATTGAATCTAGGAGTTACCTGAATTTTATCACCCTCAACCTACCCAACCCTCCCTGCTTTACCTTACCTGATACCTTACCTCCACCCTTTGTGTCACCTGCCAATTTAGAAAGCCTACTCTTCACCCAACTATCCAAATCGTTTCTGGTACTCATTACTAATCATGGTCCGAGTACTGACCCCTGAGGTACCCCACTAGCTGTTCTACACAACTTCCTAGTATAGTCTGATGCAGTCAATCTTCACTACCTATCACTAAGGTAGTTTCTACTCCATTTGGCTACTCTAGAGGTCAATCCACAACCCTCACCTTACCCAAAAGGTTTCCATGTGGTTCCTTATCGAATGTTTTTTTTTTTTAAGTCTCCCTTTACCACATCCACTGCACTTCCGCCATCCACCCACTGCTTCAAATACCTCCAATAAATTTGTTCAACTTGATGTCCCTTTAGTAAATACTTGGCGACTGCATTTAATTAGTTCAATTTTATATCGACTGTGCCCCCTCTGATCCCTAATTAGCATCTCCAGAATCTTCCCCAAATTGAAGTGAAGGTCGCCGTACACTAGTCGATCTTCGTCGACGCGACTCAAGAAGACTGTCGGCGACAAATCTTGTACAAGTCGTTTTGTCGTAGACTGCCGCACAGTAAGCGATTGTCGATCACACTGTTGTCGGAAAACAAAATGGCGACAAAGAAAGAAGTGCAGCGAGAGGATGAGAAGTGTGAAAGCTCTGAGCACTGTTGCCTTTTGCAGCACTCGTGCTGTTACGTCGCCGACATCGCACCAGGAGAAAGAAGTGCTTGTGAGTAAGGCCCTCGGTGAAGCCGAGGGTAAGGCCCAGGGTAAGGCCCTGGGTGAAGGGAAGGCCTGCTCAGAGAGCATTCCACATTGCTCGTGGAACCTGTACAACTAAGTGCAGATACTGTTTCCCAGGCCCTCGGTGAAGAGAAGGTCCTGGGTGAAGAAAAGGCCCTGGGTGAAGCCCAGGGTAAGGCCCAGGGTAAGGCCTTGGGTGAAGAGAAGGCGCTGGGTGAAGCCCAGGGTAAGGCCCAGGGTAAGGCTCTGGGTGAAGAGAAGGCCCTGGGTGAAGCCCATGGTAAGGCCCAGGATAAGGCCCTGGGCGAAGAGAAGGCCCTGGGTGAAGCCCAGGGCAAGGCCCAGGGTAAGGCCCTGGTTGAAGCCCAGGGTAAGGCCCAGGGTAAGGCCCTGGGTGAAGAGAAGGTCCTGGGTGAAGAGAAGGCCCTTGGTGAAGCCCAGGGTAAGGCCCAGGGTAAGGCCATGGTTGAAGCCCAGGGTAAGGCCCAGGGTAAGGCCCTGGGTGAAGAGAAGGTCCTGGGTGAAGAGAAGGCCCTTGGTGAAGCCCAGGGTAAGGCCCAGGGTAAGGCCCTGGGTGAAGAGAAGGCCCTTGAAACTGGTACAACTAAGTGCAGATACTGTATCCCAAAGTACCTCAGACTTGAAATTCTGCTTTTGATATAATTTAAGCCAAAGTCACAAAGGTCCTGCTGTAACTCTGCTAGCTGGGTCCCTTTCTCTTCTGACCAAAAGTCTGCCATATTGAGGCTACGGCAACATGATACTGCTACCCACGTCACCGGAAGCTGAAGTTTCATCGGTCAATACGTTGTGCCACGTCGACGACCGTCATCGGCCGCTGCACACTACACGATGGTCAAAGACTTCCGCGGACTAAGTGATCGCAGACTATTTTGTTGCGTCCTGTCGGCTAGTGCGCCTCGCTTTAAACGAGCAGGCCCACAAAATTTCCTAATTCCGCTCTGGATCCTTTCTGAAGTAAAGAAGTTACATTTGCTGCTCTCCAATCCTCTGGTCTTGACTCCATTGAGGTGTTAATGATATCGGCTAATATCTCGCTTACCTGCCCTGCCAACTCCTTTATTCCAATTGGATTCATACTTTCTGGCCATGGAGCTCTCTCTACTCCTACTTTTCCCACTCTTTAACTCCTTCCTCTCGTCCTACCTGGAAATCCTCTTTCCTTTATTTGGTTCCTGGTAATTCCCCGAACTGTTATTATGTAAATGCTGAAAGCGAAATAATCATGTAATAGGCCTGCTGCCATTTCACTTAACTAGGGCATGCCCGTACTATATATAAGCTAGGACGTGCCCGTACGTGGGTGCCCGTTCCTTGCCAAAAAAAAAAAAAAAAAAAAATTTGTGTAGGGGTGTGTGTGTGTGTAAACATCCTAGGGCGTGCCCGTACGTGGGTGCAAAAAAACATGCGTGCAAACAACAACAACAAAAAAAAACTTTGAAACCACGTGGCAGTAACGACCACAGAACCCCCCCCCCCTCTATTTACATGAATGGTTTGGTCCATTCACAACGACCACAGAACCCCCCCCCCCCCCTCTATTTACATGCAATGGTTTGGTCCAAAGCGAACGGCTTGCAGTGTTTGGTAAAGAAATCGCCATAGCTCGGTAAGTACTTGTCCGATTAATATGAAACCTTGAAAAGGCACATCCTCGGGTCCCCAGCAATATACCTGGCAAGTTTAAAGTATATCGGACCCGTGGTTGTCGAGAAACAGCGGTCACAGACAAACATACACACATACACACATACACACATACACACATACACACATACAAACACACATACACACAGAGATTAATGGAATTATAGATAGATTATTACCCTCACCAGAGGGCAAGGTATTGCATATGGATCTGTTTGTTACCTGTGCCACTGAAGGTAGACGGAGTTGTTTGTCTGTGAGCAGGATATTTCAAAAGGTTGTGGACTGATTTGGTTGAAACTTGGTGGATGAGTTGGGTTATTACTTCGTATGTACCCACCTGTTTCCAGTAAGCTGGTTCTCATTTTACTGACCTGGAAAGATGACGGACTGAATCAACCCACTTGGTGCCACTTAATGGAACGACGGGGGATCAAGCTCCAAGACCCTAAGATCTTAAATCAGCCACCTTAACCAGTCAGACTTTGGTTCAGGTATGGATGAAGATCTTCTTCACTCCTTCATTCCTCTTTTCTCCCACCTCTGGAACAAACTCCCTCACTCTCTTCAATCCCACTGCACCCTCCAGGTCTTTAAAAGAGCTGTTCACCACCATCTCTTATCTTCCCCCATCCAAAACCTTGATCTTTTCTACCCCCGCTAATTTCACCCCAAATCCACTTTTTTGAAATACCAACTTCTGTCCTGGAAGTCCTTGTGTTTTGTTTTATACTTCTCCCACCCCTCCCCCACCCCCCCCTTCCCACGCCTCCTCCCCCACCCCCCATTCCCACGCCTCCTCCCCCCAAGCCCTCTCCCTCCCACACATCTCCCTGCCCTCAAATGTTATGTTTGTGTGCTTCCCCTTCTCTCCCCATCTTGTCTTCCGCTCCCTCTTTTTATATATTTTGTTTGTCTGGTTGATTTGTTTGTGAAGTAAATGTTAGTTAGCTCTTTCACGAGCCTCGATTCAGTATACAAAAAAAGAAGAAAAAAAAGAAAAAAAAGAACTGACCTATTAGTGGAGAACAACACGTAAAGGGTTCAACCTGGCCGAGTTACGCTCTGACCGGGTGTCTTTATAGTTTGTGTGTTTGTCTGTCCACACAGAATGTTTGTCTGGTAATTACGAACTATTGAAATGAAGGTCTATTAATTACGTGGCATTGGTAATTCTAAAGGGTAATTCTAAAGGGTAATTCCAAAGGGTGATTCTAAAGGGTGATTCTAAAGGGTGATTCTAAAGGGTGATTCCAAAGGGTGATTCTAAAGGGTGATTATAAAGGGTGATTCTAAAGGGTGATTCTAAAGGGTGATTATAAAGGGTGATTCTAAAGGGTGATTCTAAAGGGTGATTCTAAAGGGTGATTCCAAAGGGTGATTATAAAGGGTGATTCTAAAGGGTGATTCTAAAGGGTGATTATAAAGGGTAATTCTAAAGGGTGATTATAAAGGGTGATTCTAAAGGCTGATTATAAAGGGTGATTATAAAGGGTGATTCGAAAGCGTGATTCTAAAGGGTAATTATAAAGGGTGATTCTAAAGGGTAATTATAAAGGGTGATTCTAAAGGGTAATTCGAAAGGGTAATTCTAAAGGGTAATTATAAAGGGTGATTCTAAAGGGTAATTATAAAGGGTGATTCTAAAGGGTAATTCCAAAGGGTGATTCTAAAGGGTAATTCTAAAGGGTAATTCTAAAGGGTAATTATGAAGGGTAATTATAATGGGTAATTCTAAAGGGTAATTATAATGGGTGATTCTAAAGGGTAATTCTAAAGGGTAATTATAAAGGGTGATTCTAAAGGGTAATTCCAAAGGGTGATTCTAAAGGGTAATTCTAAAGGGTAATTCTAAAGGGTAATTCTAAAGGGTAATTATGAAGGGTAATTATAATGGGTAATTCTAAAGGGTAATTATAAAGGGTGATTCGAAAGGGTGATTATAAAGGGTAATTCTAAAGGGTAATTATAAAGGGTGATTCTAAAGGGTGATTCTAAAGGGTAATTCCAAAGGGTGATTCTAAAGGGTAATTTTAAAGGGTGATTATAAAGGGTGATTCTAAAGGGTAATTCCAAAGGGTGATTCTAAAGGGTAATTCTAAAGGGTGATTATAAAGGGTAATTCTAAAGGGTAATTCTAAAGGGTAATTCCAAAGGGTGATTCTAAAGGGTGATTCTAAAGGGTAATTATAAAGGGTGATTCTAAAGGGTAATTCGAAAGGGTAATTCTAAAGGGTAATTATAAAGGGTGATTCTAAAGGGTAATTATAAAGGGTGATTCTAAAGGGTAATTCCAAAGGGTGATTCTAAAGGGTAATTCTAAAGGGTAATTCTAAAGGGTAATTATGAAGGGTAATTATAATGGGTAATTCTAAAGGGTAATTATAATGGGTGATTCTAAAGGGTAATTCTAAAGGGTAATTATAAAGGGTGATTCTAAAGGGTAATTCCAAAGGGTTATTCTAAAGGGTAATTCTAAAGGGTAATTCTAAAGGGTAATTCTAAAGGGTAATTATGAAGGGTAATTATAATGGGTAATTCTAAAGGGTAATTATAAAGGGTGATTCGAAAGGGTGATTATAAAGGGTAATTCTAAAGGGTAATTATAAAGGGTGATTCTAAAGGGTGATTCTAAAGGGTAATTCCAAAGGGTGATTCTAAAGGGTGATTATAAAGGGTAATTATAAAGGGTGATTCTAAAGGGTAATTCCAAAGGGTGATTCTTAAGGGTAATTCTAAAGGGTAATTATGAAGGGTAATTCTAAAGGGTAATTAGAAAGGGTGATTCCAAAGGGTAATTCTAAAGGGTAATTCTAAAGGGTGATTATAAAGGGTAATTCTAAAGGGTAATTCCAAAGGGTAATTCTAAAGGGTGATTCTAAAGGGTGATTCTAAAGGGTGATTCCAAAGGGTGATTCTAAAGGGTGATTATAAAGGGTGATTCTAAAGGGTGATTCTAAAGGGTGATTATAAAGGGTGATTATAAAGGGTGATTCTAAAGGGTGATTCTAAAGGGTGATTCCAAAGGGTGATTCCAAAGGGTGATTATAAAGGGTGATTCTAAAGGGTGATTCTAAAGGGTGATTATAAAGGGTAATTCTAAAGGGTGATTCTAAAGGGTGATTATAAAGGGTGATTATAAAGGGTGATTCGAAAGCGTGATTCTAAAGGGTGATTCTAAAGGGTGATTATAAAGGGTGATTCCAAAGGGTGATTCTAAAGGGTGATTATAAAGGGTGATTATAAAGGGTGATTATAAAGGGTGATTATAAAGGGTGATTATAAAGGGTAATTCTAAAGGGTGATTCTAAAGGGTGATTATAAAGGGTGATTATAAAGGGTGATTCTCAAGGGTGATTATAAAGGGTGATTCTAAAGGGTGATTATAAAGGGTGATTATAAAGGGTGATTCTAAAGGGTGATTATAAAGGGTGATTCTAAAGGGTGATTATAAAGGGTGATTCTAAAGGGTGATTCCAAAGGGTGATTATAAAGGGTAATTCTAAAGGGTGATTCTAAAGGGTGATTATAAGGGGTAATTCTAAACGGTGATTCTAAAGGGTGATTCTAAAGGGTGATTCCAAAGGGTGATTCTAAAGGGTGATTCTGAAGGGTGATTCTAAAGGGTGATTCTAAAGGGTGATTATAAAGGGTGATTCCAAAGGGTGATTCTAAAGGGTGATTTTAAAGGGTGATTATAAAGGGTAATTCTAAAGGGTGATTATAAAGGGTGATTCTTAAGGGTGATTCTAAAGGGTGATTCTGAAGGGTGATTCTAAAGGGTAATTCTAAAGGGTATTTCTAAAGGGTAATTCTAAAGGATAATTCGAAAGGGTAATTCTAAAATCTAAAGGGTAATTACAAAGGGTGATTCTAAAGGGTAATTCTAAAGGGTAATTCTAAAAGGTAATTCTAAAGGGTAATTCTTAAGGGTAATTCTAAAGGGTAATTTTAAAGGGTAATTTTAAAGGGTAATTCTAAAGGGTAATGCTAAAGGGTAATTCTAAAGGGTAATTCTAAAGGGTAATTCTAAAGGGTAATTTTAAAGGGTAATTTTAAAGGGTAATTTTAAAGGGTAATTGTAAAGGGTAATTTTAAAGGGTAATTCGAAAGGGTAATTCGAAAGGGTAATTCTAAAGGGTAATTCTAAAGGGTAATTTTAAAGGGGAATTCTAAAGGATAATTTTAAAGGGTAATTCTAAAGGGTAATTCTAAAGGGTAATATTAAAGGGTAATTCTGAAGGGTAATTTAAAAAGGTAATTCTAAAGGGTAATTTTAAAGGGTAATTCTAAAATCTAAAGGGTAATTATAAAGGTTGATTCTAAAGAGCCATTCTCAAGGTTGATTCTAAAGGTTGATTCTAAAGGTTAATTCGAAAGGGTAATTCTAAAGGGTAATTCCAAAGGGTAATTCTAAAGGGTAATTCTAAAGGGTGATTATAAAGGGTAATTCTAAAGGGTAATTCTAAAGGATGATTATAAAGGGTAATTCTAAAGGGTAATTCTAAAGGGTAATTTTAAAGGGTAATTTTAAAGGGTAATTTTAAAGGGTAATTCTAAAGGGTTATTCTAAAGGGTAATTCTAAAGGGTGATTCTGAAGGGTAACTCTAAAGGGTAATTATAAAGGGTGATTCGAAATGGTGATTATAAAGGGTAATTCTAAAGGGTAATTCTAAAATCTAAAGGGTAATTATAAAGGGTGATTCTAAAGGGTGATTATAAAGGGTAATTCTAAAGGGTAATTCTAAAGGGTGATTATAAAGGGTAATTCTAAAGGGTAATTCAAAAGGGTAATTTTAAAGGGTAATTCTAAAATCTAAAGAGTAATTATAAAGGGTGATTCGAAAGGGTGATTATAAAGGGTAATTCTAAAGGGTAATTATAAAGGGTGATTCTAAAGGGTAATTCGAAAGGGTGATTATAAAGGGTGATTCTAAAGGGTAATTCTAAAGGGTAATTATAAAGGGTGATTCTAAAGGGTAATTATAAAGGGTGATTCTAAAGGGTAATTCCAAAGGGTAATTCTAAAGGGTAATTCTAAAGGGTAATTATGAAGGATAATTATAATGGGTAATTCTAAAGGGTAATTATAATGGGTGATTCTAAAGGGTAATTCTAAAGGGTAATTATAAAGGGTGATTCTAAAGGGTAATTATAATGGGTGATTCTAAAGGGTAATTCCAAAGGGTGATTGTAAAGGGTAATTCTAAAGGGTAATTCTAAAGGGTAATTCTAAAGGGTAATTATGAAGGGTAATTATAATGGGTAATTCTAAAGGGTAATTATAAAGGGTGATTCTAAAGGGTAATTCTAAAGGGTAATTATAAAGGGTAATTATAAAGGGTGATTCTAAAGGGTAATTATAAAGGGTGATTCTAACGGGTAATTCCAAAGGGTGATTCTAAAGGGTAATTCTAAAGGGTAATTCTAAAGGGTAATTCTAAAGGGTAATTCTAAAGGGTAATTCTAAAGGGTAATTATGAAGGGTAATTATAATGGGTAATTCTAAAGGGTAATTCTAAAGGGTAATTATGAAGGGTAATTATGAAGGGAAGGAGATCTCGCGAGATCTTGGAGACGGCGGCAGGGATTTTCGAAGCTCCACACGGTCTCCACGTTTTTCGAAGTTAAGTCTGTTCACAATTGTATTTTGTCGAAACTGTATTTATCTTTCGGTGTGTGAAGTTATTGTGTGCAACTTTGGTTGTTTCTCGGTGTTTATCTTTCATAAATTGATCGTCTGTTTGCCGTGTCGCGAGCAAGGCCTTGTACAGTGTGCACTGTACAACCTTGAGGCTTTGTTTTTCTCTCAGTGGTCCGTCGTTTGTGATCCAATAACTTTCGTTCTCTGTATTCCCAGGCTTTTCACCCATAGCCTACTTCCTTGTGTAAATCTCAACTCAAAAAAAAAAAAAAAAAAAACAAACAAAAAAAAAAAACATTTCCTTCTCTGTTCTCATTCGTTTATTCATTCTTATTCGTTCGTTCGTTCTTCGACCACGTGTTTCTCCCCCATTTCCCCAGATAGTTTTCACTCATTAACCTTCAATGTTTACACTTTCCCCTCAAGTTATGTATTCCGTCATATTTTATAACACCTTTTTCTTCTTCTTCTTTAAAAGGCTGCTTTCGACTTGCTCACCAAATCAATTCATCCCCAAAAAAATATCCATCTCCTATAGTGCCTTTGTTCTACATTCCCTAAACTCTCCTGCACTCCATCCTCCATCCAGCGTCCTTAAACGTATTTTTAACTCGAAGGTCACAAGAAACTCATTTTGCAATAAATGTTCGTTTCCTATAAATCGTACACTTGCAAAAATCCAATCTCACCCCTCCCCTCCAAATCTTCCCCATAACCCCTCCCCTCCAAATCTTCCCCATCACCCCTCCCCTCCAAATCTTCCCCATCACCCATCCCTTTCAAATCTCCCCCCTTGCCCCCTCCCTCCTAAACTACTTCCTCACCCCTCCCCGCCAAGACGCCCCCTCGCCCCTCCCCTCCTAGACTCCTGCCTCACCCCTCCCCTCCAAATCTCCCCCATATCCCATCCCTTTCAAATCCCTCCCCTTGTCCCTTCCCTCCCAAACTCACCCCTCCCCTTCAAATCTCCCCACCCTCATTGCTTCTCAATTTCCCCCCGCTCACTCCCCCTCCTCAAAGCGTCCTCCCCGCTTCTTCCCCCTTCAAACTCTCACCTCCATCTCCCCCAACCTTCTGCCTCGCTCTTCCCCCTCCTCAAATAACACCTCATTGTGGCTCACCCAATCACCATCAAACCTTTTGTCCGCCCCATCCTTCCCTTTCTCCGAGCTATTCTGAAATCTCTGACACACCTTCAACAGCTCTCCCTACCTCTTCCACCTCTTCCACATCTTACCCTACCCCTCCTCCCCCCTGTTCTGTATCTGATGCTCCCCCTTCCTCTTCATTAACGGTATGGACCTCAAACATCCGGGGCCTTCGTTCAAACTTAACTGATCTCTCCATACAGGTTGCTTCTGTCAAACCAGACGTGATCTGCTTAACAGAAACTTTCCTCCTTTATGATGTCTCTGATTCCATAGTATCTCTCCCGGGCTACTCCCTCCTCCGGTATGATAGACCTGAGCCTCGTCCTGGAGGCGGGGTTGCTATCTTTATCAAAAACTCTCTTCCTCACTCGCCCTGCACTGCACTCTCTCCACCTCACCCCCAGGAATACCTCTGGCTACGGCTTCCCCTTCGCTCCCACCTCTTGTTCATATGTGTGTTGTACCGTCCACCAAACAGTGATGACTCCATCTACATCTCGCTGTCTGATGATATGGACCAACTTCTATCTACTCATCCCAACTCTCTCTTCCTCATATGTGGTGATTTCAACTGTCATCATGCCAGTTGGCTGGGTGTGGGTACCTCTCTCACCAGCCATGGCTCCTCAGCAAAGGACTTCTGCGACTCACTGGGACTGACACAATCTGTCAATTTCCCGACCCGGATCTCAGTCAACGGAACATCTTCTCTTCTGGACTTGGTTATGACTAACTTCCCTGAAAATGTCTGCTGCTCTTCTTCTGCTCCGATCGGATCATCTGATCATGTCCTTGTTAAAGTGGACATCTCTCTGACCATCCTCAGGGAGCCTGCTCAGCGTCGACGAGTCTGGCATTTCACTCAGGCCAACTGGCACGGTCTTCAAGCAGCCATCAATCATCTGGACTGGTCTCCCATCTCTACCACCTCTGACATCAACTCATCCTGGGAATTCTTCCAAAGTAAATTGCTCTCTCTCATGCACAGATTTATCCCATCTCGTCTTCAGTTGTCATACCCTTCCTCCCGTCCATGGTACACGGAATCTTGTGGTGAGGCTGTTGCCCAGAAACAACTTGCCTTCGTCTCCTGGAAAGCAAATCCAACGGAAGGAAATCTCATTTCCTTTCACAAAGCCCGAAACAAGTGTGTGTCCACCCTCAGGAGAGCCAGGAAACAATATCTCTCCGTTCTCAAGACCGAACTCTCTTATCTGTCTCCCTCTTCCAAATCCTGGTGGCGTCTGGTCAAATCCGTTTCTGGTGTTTGTTCCCCCTCCATCCCCTCCCTTACCTCAAACGGCTACACAGCTGACTCCGCACGTGAAAAAGCTGAATGCCTCAACTCTGTGTTTGCCTCTAAATCTTGTGTCCCAAACCCATCCCTCTCTGTACCCACCATACCCAGTCGTACCCTGCTGCTCCTGGACTCCGTGTCCTTTCCTCCTGACAAGGTGGAAAAGTTTCTGTCAACCCTCGACTCTGATTCTGCAACTGGACCCGACGGCATCAGCCCACGGGTCCTAAAATCCTGCTCTGCTGCTCTATCTCACACTCTCTCTGTTCTCTTCACCCTCTCTTTTGCTCAAGGTCAACTGCCATCTGCTTGGAAATCAGCCAACATCACCGCTTTGCACAAAAAAGGTGCAAAAACAGATCCTAGCAACTACAGACCAATCAGCCTTCTCCCAATTATCAGCAAAGTCATGGAATCCATCATTGCTTCTGATATGAAATCTTTCCTCTTCTCCAATGGCTTGATCTCTGATCATCAATTTGGTTTCAGACCAGGTCACTCTACTCTGGACATGCTGCTTCTGCTGTCTCAACAATGGATGGAGGTCCTCAATGCCAAACAGGAAATTAGAGCTGTCTCCCTCGACATATCACGTGCCTTCGACACGGTCTGGCACCCCGCTCTGCTCACCAAACTCTCCTCCTTTGGTATCCATGGAAATCTCCACGCATGGCTGGCGGACTTCCTCTCTAGTCGTCGTCAACGTGTGGCCCTGAATGGGTTTCTCTCATCTCCTCTTCCTGTTCAGGCTGGAGTTCCCCAAGGCAGTGTTCTGGGCCCCGTGCTTTTTCTGGTCTTCATCAATGATCTCTCTGACTCTCTCGAAAATCCTCTCTATCTCTTTGCTGATGACTCCACTCTCTGCCGCTCCATTCCTCTTCCCTCAGATCGGCAGTCTGCTGCCTCCTCACTCTCTGAAGACCTGGACAAAATCACAGACTGGTCAAACAAGTGGAACATGTCTTTCAATCCTGACAAATCTCACACTCTTACTATGTCTCTCCGAAAAGATCGACTGGACAACCCTCCCATCTACTTTCTCAACAATCCTCTCCAAGAAGTTCTGTCGCTCAAGATTTTGGGTCTCACTATCCGCCATGATCTTTCTTGGGAAAACCACATTTCCAAGCTGGCCTCCAAAGCCAGTCGCCGACTGGGCATCCTCCGTCGTGCGAAGTCCTTCCTCGGCACACCTGAGCTCCTCACCACATACAAGGCTTTCATCCGCAGCTCAATGGAATACTGTTCTCCCCTATGGGCCGGTGCTCCTGCCTCACACCTAGCTCGGCTTCACGCTGTTGAAACCAAAGCTTTCAGAATTATTGGAATCTCCCGCGATGAAGCTATCTCTGAGGGCCTTTCACTCACTCACCGCAGGCAGGTAGGTGGTCTTTCTGTCTTCTACCGACTCCTCTCCGGCCTTGCACCCCCAGCTCTCTCTGTGCTCTGTCCCCCAAATATTCCTACAGGTCGCACAAGATCTGCCAGCAACCCTCTGATGGTTAAACTGCCGAAATCTCGGCTCTCCGCTCACCTTCACTCTTTCATTCCTCTTTTCTCCCGCCTCTGGAACAAACTCCCTCACTCCCTTCAATCCCACTCCTCCCTCCAGGTCTTTAAAACAGCTGTTCACCACCATCTCTTATCTTCCCCCATCCAAAACCTTGAACTTTTCTACCCCCGCTAATTCACCCCAGATCCACCTTGTTTGAAATTCCAACTTCTTTCCTGGAAGTCCTGGCAGTGTCCATATGTTTTATACCTCTCCCACTGCCCCCTTCCCACGCCCCCCCCCCCCAAAGCCCTCGCCCTCTCTCAGATCTCTCGATGTCTCCATGTCTCTCGGTCCCTGCTCTCAAATGTTGTGTTTGTGTCCTTCCCCCTCTCTCCCCATCTTGTCTACCGCTCCCTATGTTATATGTTTTATGTGTCGGTTTGTCTTTCTGTGTAATTAATGTTTGCTCTTTCACGAGCCTCGATCTTGTATACAAAAAAAAAAAAAAAAAAAAAAAAAAAAAAATCCAAAACCTTGATCTTTTCTACCCCCGCTAATTCACCCCAGATCCACCTTGTTTGAAATTCCAACTTCTTTCCTGGAAGTCCTGGCAGTGTCCATATGTTTTATACCTCTCCCACTGCCCCCTTCCCACGCCCCCCCCCCCCCAAAGCCCTCGCCCTCTCTCAGATCTCTCGATGTCTCCATGTCTCTCGGTCCCTGCCCTCAAATGTTGTGTTTGTGTCCTTCCCCCTCTCTCCCCATCTTGTCTACCGCTCCCTATGTTATATGTTTTATGTGTCGGTTTGTCTTTCTGTGTGATTAATGTTCGCTCTTTCACGAGCCTCGATATTGTATACAAAAAAAAAAAAAAAAAAAAAAAAAAAAAAAATTATAATGGGTGATTCTAAAGGGTAATTCTAAAGGGTAATTCTAAAGGGTAATTCTAAAGGGTAATTCTAAAGGGTAATTCTAAAGGGTAATTATGAAGGGTAATTATAATGGGTAATTATAATGGGTAATTCTAAAGGGTAATTCTAAAGGGTAATTATGAAGGGTAATTATAATGGGTGATTCTAAAGGGTAATTCTAAAGGGTAATTCTAAAGGGTGATTATAAAGGGTAATTCTAAAGGGTAATTCTAAAGGGTAATTCTAAAGGGTAATTCTAAAGGGTGATTCTCAAGGGTAATTTTAAAGGGTAATTCTAAAATCTAAAGGGTAATTATAAAGGGTGATTCTAAAGGGTGATTATAAATGGTAATTCTAAAGGGTAATTATAAAGGGTGATTCGAAAGGGTAATTATAAAGGGTGATTTTAAAGGGTAATTCTAAAGGGTGATTCTAAAGGGTAATTCTAAAGGGTGATTTTAAAGGGTAATTCTAAAGGGTAATTCTAAAGGGTGATTCTGAAGGGTAATTCTAAAGGGTAATTCTAAAGGGTGATTCTGAAGGGTAATTTTAAAGGGTAATTCTAAAGGGTAATTCTAAAGGGTAATTCTAAAGGGTAATTTTAAAGGGTGATTCTGAAGGGTAATTCTAAAGGGTAATTCTAAAGGGTAATTCTAAAGGGTAATTCTAAAGGGTAATTCTAAAGGGTAATTATAAAGGGTAATTCTAAAGGGTAATTCTAAAGGGTAATTCTAAAGGGTAATTCTAAAGGGTAATTCTAAAGGGTAATTCTACAGGGTAATTCTAAAGGGTAATTTTAAAGGGTAATTCTAAAGGGTGATTCTGAAGGGTAATTTTAAAGGGTAATTCTAAAGGGTGATTCTGAAGGGTAATTTTAAAGGGTAATTCTAAAGGGTGATTCTAAATGGTAATTTTAAAGGGTAATTCTAAAGGGTAATTCCAAAGGGTGATTCTGAAGGGTAATTTTAAAGGTTATTCTTAAGGGTGATTCTGAAGGGTAATTTTAAAGGGTAATTCTAAAGGGTAATTCTAAAGGGTAATTCTAAAGGGTAATTCTAAAGGGTAATTTTAAAGGGTAATTCTAAAGGGTAATTCTAAAGGGTGATTCTGAAGGGTAATTTTAAAGGGTAATTCTAAAGGGTAATTCTAAGGGGTAATTCTAAAGGGTAATTCTAAAGGGTAATTCTAAAGGGTAATTCTAAAGGGTAATTTTAAAGGGTAATTCTCAAGGGTAATTCTAAAGGGTGATTCTGAAGGGTAATTTTAAAGGGTAATTCTAAAGGGTAATTCTAAAGGGTAATTTTAAAGGGTAATTCAAAAGGGTAATTCTAAAGGGTGATTCTGAAGGGTAATTTTAAAGGGTAATTCTAAAGGGTAATTTTAAAGGGTAATTCTAAAATCTAAAGGGTAATTTTAAAGGTTGATTCTAAAGAGCCATTCTAAAGGGTAATTCTAAAGTGTAATTCTAAAGTGTAATTCGAAAGGTTGATTCTAAAGGGTAATTCTAAAGGGTAATTCTAAAGGGTAATTTTAAAGGGTAATTCTAAAATCTAAAGGGTAATTTTAAAGGTTGATTCTAAAGAGCCATTCTAAAGGTTGATTGTAAAAGGTAATTCTAAAGGGTAATTCTAAAGGGTAATTTTAAAGGGTAATTCTAAAATCTAAAGGGTAATTTTAAAGGGTAATTATAAAGGTTGATTCTAAAGAGTTCTAAAGTGTAATTCCAAAGGGTAATTCTTAAGGGTAATTCTGAAGGGTAATTCTGAAGGGTAATTCTAAAGGATAATTCTAAACGGTGATTATAAAGGGTAATTCTAAAGGGTAATTCAAAAGGTGTAATTCTAAAATCTAAAGAGTAATTATAAAGGGTGATTCGAAAGGGTGATTATAAAGGGTAATTCTAAAGGGTAATTATAAAGGGTGATTCTAAAGGGTAATTCGAAAGGGTGATTATAAAGGGTGATTCTAAAGGGTAATTCTAAAGGGTAATTATAAAGGGTGATTCTGAACGGTAATTATAAAGGGTGATTCTAAAGGGTAATTCCAAAGGGTGATTCTAAAGGGTAATTCTAAAGGGTAATTCTAAAGGGTAATTATGAAGGGTAATTCTAAAGGGTAATTAGAAAGGGTGATTCCAAAGGGTAATTCTAAAGGGTAATTGTAAAGGGTAATTCTAAAATCTAAAGGGTAATTATAAAGGGTTACCTTCTGGTTACCTTCAAACCTTTCATCCTCCTCATCCTTCCCTTTCTTGGAACTCTTCTGCAATCGCTGACACACTAACAACTGCTCTCCCTACCTCCCCCTCTCATCCTTCATCTTACCCTACTCCTCCCCTCCCCTGTCCTGTACCCGATGCTCCCCCTCTCTCTTCATTAACGGTATGGACCTCAAACATCCGGGGCCTTCGCTCAAACCTGACTGATCTCTCCATACAGGTTGCTTCTGACAATCCAGACTTGATCTGCTTAACAGAGACTTTCCTCCTTCAAGATGTCTCTGATTCCTTAATATCTCTTCCTGGTTACTCCCTCCTCCGGTATGATAGACCTGAGCCTCGGCCTGGTGGTGGGGTGGCTATCTTTATCAAAAACTCTCTTCCTCACTCTCCTTGCACTGCCCTCTCTCCTCCTCACCCCCAGGAGTACCTCTGGCTACGGCTTCCTCTCCGCTCCCACCTTTTGTTCATATGTGTTCTGTACCGTCCCCCAAACAGTGATGACTCCATCTACATTTCACTGTCTGACAACATGGACCAACTTCTATCCACTCATCCCAACTCTCTCTTCCTCATATGTGGTGACTTCAATTGTCATCATGCCACCTGGTTGGGTGTGGGTTCCTCTCTCACCAGTCATGGCACCTCAGCAAAGGACTTCTGTGACTCACTGGGATTGACACAATCTGTCAATTTCCCGACCCGGATCTCAGTCAATGGAGTATCTTCTCTTCTAGACTTGGTTATGACTAACTTCCCTGCTAATGTCTGCTGCTCTTCTTCTGCTCCAATCGGTTCTTCTGATCATGTGCTTGTCAAAGTGGACATCTCTCTGGCCATTCTCAGAGAGCCTCCTCAGCGTCGACGAGTCTGGCATTTCACTCAGGCCCACTGGGACGGTCTTCAAGCAGCCATCAATCGTCTGGATTGGTCTCCCATCTCCACTGCCTCTGACATCAATTCTTCCTGGGAATTCTTCCAAAGCAAACTGATCTCTCTCATGCACAGATTTATCCCATCTCGCCTTCAGTTGTCTTACCCTTCCTCCCGTCCATGGTACACTGAATCTTGTGGTGAGGCAGTTGCCCTGAAACAACTTGCCTTTGCCTCTTGGAAGGCTAATCCAACTGAAGGAAATCTCAGTTCCTTCCACCAAGCTCGGAACAAGTGTGTGTCTACCCTCAGGAGTGCCAGGAAGCACTATCTCTCCTCACTCAAGAATGAACTCTCAAACCTGTCTCCTTCCTCCAAATCCTGGTGGCGTCTGGTCAAATCCGTTTCTGGTGTTTGTTCCCCCTCCATCCCCTCCCTTACCTCAAATGGCCACACAGTTGACATCGCACGTGACAAAGCCGAATGCCTCAACTTTGTGTTTGCCTCAAAATCCTTAGTCCCAAACCCATCTCTCTCTGTTCCCACCTTTCCCAGTCGAACCAAACTGCTCCTGGACTCTGTGACCTTCTCTCCTGACAAGGTGGAGGAGTTTTTGTCAAACCTCGACTCTGATTCTGCAACTGGACCAGATGGCATCAGCCCACGGGTCCTAAAATCCTGCTCTGCCGCTCTATCTCACCCTCTCTCTGTTCTTTTCACCCTATCCTTTGCTCAAGGTCATCTGCCAGCATCCTGGAAATCAGCAAACATTACCGCTTTACACAAAAAAGGTGCAAAAACAGATCCTTGCAACTACAGACCAATCAGCCTGCTCCCAATTATCAGCAAAGTCATGGAATCCATCATTGCTTCGGATATGAAATCTTTCCTCTTCTCCAATGGCTTGATCTCTGATCATCAATTTGGTTTTCAGACCAGGTCACTCTACTCTGGACATGCTGCTTCTGCTGTCTCAACAATGGATGGAGGTCCTCAATGCCAAACAGGAAATCAGAGCTGTCTCCCTTGACATATCACGTGCCTTCGATACGGTCTGGCACCCAGCTCTGCTCACCAAACTCTCCTCCTATGGTATCCATGGAAATCTCCATGCATGGCTTGCGGACTTCCTCTCTGGTCGTAGTCAACATGTGGCCCTGAATGGATTTCTCTCATCTCCCCTTCCCGTTCAGGCTGGAGTTCCCCAAGGCAGTGTGCTGGGCCCTGTGCTTTTTCTGGTCTTTATCAATGCTCTCTCCGACTCTCTGGAAAATCCTCTGTATCTCTTTGCTGATGACTCCACTCTCTGCCGCTCCATTCTTCTTCCCTCAGATCGGCAGTCTGCAGCCTCCTCACTCTCTGAAGACCTGGACAAAATCACAGACTGGTCAAACATGTGGAACATGTCTTTCAATCCTGACAAATCTCACACTCTTACTATGTCTCTCCGAAAAGATCGACTGGACAACCCTCCCATCTACTTTCTCAACAATCCTCTCCAAGAAGTTCTGTCGCTCAAGCTTTTGGGTCTCACCATCTGCCATGATCTTTCTTGGGAAAACCACATTTCCAAGCTGGCCTCCAAAGCCAGTCGCCGACTGGGCATCCTCCGTTGTGCGAAGTCCTTCCTAGGCACACCTGAGCTCCTCACCACATACAAGGCTTTCATCCGCAGCTCAATGGAATACTGTTCTCCCCTATGGGCTGGTGCTCCTGCCTCACACCTGGCTCGGCTTCACGCTGTTGAATCCAAAGCTTTCAGAATCATTGGAATCTCCCGCGATGAAGCTATCTCTGAGGGCCTTTCACTCACTCACCGCAGGCAGGTAGGTGGTCTTTCTGTCTTCTACCGACTCCTCTCCGGCCTTGCTCCCCCAGCTCTCTCTGTGCTCTGTCCCCCAAATATTCCTACAGGTCGCACAAGATCTGCCAGCCACCCTCTGATGGTTAAACTGCCGAAATCTAGGCTCTCTGCTCACCTTCACTCTTTCATGCCTCTTTTCTCCCGCCTCTGGAACAAACTCCCACACTCACTTCAATCACACTCCTCCCTCCAGGTCTTCAAAACAGCTGTTCACCACCATCTCTTATCTTCCCCCATCCAAAACCTTGATCTTTTCTACCCCCACTAATTCACCCCAGATCCACCTTGTTTGAAATCCCAACTTCTTTCCTGGAAGTCTTGGCAGTGTCCATATGTTTTATATCTCTCCCACCCCCCCCCCCCCCCCTTCCCATGCCTCCCTCCCAAAGCCCTCTCCCTCCCACAGTTCTCTCGATGTCTCCATGTCTCTCGGTCCCTGCTCTCAAATGTTGTGTTTGTGTCCTTCCCCCTTTCTCCCCATCTTGTCTACCGCTCCCGATGTTATTTGTTTTGTGTGTCTGTTTGTCTTTCTGTGTGATTAATGTTCGCTCTTTCACGAGCCTCGATCTTGTATACAAAAAAAAAGAAAGAAAAAAAAAGGGTGATTCTAAAGGGTGATTATAAAGGGTAATTCTAAAGGGTAATTATAAAGGGTGATTCTAAAGGGTAATTATAAAGGGTGATTTTAAAGGATAATTCTAAAGGGTGATTCTAAAGGATAATTCTAAAGGGTAATTTTAAAAGGTAATTCTAAAATCTAAAGGGTAATTATAAAGGTTGACTCCAAAGAGCCATTCTAAAGGTTGATTCTTAAGGGTAATTCTTCAGGGTAATTTTAAAGGGTAATTCTAAAGGGTAATTCTAAAGGGTGATTCTGAAGGGTAATTTTAAAGGGTAATTCTAAAGGGTAATTTTAAAGGGTAATTCTAAAATCTAAAGGGTAATTTTAAAGGTTGATTCTAAAGAGCCATTCTAAAGGGTAATTCTAAAGAGCCATTCTAAAGGGTAATTCTAAAGGGTAATTATGAAGGGTAATTCTAAAGGGTAATTCTAAAGGGTAATTCTAAAGGGTAATTCTAAAGGGTAATTCTAAAGGGTAATTAGAAAGGGTGATTCCAAAGGGTAATTCTAAAGGGTAATTCTAAAGGGTGATTATAAAGGGTAATTCTAAAGGGTAATTGTAAAGGGTGATTCTCAAGGGTAATTTTAAAGGGTAATTCTAAAATCTAAAGGGTAATTATAAAGGGTGATTCTAAAGGGTGATTATAAAGGGTAATTCTAAAGGGTAATTATAAAGGGTGATTCTAAAGGGTAATTGTAAAGGGTGATTATAAAGGGTGATTCTAAAGGGTAATTGTAAAGGGTGATTTTAAAGGATAATTCTAAAGGGTGATTCTAAAGGGTAATTCTAAAGGGTGATTTTAAAGGGTAATTTTAAAGGGTAATTCTAAAATCTAAAGGGTAATTATAAAGGTTGACTCCAAAGAGCCATTCTAAAGGTTGATTCTTAAGGGTAATTCTTCAGGGTAATTTTAAAGGGTAATTCTAAAGGGTAATTCTAAAGGGTGATTCTGAAGGGTAATTTTAAAGGGTAATTCTAAAGGGTAATTTTAAAGGGTAATTCTATAATCTAAAGGGTAATTTTAAAGGTTGATTCTAAAGAGCCATTCTAAAGGGTAATTCTAAAGTGTAATTCTAAAGTGTAATTCTAAAGGTTGATTCTAAAGGGTAATTCTAAAGGGTAATTCTAAAGGGTAATTTTAAAGGGTAATTCTAAAATCTAAAGGGTCATTTTAAAGGTTGATTCTGAAGAGCCATTCTAAAGGTTGATTCCAAAGGGTAATTCTAAAGGGTAATTCTAAAGGGTAATTTTAAAGGGTAATTCTAAAGGGTAATTCTAAAGGGTAATTATGAAGGGTAATTATAATAATGGGTAATTCTAAAGGGTAATTATAAAGGGTGATTCTAAAGGGTAATTCTAAAGGGTAATTATAAAGGGTGATTCTAAAGGGTAATTATAAAGGGTGATTCTAAAGGGTAATTCCAAAGGGTGATTCTAAAGGGTAATTCTAAAGGGTAATTCTAAAGGGTAATTCTAAAGGGTAATTATGAAGGGTAATTATAATGGGTAATTCTAAAGGGTAATTCTAAAGGGTAATTATGAAGGGTAATTATAATGGGTGATTGTAAAGGGTAATTCTAAAGGGTGATTCTCAAGGGTAATTTTAAAGGGTAATTCTAAAATCTAAAGGGTAATTATAAAGGGTGATTCTAAAGGGTGATTATAAAGGGTAATTCTAAAGGGTAATTATAAAGGGTGATTCAAAAGGGTAATTATAAAGGGTGATTTTAAAGGGTAATTCTAAAGGGTGATTCTAAAGGGTAATTCTAAAGGGTGATTTTAAAGGGTAATTCTAAAGGGTAATTCTAAAGGGTGATTCTGAAGGGTAATTCTAAAGGGTAATTCTAAAGGGTAATTCTAAAGGGTGATTCTGAAGGGTAATTTTAAAGGGTAATTCTAAAGGGTAATTCTAAAGGGTAATTTTAAAGGGTGATTCTGAAGGGTAATTCTAAAGGGTAATTCTAAAGGGTAATTCTAAAGGGTAATTCTAAAGGGTAATTATAAAGGGTAATTATAAAGGGTAATTCTAAAGGGTAATTCTAAAGGGTAATTCTAAAGGGTAATTCTAAAGGGTAATTCTAAAGGGTAATTTTAAAGGGTAATTCTAAAATCTAAAGGGTAATTTTAAAGGGTAATTCTAAAGGGTAATTCTAAAGGGTGATTCTGAAGGGTAATTTTAAAGGGTAATTCTAAAGGGTAATTTTAAACGGTAATTCTAAAATCTAAAGGGTAATTTTAAAGGTTGATTCTAAAGAGCCATTCTAAAGGGTAATTCTAAAGTGTAATTCTAAAGTGTAATTCTAAAGTGTAATTCTAAAGTGTAATTCTAAAGGTTGATTCTAAAGGGTAATTCTAAAGGGTAATTCTAAAGGGTAATTCTAAAGGGTAATTTTAAAGGGTAATTCTAAAATCTAAAGGGTAATTTTAAAGGTTGATTCTGAAGAGCCATTCTAAAGGTTGATTCCAAAGGGTAATTCTAAAGGGTAATTCTAAAGGGTAATTCTAAAGGGTAATTCTAAAGGGTAATTCTAAAGGGTAATTCTAAAGGGTAATTTTAAAGGGTAATTCTAAAATCTAAAGGGTAATTTTAAAGGGTAATTATAAAGGGTGATTATAAAGGGTGATTATAAAGGGTAATTCTAAAGGGTGATTATAAAGGGTGATTCTAAAGGGTAATTATAAAGGGTGATTATAAAGGGTGATTATAAAGGGTGATTCTAAAGGGTGATTATAAAGGGTGATTATAAAGGGTAATTCTAAAGGGTGATTATAAAGGGTGATTCTAAAGGG
The DNA here is from genome assembly GCF_964187855.1 of Myxine glutinosa. Classification (NCBI taxonomy): domain Eukaryota; kingdom Metazoa; phylum Chordata; class Myxini; order Myxiniformes; family Myxinidae; genus Myxine; species Myxine glutinosa. The sequence goes on along the minus strand of NC_136265.1, from coordinate 126,134,047 downwards.
TAATTATAAAGGTTGATTCTAAAGGTTGATTCTAAAGAGTTCTAAAGGGTAATTTTAAAGGGTAATTCGAAAATCGAAATGGTGATTCTCAAGGGTGATTCTAAAGGGTGATTATAAAGGGTAATTCTAAAGGGTGATTATAAAGGGTGATTATAAAGGGTGATTATAAAGGGTAATTCTAAAGGGTGATTATAAAGGGTGATTCTAAAGGGTAATTATAAAGGGTGATTATAAAGGGTGATTATAAAGGGTGATTCTAAAGGGTGATTATAAAGGGTGATTATAAAGGGTAATTCTAAAGGGTGATTATAAAGGGTGATTCTAAAGGGTAATTATAAAGGGTGATTATAAAGGGTAATTCTAAAGGGTAATTCTAAAGGGTAATTCTGAAGGGTAATTCTAAAGGTGATTCTTAAGGTAATTTGCAATGCTGGCACTTTAGCCCCACCTTTAATAATATTCGCTCCGCCCCCTGTGCTGCCAAAACTCTCTTCTGCATTGAGTTTGTTATTAAAATGGATTATTTTTAATCAGCGTATTTAAAGTAATTTTCTCACAGCTTTGCATGTGCTCAGATTTCAAAAATTGTTGAGGGATGTTTTGTGCGAGGTGCTGTTTTATCGCTTCGGAGGATGATGTTTCAAATAAGGAAATTACGTTTGATTCGTACACGAAGGTGTGGGGGTTTGTTGAGGGGGAGGAATAGAGGGATTCTGGGGATTGGGAGAATGGGTGAGACGGATGCTGCAAGTTGGAGCACTGCATACATGGTGTAAGGTGGAGGCCTAAAATGACGACCAATTTGTTACAGCTGCCTACGACTACGACTACTGCTACTGCTACTCTTTAAATTAATCGCACTTTTTGGGGAAACTCGGGGAGAGTATATCCTAGGATTCGCACAGGTATTTCTCCATTACAGTGAAGAATTCCTGAAATGTTAAAATCATCTTCTTATTGCATCTTCACACACACACACACACACACACACACACACACACACACACACACACACACACACACACACACACACACACACACACACACACACACACATAAACATACACACGTACGTACACACCACACATATAAACATACACACACACACACATACACATACATACATACACACCACACATATAAACATACACACACACACACACGTATAAACATACACACACATATACACACACACACACACACACACACACACACACACACACACACACACACTTTATAGTCCAAACTGAGTTTATTTTAACCCTTTTGCTAAGTTTCATTGTGATATTAAACTTCTGCCCCATTTACATATTTAGCCAAACACCCACTTGACTCGGAAGACCCATATGAGCCACAACGCGGTTCAAAAAAATGTCCTGTCTCGTCTCGGAATCAAAGTTCCGGATGCTTCAGTTGTCGGTAGTTCTGTGATCGAACGGAACAAGTAAACTGTAATACCTGGTTTTCCCGACTACAGTCAGCGTCCTCATTTTCACACTCTCCCACCCCACTATTCAATACCTACAAATCACACATCCTAATTCACATCCCAATTTATTTTTGTGAGAATTTATCTCAAAGGGAAGTCACACTATTATGGTTCAGGTTATTTATGGTGATTGTGCAACTGTTCTCGTGACAGGTTGAGAACACCCATTATTCGCAAAAGGGTGAAACTTTACACACACCTGCATTGTGCTGGTGCAGCATTTGCATAACATAATGGGTTTGGTTTTGCACAGCATGGATTTCATTTGTTGTGGATGGCAGGATGGCTTATGCAGGTGTGTGCACTCGACTTCAATCTGTCTAGCCTGGGTTTGAATCCCGACCCGGCGATAAAGCAAGAGGAGACAGATGTCGATGTGTGTGCCGTCCCTCGGTTGGACGTTGAACATAGGTTCACTTGGCCAGCATGTGTTCACTGAGGTAGCAGAGGTTCGCTCGGCCAGCGCAGGTTCGCTCAGCCCGCGCAGGTTCGCTCAGCCCGTGTAGGTTCGCTCAGCCAGCCTAGGTTCGCTCTGCCAGCACAGGTTCGCTCAGCCAGCGCAGGTTCGCTCTGCCAGCGCAGGTTTGCTCTGCCAGCGCAGGTTCGCTCTGCCAGCGCAGGTTCGCTCTGCCAGCGCAGGTTCGCTCTGCCAGCCGAGGTTCGCTCTGCCAGCGCAGGTTCGCTCAGCCAACGCAGGTTCACTCTGCCAGCGCAGGTTCACACTGCCAGCACAGGTTCACTCTGCCAGCGCAGATTCACTCTGCCAGCGCAGGTTCACTCTGCCAGCGCAGGTTCACTCTGCCAGCGCAGGTTCACTCTGCCAGCGCAGGTTCACTCTGCCAGCGCAGGTTCGCTCTGCCAGCGCAGGTTCGCTCAGCCCGTGTAGGTTCGCTCAGCCAGCGCAGGTTCACTCTGCCAGCGTAGGTTCGCTCGGCCAGCGCAGGTTCGCTCGGCCAGGGCAGGTTAGCTCAGCCCATGTAGGTTCACTCTGCCAGCGCAGGTTCACTCTGCCAGCGTAGGTTCGCTCTGCCAGCGCAGTTTCGCTCAGCCCGTGTAGGTTCGCTCAGCCAGCGCAGGTTCGTTCAGCCAGCGCAGGTTCGCTCAGCCAGCGCAGGTTCACTCTGCCAGAGCAGGTTCACTCTGCCAGCGCAGGTTCACTCTGCCAGCGCAGGTTCGTTCAGCCAGCGCAGGTTCGCTCAGCCAGCGCAGGTTCACTCTGCCAGAGCAGGTTCACTCTGCCAGCGCAGGTTCACTCTGCCAGCGCAGGTTCGCTCTGCCAGCGCAGGTTCGCTCTGCCAGTGCAGGTTCGCTCAGCCAGCGCAGGTTCGCTCAGCCAGCGCAGGTTCGCTTAGCCAGCGCAGGTTCACTCAGCCAGCGTAGGTTCGCTCAGCCAGCGTAGGTTCGCTCAGCCAGCGTAGGTTCACTCAGCCAGCGTAGGTTCACTCAGCCAGCGTAGGTTCACTCAGCCAGCGTAGGTTCACTCAGCCAGCGTAGGTTCACTCAGCCAGCGTAGGTTCACTCAGCCAGCGTAGGTTCACTCAGCCAGCGTAGGTTCACTCAGCCAGCGTAGGTTCACTCAGCCAGCGTAGGTTCACTCAGCCAGCGTAGGTTCACTCAGCCAGCGTAGGTTCACTCAGCCAGCGTAGGTTCACTCAGCCAGCGTAGGTTCACTCTGCCAGCGCAGGTTCGCTCAGCCAGCGCAGGTTAACTCTGCCAGTGGAGGTTAACTCTGCCAGCGCAGGTTCGCTCAGCCAGCGTAGGTTCGCTCAGCCCGTGTAGGTTCGCTCAGCCCGTGTAGGTTCGCTCAGCCAGCGCAGGTTCACTCTGCCAGCACAGGTTCGCTCTGCCAGCGTAGGTTCACTCTGCCAGCGTAGGTTCGCTCAGCCAGCGCAGGTTCGCTCAGCCAGCGCAGGTTCACTCTGCCAGCACAGGTTCACTCTGCCAGCGCAGGTTCACTCTGCCAGCGCAGGTTCACTCTGCCAGCGTAGGTTCGCTCAGCCAGCGCAGGTTCGCTCAGCCAGCGCAGGTTCACTCTGCCAGCACAGGTTCACTCTGCCAGCGCAGGTTCACTCTGCCAGCGTAGGTTCACTCAGCCAGCGTAGGTTCACTCAGCCAGCGTAGGTTCACTCAGCCAGCACAGGTTCACTCAGCCAGCACAGGTTCACTCTGCCAGCGCAGGTTCACTCTGCCAGCGCAGGTTCACTCTGCCAGCGCAGGTTCACTCTGCCAGCGTAGGTTCGCTCAGCCAGCACAGGTTCACTCTGCCAGCGTAGGTTCGCTCAGCCAGCACAGGTTCACTCTGCCAGCGCAGGTTCACTCTGCCAGCGTAGGTTCGCTCAGCCAGTGTAGGTTAACTCAGCCAGTGTAGGTTAACCCTGCCAGTGTAGGTTCACTCTGCCAGTGTAGGTTCGCTCAGCCAGCGTAGGTTCACTCTGCCAGCGTAGGTTCGCTCAGCCAGCGTAGGTTCGCTCAGCCAGTGTAGGTTAACTCAGCCAGTGTAGGTTAACCCTGCCAGTGTAGGTTCACTCTGCCAGTGTAGGTTCGCTCAGCCAGCGTAGGTTCACTCTGCCAGCGTAGGTTCGCTCAGCCAGCGTAGGTTCGCTCAGCCAGTGTAGGTTAACTCAGCCAGTGTAGGTTAACTCTGCCAGTGTAGGTTAACTCTGCCAGTGTAGGTTAACTCTGCCAGTGTAGGTTCGCTCAGCCAGTGTAGGTTCGCTCAGCCAGTGTAGGTTCGGTTCACTCGACCACATTGGAGATCCCTCGGTGTCTTCCACAAAATAGCTGGCACTCGGAACAGTCTAAACTCTAAATCATGGAACTAATCAATTTCATTCGCATGTCAGGTTTACAAGACTTGAGCAAGGAATACAACTAGGTGGGAATATATGGCGACGTTGACATGGTTGGGTTAAAATTTTTAAAACTGCCATTGTGATATCGTGCCGGCAGGGGTGCTGCATCTTGGAGTACGAGGTTCCTTGGTGGGGACAGGCTGTCCCTTGTTCATGACAATTCTGCACACCCAAGATCGAGTTGTACCCTTCCGATCGCAACCTCCGTATACCGTCAAGACCCACCAATGCTCCGCAGGTCAAATCAAGTTTTTTTTCAACAACTATCGAAACACATTTGTAGTCAAGATAATTGTCTGATTGGAAAGACAATGCACGTTTCCATGGAAATCGATTCCAGGTCAATTTTTGGAAAATCCTTAGTGATGGCCAATTTTCCACACTGGGACATCTTGGACCGTCACGTGACTTCCAGCGAATCAACAGAACGCAATTTCCACCTCCGAACTTGCACGTTCTCTGAAGGAGGAATGATCTAATATTCCTCCTTTTCATTTTCTCACATCCGGTACCCACGTGTTAGCGACGGTAACACTCAATTGGAACCTAAGCTGTGACCCAATTGTCACCCATCTTTGCTCAAATCAAAGCATCCTTCTTACAAAAGTACATCTTACCCTGAATTAAATAAAACTGACAAATATAGTTTGAATGTGTTTATTTGTTATAAAATATACAGATTTATAGTCGTAAGATATAGCAATTTGAAAATGGAGGGTTGGGGTGGGAGGGGGTAAGGAGGGGAGGGGATGGGGAAATGGGTGTAAAATAAATGATGGTGGTGGTTGAATTGAAGATGGACAGGTGTTGAGCTCAGTCTGTGTGGTTGTTTTTAGAGCAAGCGAGAGGGAGTAAGACCAGTGTACGGTTCAAGCAGCATGTCTCCTACTGGTGGATGAATTGAAGAAGAGACCTAGTCCAGCGGAATGGGACGATGAATCACCCTACCTGTGAAACACTAGGATGACAGTTTATAGCTGGGTCGGGATTCGAACCCAGGATAGACAGCTTAGAGGGAGTGTGTGTACCTCTAGAAGTCTAGGCCATCCTATCAGCCCAGAGTTGCAGGTGAAGTTGCTTTTTAATGAGTGATGTCTTGGTACCAGATATGGATCACATGGGGCGTCTTCAACTCCCCCAGTGGACCACACACTACCACCTGTCGTGGAGCCATCAGGTTCTAGTTTACCTTGCATTGTCAGGACTTTTGGATCCTCATGCAAGAATGATGCATTGTGACTGTGCTTTGAGAGTTCAGGATTTGCGGTTCGTGACCTACAAGGAACATTGAGGGACCACCTTCCAGGAGTGCTAAAGTTAACCTGCTGTGGTAATTTAAGATGTGACCTAAATAAATGTGACTGGGTCTTATCCGTTACCACATACACCTCCACAAGATCAATTGATAAATAAATAAATATTTTAAATAATGGCAGTACCAAGAGCGACCGTGTACCTGGACACGGTGATAGGGTCCAACTACGCCTTTGACTTCCGCAGACGAGATCGTTCGCTTTTCTTGCTGGACCCCATACCATGAGCCCGCAATAACTCCGAGTAGCCATGAGTGACCTCATGAAGATCGGATCAAACACTGAAACGTTTCCTCCCCACCTGCTGGTGGATGAATTGAAGAACAGACCTAGTCCAGCGGAATTTTGGGTGGTCCCGCAGCTGCATCCACTTCCATCCTCGTCTTGTGTTATGTGTCCTTTATAATATCGGTAATTGATTGTATACAGATGCGCCAGTGCGGGTCGAGGGACAAAGAGGTAACAATTAAATAAATAATCATGAACGAGCATGTGCACACGTGACATTTCCTACAAGATGGCTGCCGCCCAGAATGGCACCAGGGGCGTGGAAGCTTGCTCGCCTCATTTCGTCTCTACAATCTGAGGCAATCCATTACGAGGAGGACCGCTGGCACGACCGGATGTTTACACGTGAAGAATCGAAATGGTGTTAAATGCCACGTCCTTGCACGTCGTTGCTCCCTGGCAGGGGGAATGTTACGGCAGTGAACAAAACAAAGATGTCAAATGGATGCCGGTGGTCCCAGCGTTTCCATCTTGGGACCGCAGTTCCAATTTGCAATTCGTTGGAAGCACGCACCTGGGCAGAGCAAGACGTTGCTGAGCAGAGACAGACAGATATTTCCGGTGTGCAAAATTGGCCACGGCTGTGCCGCTATGAAACATTTCATCACCCACAAGATCCCCGTGTGACCTACGAAGACCCTTGGTGACTCTGCGTTTCCATCTGGTTGCGACTAAAAAGTGGTTGAGAGGGGGCCGCTTCCGCTGGTGCTCATGTCCTCTACGTGTGGAGGATGATGCAGAAGGCGGCGCACAGGAACAGAGGGACAGGCATGGCTTGATTGGCTGCAACATAAGCAGACATGGAAGGAGACATGCTGTTTGTGATACTACACTCATATCATTGGCTGCCATTTTGCACTTTTTAACATAATTCACAGAATAGTTAGTTGGTGACATCCGATGCACAATGGAGAGATATTTTGTTATCTGTCTGTTTCACCAAATTGTACCTCCATGTTGAAATAGTAACTGAGGTCAAAAAAGAGAAAAGGTCCCTCAAGTGCTCAATGTCCTACAGTAGATAATGAGCACTTACCACAAGGACCCTCAACTGTCAGATACATTGCATTGTGAGGGGGGAAGTCCGTGCCATTATTTTGCTTCTGTTGCTCAAATGGCGACACCTGTGTCACACTGCAGGCCAGAAATGCTCATCAGCAATTCTCCTGGGGTTGGAAAAATGTCTATCAAGACAGTTTGATGACGGTTGTCCGCCATAACCGAAGGAGACAGCATGCTTGTGATTTACCAACTTCTGCTGTGCGTTCGCCCATGGGTTATCGGGGCCAACAAATGGTCCGCAGAGTCTATCGATGGTCCGAAGAGTCTATAAATGGTCCGCAGAGTCTATCAATGGTCCGCAGAGTCTATCGCAGTCTGGAAGGAGGGGAACGGGACCACCTCCTATTACCGTGCTTACCGTGCGAACGAGTCATGAGGCTTGCAGACTTCTCCTTTGCGTCGTTCACCATCCTCAAGCGTTTTATCTTTGACATCTCAAGCTCGGTCTTCCTTTCTCTCGCCCTCTTGATCTCCACTTGCCGTTCCCACAGCTGCTCCCTCTCCATCTGCGTGCTGCGCAGTCTCTGGAGGGTCTGAACTGTGTGCATCACGTCTCCTGAAAGGGAGAGGTACGAGATGGACAAGAGGTGGGTGAAAACATACGGTGAGCGACATGTTGGGTTAAGAGGTGTTTGGGAAGGAAAACTTTTCATCTTACTCGACAAATAAAAGAAGAGAGGGTACGGGGGGGCCAAAAATTACCAGATGATATGGCCATCTTGAGCCTGAGACATTGCCCAAACGATTTCCCTTTCAGTAGAGCTGCAGAATACACAGACATACAAGCACTCGCAACAAATACCGTACAAGTTTGTCGATTACCCGAGTAACCAGTAGAGACATTCATCTGAATGAAAAAGAGAAGGCTACCTCGTTATCTGGACATAAGTCAATTTCTAGTGTAACCTCTGGGTACAAGGTCAATAGGTAAGGTTAAACCGTTAAAATCCGTTATTTACAACTTCATTCGTATGTATTGATGTCACTAACAAGGCCAAGTAAAATAAATTATTAGATTCTCGTCCAGGATTTGCAAATAAAAAGAGGAGGCACCTTACTATTGGATATTTTCCAGATTTTTGATATTTTTTCCAAGATGGCGGCCACATAGTGAAGTCTACCAGACCAAGGACTAGCGGTACCCCACTACCAACACACATTCCATGCAACTATCGGGGACGCTTCTTTGTGGTGGTTGTACCCCTGAACGCAAGTCTGGGGCCAAACCTTCCCCATTCTTCCATGCTGCCTGGATTAGTCAGGGTGGCGCGGTCACGGTCAGAGTGCTGATCGGTCCGCATGGACAGGCCCTTTTTCTTTATCTCTCTCTTTCTAACCCTATCATGGCCCTGACTTCATGAAGGTGGAGGTACACCATCCTAGATGTGGGGGATCTCTGGGTCACTCCTGGGAGATCGATCGGCTGTCTCCGTTCAAGAGAACTGTCCAGGACTATACAACAACAACAACAACAACAACAACATACATCCCACATACCATTAAAAATGACGTTGGTCATATGCCGATACATCAACATCTACTGCAGCAGTGGTACTGTCTACTGTACTCTGCGCTTGTACAGATGTACGTATTGGACCGGTACTAGATATATGCGGACATGCACTACTGACCTGAGCCGTCCAGTTTGGGTTTGGGTTCCATCGAACACCGTTTGAGCATATCATACAACAACAACAACAGGCATTTTGAGGCCATTTTCCCTGCTAGAGTGGGGGTTAGCGGCCCCATGACAATCTTCTCCATTTTGCCCTATTTTCTAAATTTAGCAAATTTTATTTTGCCCATTTCTACATGACAATCTTCTCCATTTTGCCCTATTTTCTAAATTTAGCAAATTTTCTTTTGCCCATTTCCACATGACAATCTTATCCATTTGCCGGATTTTCTAAATTTAGCAAATTTTATTTTACCCATTTCTACATGACAATCTTCTCAATTTTGTCAGACTTTCTACATCAGCATACCATGGTTTAAACATTTTCTGACAGCCTTCAGGAAGCATACACAAATGAAGACCATTTTAAGAGCGAGACCTAATGTACTTCGTCAGTAGCTCACTTAATGCTACTGAGAAAGTTCCTTCTTGAGATCGATAATGCGCACTATCGCTAGAGCAGTAGAGCTTGCTAACTCAACGACACGTACGTACTTGAACATGGTCTCGTGAGTCGTGTTCGCTGAGCGTGCGGTGGTGTGAGCAAGAGTACTTACACATGGGATTGATTGCACTTGCGTGAGCGCTAGGCCTATAGGGAACGCAAAATATATATATCTATTTTTTGTCCGATCTGGAGAGAAAATAGTAAATATCAAAAAAAAAAAGGAGGCGGCCGTCAAAAAGGAAGCGGGCGGGGATGAGAAACGAATAATTTATTTTACCTGGCCAAATAGTTCAACTAGTCTCGATACATGGTTGGTGCTTCAATTCAAAGTAGGCCTAATTTGTGCAAGAACATTTAGACAACGTGCAAGTTTGTTTTTAAGAGCTGAAGTGCGAGTGCAGCGCAATTTCATTACCTCCATCACCAAAGGTGCATGGGGGTGCATGGAGGTTATGTTTTCACCTCTGTCTGTCTGTTTGTTCCTTGCAAAAATCTAAGATTTTACAAGTATATTGGTTTGGTCTTGTGCGTTATTACTTGGCAATTTTTTTTTTTTCACAAGTATGTTGATCACTCCGGTTTGTGTGTTTTTGTTTGTGTGTTTGTGTGTGTGTGTGTGTCTTTGTGTGTGTGTGTGTTTGTGTGTTTGTTTGTGTGTTTGTGTGTGTGTTTGTGTGTGTTTGTTTGTTTGTGTGTGTGTTTCGTTGTGTGTGTTTGGTTGTGTGTGTTTGGTTGTTTGTGTTTGTGTTTGGTTGTGTGTTTGTTTGTGTGTGTGTGTGTGTCTGGTTGTGTTTGTGTGTGTATTTGTGTGTTTGACTGTCCGCTCACTTACAGTCACATGAAAAAGTAAGTACACCCCATGTAAAGTTTTGACTTTTTCAACATATTTCAACATACAGCTATTTGATCTTCATTTCAAACAATATTGATAGATAAAGGTGATATAATATAACAAATATCATGAAACATTTACATTTTGTAGTCCATTGTATAATTTAAATAAACATAAATGCAAATTTCACATGTGGAAAAAGTAAGTACACCCCCACATTTATCACTACTTCAAATACCTAAAATTAGAATCAGGTGCACCAGCTCAGGTGAATGATTAGAACATCGTTAGAGATGATCTTGGAGGAACCTGTCTTATTTAAACCTCAGACATTTAGTTTGGTTTGCTCTTTGTTGTTGAAGTATGTGGCGTCACCATGCCTCGATCAAAAGAGCGCTCTAAGGCCTTCAGAAAGAAAGTTATAGATGCCTACGGGTCTGGGAAGGGATTTAAAAAGATCTCCAAACAATTTGAAATCAATCATTCGACTGTCCGGAAAATCATCTACAAGTGGAGAAGATTCCAAACAACTGCCAACTTGTTCAGGCCAGGCCGCCCCAGCAAGTTCAGCCCAAGAGCAGACCGCAAGATGCTGAAAGAAGTCTCTAAGAACCCCAGAATGTCATCACGGGACCTACAGGTAGCTCTTGCCACTGTTGATGTCAAAGTGCACGAGTCTACCATTAGAAAGAGGCTCCACAAATTTGATCTACATGGGAGGTGTGCCAGGAGGAAACTTTTGCTGTCCAAGAAGAACATCAGGGCAAGACTAAAGTTTGCCAATGAACACCGAGGCAAAGACCAGCACTTCTGGAACAATGTGCTCTGGACAGATGAGTCAAAGGTGGAGCTATTTGGCCACAGTACCAGAAGACATGTTTGGCGAAAACCAAAGACAGCATTTGACCACAAGAACCTGATACCAACTGTAAAGCATGGTGGTGGAAATATTATGGTTTGGGGCAGCTTTGCTGCATCAGGGCCTGGGCAGCTCACCATCATAGAATCCACTATGAATTCTTCATTGTACCAGAGGGTGCTTGAGGATAATGTGAGGCCATCTGTCGGAAAGTTGAAGCTCAACCGAAGGTGGACCTTGCAACATGACAATGACCCTAAACATACCAGTAAATCCACCAAGGAATGGCTGAAAAGAAAGAAATGGAGGGTTCTGGAATGTCCAAATCAAAGCCCGGATCTAAATCCCATCGAGATGTTGTGGGGGGATTTGAAACGAGCTGTGCATGCAAGAAACCCCTCAAACGTCGCACAGCTGAAAGAATTCTGCATGGAGGAGTGGGCAAAAATTTCTCCCAGTCGATGTCAGAGACTGGTAGACAGTTATAAGAAACGCCTACTTGAGGTTGTTTCTGCCAAAGGGGGCAATACCACCTATTGGAGCCAAGGGTGTACTTACTTTTTCCATATTCAAAATTTGCATTTATGTTTATTTAAATTATACAATGGACTACAAAATGTAAATGTTTCATGATATTTGTTATATTATATCACCTTTACCAAAAAGTTTACTAACAGTTAAACATAGGCCAAAGGTCAACAACTTCGGTGAAATTTATAAAATCTGGAATTTTCATCTGATTGACTTGAAATTTGAATGGGATTTTCACACCCTGTCACTGAATTCAACCACCAACTATTTTTGAGGTCAACATAGGCCAAAAGGTCAACTTATTTTCAGGATTTCACAAGTATCATGCTATGCACAACATATTTCTAGTTTGTCTGTCCATTTGTCTATGAGCATGATATCTCAAAAAGTTGTGGAGAGATTCAGACGAAATTTTGTGGGCAGGTTGGGTGTGTGACAAGGACAAAATGATGAGATTATGGTGAAGATCCATGAATTTTTTGAAGTGCTTCTTCACCATTGAGTGATGGTGCCAAAAACGATATATAGCATGATATTTCAAAAACTTGTGGATGATTTTGTTCGATGAAGAGAACAAGCCGATTCGATTTTGGTTCATGTCAGATCCAGATCCGACCAATCAGTGGGATACAAAACGTAAACTGTTCAGCCTGGTGGAGGTATACGATCTACCGAGTAACGTTCTAGTTCGACGAGCAATGCAGACACCGATGACGTCCATGTATGGCCAAATACAGTACAATCCATGAATCAACATTCCAGCAAAAGCAAAGCCATATATTGGAACAGCATGAGGTGTGAAGAGCATGAGGTGTGCGAGCAGAGGACCTGCGGGTCACTCACAACGACTGTGTAGTAGTTGACACTTACATATGTAGTGGTATTCCCTTCCGGGAATGAATTCGGCTCCCAAGGAGAATGGTGTGAAGAGCTGGATTTTCTCAATAAATTGCCTCTTCCTCCATTTAGCCCTGCTCCACGACTGCGTCTCCTCATCTTCACCTCCATATTCCTTCTTTGGCGGCCCAGCAACCATCTGCATGCTCGTTTCCTTCTCCATCGCCATCATTTTATTACCGTCGCCCAATCTTTCTCGTCTTTCTGCATCCTTGAGTGGTCTCAGCCTTTCCCATCGTGCTTCAACCCGTCTCCTCTCCGTCCTGCCGTTGCCGCTTTTCAATCCGGCTCCCTTGGCCCAACCGGTCTCCTCACCACTGGAGTCGGCACACCTGAACCGAACAAATGCTGGCGCCGAAACATCACACGATTTATAACCGATCTCTGGAACCAGGTAGATCGTGGTCTGTTTGTCCACATCTTCAGATTGCGTCCTCGATTCCTCACTGTGATGTCCGAAGCCGTCCGACACGCGTACAACCGGACACATAAATTTGACGTAGTCTCCTAAGGTGACGTGAAGGGTGTAGCCAGCTGTATGGAGCCTGTACAGGTGGTAGGTTGGAAATAAAAAATAAATAATTATATGGTTACAACTTTAAATAAACTACAGCAACAAGGAAAATCATCAGAATCGTTTCCTTACGTATAACTTATCACAAATCTGTCCAAATAGCCGTCTTTGCAGGGCCTACGTTTAGAGTTAGACGTTTTTGCTTGTTTTGTCCAGAATCGATCAGCTGACATTAACAAAACTACCTCGAATTTATTGGAGGATTTGCTGACGTCGTGCATGGCCAGATCTGGTACAATGGTTAATACTATTGGTCGGTTGCGTTTGTTATTCTTTGGTTTGTTTGTCACTCGCCTACAGGTCACAATTCCAAACCGATCGTCATGAGACTTCACCAAGTCGTAGAGGTCGTCACAACTGAGAGGCATATTGATTGAGGTCAAAGGTCATCTGGAGGTCAAATTTCTAAAATCGCCATTTTTTATCCGATTGACTTGAAAGTTGAACAGCATTTGCATATCGCCTCACTGAATTGGGAAACCAACTATTTTTGAGGTCAAAGGTCACCTGGAGGTCGAATTTCTAAATCCGATTGACTTGAAAAATTTAACAGCATTTGTATATTGAGTCAATAAATTGAGAACCCACTATTTTTGAGGTAAAAAGATCAAAGGTCAACTCGAGGGCAAACTTCCAAAATCATCAATTTTTATCTGAAAACCCATCAATTTTCATCCGATTGACTTGAAAATTGAACAGCATTTGCACCGAGCCACTAAATAGGAAAACCAAGTATTTTTTAAGTCATAAGGTCAAAGGTCAACTCAAGGTCAAACTTCCAAAATCATCAATTTTCATCTGAAAACCCATCAATTTTCATCATTGACTTGAAAATTGAACAGCATTTGCACTGAGCCACTAAATAAGAAAACCAAGTATTTTTGAAGTCATAAGGTCAAAGGTCAACTCAAGGTCAAACTTCCAAAATCAATTTTTATCTGAAAACCCATCAATTTTCATCATTGACTTGAAAATTGAACAGCATTTGCACCGAGCCACTAAATAGGAAAACCAAGTATTTTTGAAGTCATAAGGTCAAAGGTCAACTCAAGGTCAAACTTCCAAAATCATCGATTTTCATCTGAAAACCCATCAATTTTCATCCGATTTACTTGAAAATTGAACAGCATTTGCACAGTGCTTCACTAAATTGGGAAACCAACTATTTCTAAGGTCAAACTTCCAATATCATCATTTTTCATCTGAAAAAGCATCACTTTACATCCTATTAACCTGAGGTTTGATCAAGATCGTCAATTTTAATCTTGATAAAATGGACAATTTGATGGATCAATGGCAAGCTTTTTTGGGGGGGGGGGGGGGAGATTTTCCAAGCATCGTGCTCTGCATGACGTCTTCTTGTTATTCTGTCTGTCTGTTTGTTTGTTTGTCACTCACCTACAGGTCACAATTCGAAACTGATCGTCATGAAAATTTACCAAGTTGTAGAGGTAGTCTCAACTGAGAAGCCTATTCATTTTGAGGTCAAAGGTCATCTTGAGGTCAAATTTCTAAAATCATTATTTTTATCCGATTGGCTTGAAAGTTGAACAGCATTTGCATATTGAGTCACTGAATTTGGAAACCATCTATTTTTGAGGTGAAAGGTCAACTCAAGGTCAAACTTCAAAAATCATCAATATTCATTTGCAAAATCATCAATTTTCATCCAATCAACTTGAAAATGAAAGAGCAATTGCATAGTGCACTGAATTGGAAAAGCAACTGTTTTTTGAGGTGAAAAGGTCAAAGGTCAACTCAAGGTCAAACTTGTAATATCAATTTCCATCTAAAAAAAAGAATGAATTTTCATCTGATTCACCTGAGCATTGATTAAGATCATTAATATTATTCTTATTGAAATGGACAAGTTGAAGTATCCATGGCAACTTTTTGTGGTTGCGGGGGGCGGGGGTGGGGAGGGGTTACCTTTCTTGTTTTTTTTATTTGTTGTTGCAGTGTTTTGACACAGAATTAGAAATCTCATATCTACTCATGACTGGCTGAGTGGACCAGTCTGGTATTATTCCGACACAGGTGGGGTTTTAACTCAGGGCCCCAAGAGCCTAAGCCAACCGCCTTCACCATTAAGCCACCACAGAGCATAATCTGATGATTGATAAAATAATCTTTTAGTCCCTATTTGGACATCTTGGAACTTCACCTAGGTCACTTCTGAGGCATGATGGCTTTGAGATATGTGCACTTGCCTTGCAATTGATCTGTCTTACCTGGGTTCGAATGTGGACCCCGCGCAGGCCGAGCTAAGCATTAGTGTCCGCCGACCAATGGAAGGACGTTAAGTCGGAACACCAGTCTGCTAGAATTAGTCATTGGTGGACGTAAAAGATCCCACGTGTCTTTCACAAAGAGGTGGCGAGTCATCGCTGATACCCTGAACCAATTACAAATTATTGGCAAAATCTGCTTCAGCCAAATGTCAGCCCAGGTGGTTCGTAAAAGACCTGGGCCAAAATCGTTGGAGCCATGAAAGTAGTAGAACAAGTAGTAGTACTAGTAGTCATAGAAGTAGTCCAAATCATTTCTGCCAAAGTATGTTGTTGGATGTGTTAGACAATCCTCCAGTTGCAGTTATATCACCATATTAGCAATTAATGGTTTGTGCAATTTCAACATAATCATTGAGATATTTCTCCGAAATAACCTCAGAGTGGGTCCAGGCGTCCGTCCATCCGTCCGTTAACATTTGACTAAAACATCTTCTTCTCACAAACTACCCGACCAATATGGACCAAATTTGGTACGATGCATCAGGAGAGCAAGGTCTCACGGGGTTGTGCTTCCCATCCAGATGCGCCTCCTATAAAGGGGTTGAAAAGGGGGGTTGCCCCAAATATTGGTATTTTATTCAAAAATCTTCGTCTCAGAAACCACGACACAGATCCGGACCAAACTCACCACGAGGCATCGTGACCATGCCCTCACCTTAAGTTGTGCTCCCCATGAACGTCTCTCCCCGGAAAGGGGAGGGGGGGGGAGGAAGGGGCCTCTCCCCCAAATCACTCATTTTCACTAAAACATCTTCACAAATACCTGAGCGATACTGACCAAATTTGGTACAATTCATCAAGACAGTAAGGTCCCATGGGGTTGTGCTCCTCATGAACGTATCTTCCCGGAAAGGGGGGGGGGGGGGCAAGGGGCCTCTCCGCCAAATCACTCATTTTCACTAAAACATCTTCTCTACAAATACCTGAGTGACACTGACCAAATTTGGTACAATTCATCAAGACAGTAAGGTCCCATGGGGTTGTGCTCCTCATGAACGTATCTCCCCGGAAAGGGGGGGGGGGGGCAAGGGGCGTCTCCGCCAAATCACTCATTTTCACTAAAACATCTTCTCTACAAATACCTGAGTGACACTGACCAAATTTGGTACAATGCATCAAGGCAGTAAGGTTCCATGGTGTTGTGCTCCTCATGAACGTATCTCCCCGGAAAGGGGGGGGGGGGGCAAGGGGCCTCTCCGCCAAATCACTCATTTTCACTAAAACATCTTCTCTACAAATACCTGAGTGACACTGACCAAATTTGGTGCAATGCATCAAGACAGTAAGGTCCCATGGGGTTGTGCTCCTCATGAACGTATCTCCCCGGAAAGGGGGGGGGGGGGCCCAAGGGGCCTCTCCGCCAAATCACTCATTTTCACTAAAACATCTTCTCTACAAATATCTGAGTGACACTGACCAAATTTGGTGCAATGCATCAAGACAGTAAGGTCCCATGGGGTTGTGCTCCTCATGAACGTATCTCCCCAGAAAGGGGGGGGGGGGGCTAAGGGGCCTCTCCGCCAAATCACTCATTTTCACTAAAACATCTTCTCCACAAATACCTGAGCGATACTGACCAAATTTGGTACAATTCATCAAGACAGTAAGGTTCCATGGGGTTGTGCTCCTCATGAACGTATCTCCCCGGAAAGGGGGGGGGGCCAAGGGGCCTCTCCCCCAAATCACTCATTTTCACTAAAACATCTTCACAAATACCTGAGTGACACTGACCAAATTTGGTACAATTCATCAAGACATTAAGGTCCCATGGGGTTGTGCTCCCCCATCCAGATCTGCCAATTTATAAGGGGTTAAAATGGGGAGGGTCTCAGGATTTATTTTTAAAATCTTCTCAGAAACCGTGGGGAAATAACCGTTCGTCCCCCACGGAGCAAATTTTTTAAAATAACAGCAACAAAAAAAATGCAGTTTTTTTTAATGTGCAAACGTTACTGTGACCTATGACCTTTGTGCAAAGTATAAAAATTAATGAACAAAACATTTTGTGAGCGAAAGATGCGAATCGAAGGAAGATTGCGCAATTTCTCCAATTCCTCCCTAGTCCACCAAAAGGATAGGTGTGGGCCTGTGATAGGTGTGGTGCATGGTACCTATACCTGTTTACACCAGCCAGCGCCTGTGAACGTGAGACTCGAGGGAGAGGGTTGCCATGACATTAGTAGCACTCATTTGCACTAGGCCTTACCTCGTTCTGCTTGCGCTCCACATACACTGCACCTGTTACAGGTGCGAGTTGGTTGCGGTTTTGGACAGATTGCACACAAGGCCTCACGCTGGGCCTACAAGTACAAGGATAAGATCCGGGGGGATCTTAGTAGGCCTACTGTTGCTCGGTCAGTGCAGTCTGGCCTAATGGAAACTCCTCTCATCTGAGGCCTTTCATGGAAGTTGGGCAATTGATTCAATGCTTGCATGTCAAACTACATCATTGTGAGAAGAAGAATACTGATGTTCAACATGGAGGCATTTTTGGATTTGAATCCAGGTCCAGATCATCCAGATCATCATGGGCCAAAACGAGCGAGAACATCTTCATAAGGAAACAGGTTCAACCCAAGTAAGGGCATCAGCGGGATGTTATCTTGATGGGTCACACCATGAAATTGCTGCTTCATGTAGAAACCAATGGCTCGTGTTTGTCACTTTTACCACCTGAACCCGAATACGACCACAAGACCTTCACCTGGACTCGTCTTCAGACTTTTCTTTATATCCGAGGAGGAGAGCCAAGCAGAAAGGAGTTCGAGTTGGACAAGGAGCACAACGACAATATGGTGGAGTTTGTTCAGCACGAGGCGCGAAGGGTGGAGGAGGGTGGAGGAGGGTGGGGGAGGGAGAGTTGTTAAATGTGATAATTAACGTAATGAGGACGTGACAACTCCCCAGAGAGAAAACCCGAGTCTTTGCATCCACACAATCCCATCCTTCATCTCTCTTCTGTGAGTGTGTGTCTGTGTGTGTGTATGTCTCTGTGTGTGTATGTCTGTCTGTGTCTGTGTATGTCTGTGTCTGTGTATGTCTGTGTTTGTATATGTGTGTCTATGTGTGTATGTGTATGTCTGTGTGTGTATGTCTGTGTGTGTGTATGTCTGTGTCTGTGTATGTCTGTGTATGTCTGTGTCTGTATATGTCTGTGTATGTCTGTGTCTGTGTCTGTGTATGTCTGTGTCTGTGTAGGTCTGTGTCTGTGTCTGTGTCTGTGTATGTCTGTGTCTGTGTATGTCTGCGTCTGTGTATGTGTCTGTGTCTGTGTATATCTGTGTTTGTATATGTGTGTATATGTGTGTATGTGTATGTCTGTGTGTGTATGTCTGTGTGTGTATGTCTGTGTGTGTATGTCTGTCTGTGTATGTCTGTGTGTGTATGTCTGTGTGTGTATGTATATGTGTGCATGTGTCTGTCTGTGTATGCATGTATGTGCGTGCGTGTGTGTGTGTGTGTGTGTGTGTGTGTGTGTGTGTGTGTGTGTATGTGTGTGTGTGTCTTTTTCCAGTTTTCACAAATCAGATATTCAAATCCTAATCAAATTGAGTACCTTCGTATTATGAAGAAACTTTTCTGTGTTCCACATTTAAAAGTACATGATGTCCTTAAGTTAGAAAGCAGCCGTGGGATTGGTGGGCAACCAGATCAACCAGCTGGAGGATTCACAGGTAACCAGATCATGCCACCATGGGATTTGCAGGCTACTGGATCAACCAAAAGTGGGATTTGCATGCAACCAGATCGACCAACCATGTGATTCGTGGGCAACCTCATCGACCAACTGTGGGATTCATGGGCAACCAGATCAACCAACCATGGGATTAATCGGCTACCAAATTACTACAATTTCTACAAATCCTCCCCCCCCCACCCCCCCCCTTCCCACGCCTCCTGCCCCCAAGCCCTCTCCCTCCCACAGATCTCCCGATGTCCCTGCTCTCAAATGTTGTGTTTGTGTGCTTCCCCTTCTCTCCCCATCTTGTTTACCGCTCCCCATATCATATACTTTGTGTGTGTTTGATTTGTTTGTGCGATAAATGTTATTTTCACGAGCCTCGATCCTGTATACAAAAATGGAATTGTGGGATTATAAGATTACTACAGACCCAACCATGAGATTGTCAGACTACCAAATAATAGTAGGGCTGACATTGCGCTCGCATATGTACCAGATCACTAGAACCCGCTGTGGGTTTCGAAAGTTAATAGATTGAACGATCTGGACAAATGTCTTGATCCTGCGAAGCTCCTGAAGCACCATCTTCCTCTTCCTGCAGAAGCCTCAACCTTCCTCCTCTTTTACATCGGATACTTCCTTTTGTGTAGCTTTGAGTAGAGAAGGGGGTTTTCCCAGCTCGAATTCCAGGAACAGAAATCTGTTTTCTTTCTCACAATATTGAAATAGTAAAGAAAGATATTTAATAAAAGCCCTTGAGGGGCACAAAACCAGATCCAACCCAGAGAATCAAGGTGAAAAAGGCCACCCTGTGACCGATGTGGCACGACTGTTGGCGACAGGGTTGCCACTTCTTCAGTGGCCATCCCATCACCTGTGAGGTTGTAAAAAAATTATAGAGGGAAGAAGAAGAAGAAGCCTTTTTGCACAGAACAATTACCCAAGTCAGGTAGATGCCAGTGACTCGTTGTTGATCTTCACCTACGTGCCCCTTGCATACCACGTTTTCATTGCAGGCAAATCTGCAGAAAGAGCAAGGTTGAAGCGTCTCAATACGCAGAACACCAGCGTGACATGGAGGACGCGGGCGGAATGTGGCCCACATCTGTTACAGGTCCCTGAACCCAACTAAGGCAAATCGTTTGTGCCAGGAGAAATGGTTGCCATGACTTTAAACACAACCAAATTGGATAACTTCTCTCTCTCCCATATCATCCCTGAGACCCTAATTAGATGCGGGCTAACCACAGGTAATTAGTATTTCACACGGACCAGCCATGCCACACGCCTTCTTGCACCTTCCTCGTTTGCCTTTGCCCATGTCACGCTCCAGTTTCCTTTCAATTGCCACTCCAACTCATTTTATCCCATTGAAGCGTTTCTTGTGCTAGAGGGGTGACACCACCCTCACCCCTTTCCTCCCATCGATACATTATCTTTGAAGGATTCCTTCCACGACTACATTCTCACTTCCATAACTCAAGAATAACCCTCTTCATCCATATTCGGCAGGGATGTTGGCACGGCTCTGCCATGACAAGCCCATCATATCCGCCAATCCTGGGTCCTCGTTCACCTGCACCTTCCCCACCTAAACTGAGCACTCTCTCGTTCCACTGTATTGCCCTCCAGCCTCCATCTTCTTTTCTCAAGTGACCCAAGGATCTCAAAAGGGATTTTTACAACCTGCACGATGAGTCCACGAAGATAACGCTGTTGTACTTCGACACCAATCACAATGGCGTTGGGCAAATCTATCTAACGGGCAAATAAGCAGGACGACCCATATCCTCATTCTTCTCAAAGTGCCCGAAATCATCGGTGTACCCATTTGGCCATAAACAACAACTCAAATGAGTTATTCATTTTTAGTGCAAACAACTCCCTCCTTTTCCAAAACCATCTCCTGAACATCTCACCTTGAATTGCTGCTGTTCCAAAAGACCACGTGCTGTGCCTTGCCGCCTTTAACTCGAACGGGTGTCCATAAATTGGCGGCCGGTTGTTCCTCGGACCATCCGGCCACCCAGTGGTCCCAAGAGCCCTTGCCGTTGTGCCCGGTGACTGGACCCTGCATGACCTTGCGCGTCTTCACTCGAGCCCAACCGCTTTGGACTTCTCCCATCGTCAGATGCAGGAGCACCGAGAGGTGCACCAACGCCAAACACCGCATCGTCTCCGGTTATCTTTACGTTTATAACCACCAATCCCCTATAGCTCACAAAACCATGTACTACTCGAGCACCTCCTGAGCAACTGTTGTGAGATGAAACGATCTCTTCGAATTAGACATTTGCTGGGCGGGGCATACCTTTCACCATCCAATCAGAACGCGATCATCATCGCATGGCCACGCCTACCCGCGTCGATCCTCGTTAGGGAAATGTAACAGTTCAAACGTGTTTGTTTGTATACCCAGGCCGATCGCAGGTGAGGGCAGAAAAATGCACAGCAGTTTGGACAAACTCCATTCGTAAGAGTTTTCATGTTCGTAGAATACAGAGATTGTTTCAAATTTGTTAGTTGTCCCATCGAAACCCCTGGCTCATGTTGCTGGGGGGACTCGAGTTCAAATCCCATACATGGCGCACATCTTGCTCATTGCCTGCTAAAGTACAAGTTGCTCATTACTACAAGTTGCTCATTGTCTGCTAACCCTAACAACCTGGTGCTGCAGGTGATAGGTGCACAAGCTCCTCTAGGAACCTTAGATCACTAGAAAAATAAATCAGAATTTGTTTACTTAAAACGTTTTGTTTGTCGGTCTGTACATCTGTCTATGTATGAACTGATATCTATATTCTGATGCAAAATGGAACTAGACAGAATCTGAAAAGGCAAAGCCCTCCGGTCCGTTTGTACACAGAAGTCTCCTTCTTCTTCTTCTCTTCCATAAACATCACGAAAACAGTTGAAAAAATACCAAATAAAAAATTGACGATTTTATGCAGCCTGTTTTGATTTCATGCAATTGACGATTGACGAAAATATGCAGATTCTTAAAATTTCAGGTCAATCGGATGAAAGTTGATGATTTTATGCAACCTTGACCTTTGACCTTTTGATCTAAAGTAAAACAGCTTCGAGCTTTTGATTGGCGGCGGGTTGTTCCTCGGACCATCCGGCAAATTTCAGACATATGAAGTGAGAAATATTAAATGTGGCAAATATGGAGGGGCTGACGGACTATCTGTGGTTGATATTGAGATATGGAATGTGGCAAATCTGGAGATGACGGACTATCTGTGGTTGATATTGTGAGAGACATGAAATTTGCCAAATCTGGAGGAGATGACGGACTATCTGTGGTTGGTATTGAGAGATATGAAATGTGGCAAATCTGGAGGAGATGACAGACTATCTGTGGTTGACATTGAGAGAGACATGAAATGTGGCAAATCTGGAGGGGCTGACGGACTATCTGTGGTTGATATTGAGAGATATGGAATGTGGCAAATCTGGAGATGATGGACTATCTGTGGTTGATATTGAGAGATATGGAATGTGGCAAATCTGGAGATGATGGACTATCTGTGGTTGATATTGAGAGATATGAAATGTGGCAAATCTGGAGGAGATGACAGACTATCTGTGGTTGACATTGAGAGAGACATGAAATGTGGCAAATCTGGAGGGGCTGATGGACTATCTGTGGTTGATATTGAGAGATATGGAATGTGGCAAATCTGGAGATGATGGACTATCTGTGGTTGATATTGAGAGATATGGAATGTGGCAAATCTGGAGATGATGGACTATCTGTGGTTGATATTGAGAGATATGGAATGTGGCAAATCTGGAGGAGATGACAGACTATCTGTGGTTGATATTGTGAGAGACATGAAATTTGCCAAATCTGGAGGAGATGACGGACTTTCTGTAGTTGATATTGAGAGATATGAAATTTGCCAAATCTGGAGGAGATGACGGACTATCTGTCGTTGATATTGAGAGATAAAATTTGCCAAATCAGGAGGAGATGACGGACTATCTGTGGTTGATATTGAGAGATATGAAATGTGGCAAATCTGGAGGGGCTGACGGACTATCTGTTGTTGATATTGTGAGAAATATGAAATGTGGCAAATCTGGAGGGGCTGACAGACCATCTGTGGTTGATATTGTGAGAGACATGAAATTTGCCAAATCTGGAGGAGATGACGGACTATCTGTGGTTGATATTGAGAGATATGAAATTTGCCAAATCTGGAGGAGATGACGGACTATCTGTGGTTGATATTGAGAGATATGAAATGTGGCAAATCTGGAGGAGATGACGGACTATCTGTGGTTGATATTGTGAGAAATATGAAATGTGGCAATTCTGGAGGAGATGACGGACTATCTGCAGAACACCAGAAATTTGCTGATGCTCAGCTACTTGAGCCCTTCAGTCTTCTCATAAGCGCTATGCTTGTTCGTGGTCGAGCCCACTTTTTGAACCTTCCTGATGTCACCTTGAACCTTCCCAATTCAAATCGTTCAGGACCTTTTGATGTTCATACCACACTAACATTGTTAAACGACGCTGTTTGATGAAATAAGGCAACACCTGAGCGAGTATCAGTGGCTCCAACCCAACAGCTTAACTCCAAGTTGAAGTGGCGCAAGGCATTGTGGTCCAACTGCTCAACAAAAGTGTGCATAGCCACCTCCATCTAAGGATTGAGATATAATAAGTGTCCTCATGGCATGCACCTCATCCACCAAGACTAAATGCGTCATCATCAATCCATAAATGCCTTTGAACTGTACACAGGCCAGTTTCAATATTCCGAGGTTTTGATTCCCTCTCGTAGTGCTGTAAGCAGGAGGTTTTCTTGTGAGACTTCATTCCCAAATTAAAAGCAATTTTGCTCTCTCGTGGACACTGTCGGAATTGCACAAAATCATCTGACAACAGTGAAGAATACAAGTTGATGGTCATGCAACCGCTGTATGGGTCACTAAATACTCATGATGACATTGTTTTTGTCACAACAAATGTAATTGTTAATATTGTGAGAGATATGAAATGTGGCAAATCTGTAGGAGATGACGGACTATCTGTGGTTGATATTGTGAGAGATATGAAATGTGGCAAATCTGTAGGAGATGACGGACTATCTGTGGTTGATATTGTGGGATATGAAATGTGGCAAATCTGGAGGAGATGACGGACTATCTGTGGTTGATATTGTGAGATATGAAATGTGGCAAATCTGGAGGAGATGACGGACTATCTGTGGTTGATATTGAGAGAGATATGAAATGTGGCAAATCTGGAGGAGATGACGGACTTTCTGTGGTTAATATTGAGAGATATGAAATGTGGCAAATCTGGAGGAGATGACGGACTATCTGTGGTTGATATTGAGAGAGATATGAAATGTGGCAAATCTGGAGGAGATGACGGACTATCTGTGGTTGATATTGTAGGATATGAAATGTGGCAAATCTGGAGGGGCTGACGGACTATCTGTGGTTGATATTGTGAGATATGAAATTTTCCAAATCTGGAGGAGATGACGGACTATCTGTGGTTGATATATTGTGAGAGATATGAAATGTGGCAAATCTGAATGGGCTGATGGACTATCTGTGGTTGATATTGTGAGATATGAAATGTGGCAAATCTGGAGGAGATGACGGACTATCTGTGGTTGATATTGAGAGATATGAAATGTGGCAAATCTGGAGGAGATGACGGACTATCTGTGGTTGATATATTGTGAGAGATATGAAATGTGGCAAATCTGAATGGGCTGATGGACTATCTGTGGTTGATATTGTGGGATATGAAATATGGAAAATCTGGAGGGGCTGACGGACTATCTGTGGTTGATATTGTGAGAGATATGAAATGTGGCAAATCTGTAGGAGATGACAGACTATCTGTGATTGATATTGTGAGATATGAAATGTGGCAAATCTGGAGGGGCTGATGGACTATCTGTGGTTGATATTGTGAGAGATATGAAATGTGGCAAATCTGTAGGAGATGACAGACTATCTGTGGTTGATATTGTGGGATATGAAATGTGGCAAATCTGGAGGAGATGACGGACTATCTGTGGTTGATATTGAGAGAGATATGAAATGTGGCAAATCTGGAGGAGATGACGGACTATCTGTGGTTGATATTATAGGATATGAAATGTGGCAAATCTGGAGGGTCTGACGGACTATCTGTGGTTGATATTGTGAGATATGAAATTTTCCAAATCTGGAGGAGATGACGGATGATCTGTGGTTGATATATTGTGAGAGATATGAAATGTGGCAAATCTGGATGGGCTGATGGACTATCTGTGGTTGATATTGTGAGACATGAAATGTGGCAAATCTGGAGGAGATGACGGACTATCTGTGGTTGATATTGAGAGAGATATGAAATGTGGCAAATCTGGAGGACATGACGGACTATCTGTGGTTGATATTGAGAGAGATATGAAATTTGCGAAATCTGGAGGAGATGACGGACTATCTGTGGTTGATATTGAGAGACATGAAATGTGGCAAATCTGGAGGGGCTGACCGACTATCTGTGGTTGATATTGAGAGAGACATGAAATGTGGCAAACCTGGTGGGGCTGACGGACAATCTGCGGTTGATATTGAGAGATATGAAATATGGCAAATCTGGAGGAGATGACGGACTATCCGTGGTTGATATTGTGAGAGACATGAAATTTGGCAAATCTGGAGGAGATGACGGAGTATCTGTAGTTGATATTGTGAGAGACATGAAATTTGGCAAATCTGGAGGGGCTGACGGACTATCTGTGGTTGATATTGTGAGAGACATGAAATTTGGCAAATCTGGAGTGGCTGACGGACTATCTGTGGTTGATATTGAGAGAGATGTGAAATTTGCCAGATGACGGACTATCTGTAGTTGATATTGTGGGATATGAAATGTGGCAAATCTGGATGGGCTGACGGACTATCCGTGGTTGATATTGTGAGAGACATGAAATTTGCCAAATCTGGAGGAGATGACGGACTATCTGCAGAACACCTGAAATTTGCTGATGTTCAGCTACTTGAGCCCTTCAGTCTTCTCATAAGTGCTATGCTTGTTCGTGGTCATGTGCCTCAAGTCCTTACCACTGTTATTATTGTACCGCAAGTGAAACGTAAGGTTGGTGATCTCTCCAGTAAGGACAATTATCGTCATATTGCTCTTAACACTGTCTTACCAAAAGTACTTGGGTGTGCACCGGACTTATGGTAGTGGAGGTCCAGGGACATGTGTTGGGTTGTGGAAGCCCTGGAGCACGAGTTGGGTGGTGGAGGCCATGGGGCACTTGTTGGTTGGTGGAGGACCTGGGGTATGTCTTGGGCTCGGCTTCACTTCACTTCACACTTTGCTTGGCTTCACGCGGTTGAAACCAAAGCATTCAGAATCATTGGAATCTCCCGCGATGAAGCTGATTCCGAGGGCCTTTCTCTCTCTCGCTGCAGGCAGGTTGGTGGTCTTTCTGTCTTCAACCGACTCCTATCCAGCCTTGCTCCCCCTGCTCTGTCTGTGCTCTGCCCCCCAAATATTCCTTCAGGACGCACAAGATCTGCCAGCAACCCTCTTCTGGTGAAACTGCCAAAATCAAGACTCTCTGCTCACCTTCACTCCTTCATTCCTCTTTTCTCCCGCCTCTGGAACAATCTCCCACACCCTCTTCAATCCCTCTCCTCCCTCCAGGTCTTTAAAACAGCTGTTCACCACCATCTCTTATCTTCCCCCATCCAAAACCTTGATCTTTTCTACCCCCGTCAAAACACCCCAAGTCCGCCTCTTTCAATCCCCAACTTCTTTCCTGAAATTCCTAGTAGTGTTCATTTGCTTTATACCGTGTACCCCTCCCTCCTCCCCCATTCCTCCTCCTTCCACAGATCTATGTGCATAAATGTTCTCTTCTGTTGTTGTGCTTGTGTGCTTCCCTCTCTCTCCCCCTCTTGTCTCCGACTCCCTTCAATGCATGTTTTATGTGTCTCTGCATGTTTTCATGTTCAATGTGTTAGCTCTTACACGAGCCTCGATTTTGTACGCCAAAAAAAATAAAAAATAAAATAAAATACATACATGCCGAGATCACATCATCACAAATGATGTGCTTGATGATCACGACATTACATGTCGCTCCCTCTGTGTGCTCCGTAGGTTTTTCATCTGTTCTGATGAAATTGAGTGTTGTTTGTTTAAATCCTCCTGCTGCAATCTGTATTGCTCAACTTTGTGGAGCAAATTTCTTCAGTCATCCTTGCATAAAATCACAGTCTGCTCGAACTATGCCTTTCAATGGTTGTTGGGCCTTACTAGCCAGCATAGTGCTTCCCAAACTTTTGTGAATCATAAGGATATTGTTGCGGTTTTGAGTTTGTACATTAAAGGTTAATTTTCCCCCTCATCGTTTAGTCACACAACAACACGTAGCCTCGCGATAGTTCAGTTATGTCTTAGTAAATGTAAGCATAGTCCTTTTCCTGTGTTAGTTTTGCGTTGAGTAGAATAATGAGAGTTAGGTCCTTTCATTGCCTTATGCCGCCTTTGGCTTTTTGGCGCAAATTAACACGAGGTAGGCCTGACATATCGAGGCAAGACCGAAGGAGGACGGAGGAGAAGCCAACGGTAAGAGCGAACCGCCAATCAGGGCTCGAAGGGAGTGGCTGCGGCACTGCGTCACAAGGCGTGGTTAGAACATTCGAGAGAGCTAAGGGGGTTGGCAATAAAACCCGTTGCGCAAAGCCCCCACCGCAGTTCTGTGGAGGGAGGCGCTTGAACAAGTTCGGAGTTCTGAGAGTTCTGGTGGGAGAGGCGCTTGTGAGAGTTGAGTTCTGAGAGAAGACGCGCATGAACCGAGTGGTAAAGCGCTCTTACAAGTAAAATGCTCGGTTGAGCTTGAGGCAGAACCTCTATTGGATTAGGCGAGTGAGCGCGCCATCAATTAAACGCGCTGTGTGGAAAACCGCCAAGCCTGGCGAGAGACGCGTACATTTCCCTCCCGCCTGCCTGCTGTGCCCTTTGTTCGAGAGACGCGCTACAAGGATCCCTCCCAAAGCCTGCTTGCCTTCATTGCGGGACATGCTGTGACCGGGAGAGCCACGCCGGGCGGAGCTGTTCCTGGACGACCAAGTCAGTGCGTGAACATCATCCTACCTTCATTTCCCCCTGTGAGTGTGATCGGACCCGTGTCTGGGGTTAACTTAAGACTGTATAAGGCTGCTCTGTGTCTCTGCTTTCTACCGATCCTTGTACATAAGTGTAAATAATAATTAAACCTGTGTTCTTCCTTTGATTCCACCGCTTTTGTGTTTTCCATCATTGACTAAGCGTGGTACGAATAAAACCGCTCTAATCGGGTTCCAATACCAAAGGTAACTGCACGGACCACGTGGTACGCAATCCGCTCGGTGTACTCAAATTTCACGTGGCTCGTGCGAGGCTTGATTCCCCGCTTCCGCGGCGCAGGTATTTAGGTACGTGCGAGAATTGTCCCGAAACCCTACCTTGCCTTTGCCCGGGAGGGGCGATTCAAGTCTCTCGGTTGCGCCGACCCAACAAGAACAAGGGGCTTAATCTCCCCTTGGTAAGGGCAGGAAGGGCGGCGAAAACCATAACAATATATTTTCAAGAATTGCTCAGGAAGTCAGTGTGTAGCTTTAGAAACTGTTATTCTTATTGACAACATGCTCGTGATATCATTCATTGTTGTTGGCCTTAGTGCTTCATCACTTGTGTAGAGGAGGAATAACCTCCTTTTTGTGTGACACTAATACTGTACAGTGATGATTGATGTATGTACTTTGTGTGAAAGAAAGGATTATTAGCCCCGTTGGACTTAGTCCGAAACGGGGGCTTATGGATTTGGTATGGTCCGTCCGAACCATGTCTCGGAGATGTATGGTCCGACTTTGTTCATACCTGGCACAAAGACAATACTTGATGGCATAGATAAGCACGTCTTTTTTCTTCGAGATCAGATCCAAGATGGCCGACTGGCGGCCATTTTGTTACTTAAACGTGTCTCCAACAATTTCTCGGACATGCATGGTCTGATTTTGTTCAAACTTGGCACAAAGACAATACATGAGAGTATACATATGCAGAAGATTTTGTTTTGTCATCTGACCAAAGATGGCCACCTGACGGCCTTTAACTCCGTTCAGAAAAATTACTAAAACCAAGGCTCTGACATTTTATGTATTTTTCTTGTTATTATTATTTTGTGAAGTTTCAGCAGAAGAGTGTGTGTTTGTGTGTCTGTGTGTTTTTTGTGTATCATGCTTTATTCTAAATGGTTCCTACTGAATGAATGAATGAATGATCGTTTTAAGGCCATTTTCCCCGCTAAAGCGGGGGTTAGCCTTGCGGGCCCCATGAAAATCATTGTTCCCTGTTTGAGGCGATGTTTTTATGGCCGGATGCCCTTCCTGACGCCAACCCTTAGTCACCTCTTATGATGCGCAGGGATACGGTGTACCTATTCTAAACCGGGGTACACACCGTGATCATTCATCCCAGCAAGCTGGTACTCAATTTGCCGACCTCGGAAGGATGACAGGCTGAGTCAACCCCCCTGGCGTTAATTCAGCGATCGACCGGGATTCGAACCCAGGATCCTAGGATCCCAAGCCGGCACCCTAACCGCTAAGCCAACACCAGGCTTAAATGGTTCCTACTGTTGAGGAATAATAAAGATGGTACTGTTGAAAAGCTATTAATCAATTTACTTGGTTGGAAAGCTAATAATAGATTTACATGGAACAAAAATTGTCTGTTTCATCTTTAAAATCTTGTTTTAAAAGCCCATCTTTCCAGGAGGTAAGAGGAAGAAGCAGCACTTGGAATGTTAACATAGCGGTTCTAGAGGCATGAAAGCAGAAACCCTTTAGAATAAAGCCTGATGGACACGGAAAAAGCGCAACAAATTGCACACAGTATTAAGTCTTGAAGCAATAGAAAATTATATAATAGTACACAGGGGAAGCACATGACAAACGACAACCACAACAACAACAACAACAATAACAACATGTAATAAAAGATCCTTTTTTTCACCCGTTTCACTTTAAGACAACATGTGAAACATTCTGCCTTTTATTTAAACCCATCAGCGAAGACAGGTGAGCGCCGCTCGTCTATCCGAAGAGCATATCCATAATACTCGCTCACCTGCACCAGTACTGTTGGGATGGTGCAGATGTCACGTACCTGTGGGCTGTCTCATCTGAGTTTAATTTCTGACCTGACTCTATAAACCTCTTTCGCACGGACGACATTACATCAATGTGTGCACCAACCCTCAGATGGACGTTAAAGCCGGGTGTCCCATCTGCTAGCAATAGCTTATTGACATTAAAGATCCCACTATGTATTTTGTGAAGAGCAAGTGAGTGTTATCACCAACACCACAAAGAAATTCCGAATTCCTACTCTCACCTGGGAGGGCACCGAATCAACGGCACGGAGGCGCTCCCAACAATGATGCAACCACCTTCCACTTGCTGCACATAGTCAAGACTGCAGAACGGTCGGTACCTCTGGTTCCACCCATTAGAACAAGAGAGTGATGTAAAATAGAGAAGTGTATTCACAACCTGGACAACATGGATTTCAACAAGTAAGCCTTAAAATAACGGATCAAGCAAATTTGGATTCAAAATGTCCATGTATTTACTATTCCGATAAGCAAAATATCCATGAATTTGTGCCTATTTCCTGAGAGAAGGCCATTCATGACGATATCATATAAAAATGATTTAAACCTAATGCTGCAAGGAATAGATTGATAAAAACCAGCAAACCAGTGTCTAAGGATAGATTACTTGCAAAACGAGGGCTCATCCATTTATTATGTACGCACAGTGGAGGGGTAGGGTGATGAAATAAAGAGGAATGCACATTAAAAACGAGAAAAGGAAAACAAGGGAAGAAGAGGAGGATACGGAGGAGATGATCGAGCAGTTTGGGGGGAGAGAGAAGAAAGTTTGGGGGACAACAGGAGTGTTTCTGGGGGGAAATGTAGGGGGGGTGGCGTGCATGGAGGATAAGAGTGTAGGAGTCCCGAGGTCGAAATCCCATAGAACATCAGGAAGACAAATTCCATAAAAATCCCATAGGAAGTTGGACCAGAAGGCAATATCAATAAAAAAAATCATTAGGTCAATGGGAGACCAGTGGGAGAACAATAGAATACCAACATATAAATCACCAGGAATGAAAATAATCAATTGACATATATGATATATGGGAAATTTTCTGTGGGTTTTTATGGGATTCACACCAGTTGCATCTAATGGTTTCGACTTGTTTCAACCGACTCAGGTTTAATTCTACTGGTTCCTGGAGTAACCAATAGAAACCAAGATTTACAATAGAGACCCTAGAAATGTCCGACTGGTCTCCGTAGGTTTCTATGGGATTTTCGACCGGGGACTGTAGGGTGTGAATCTAACATCCCAACACTTTTATAAACGTGCACAAACATTAAAGAATGGCCCCAAATAAAAAGCAGCAATTATAAAAAAGCAATTTATTCTTCAAACCCATTTGGTTCACTTCTCTTCTTCACTAACGGAGAATCTTTGATGTGTGCATCCACTCTTCGTCCAACTTCTCTTACACCTCTTCAGTTCATCCACCATCTCTTTACATCATCTCAGAAAGCACCGTGCCCTCATTACCACAAGCACAATCTCCTCCTCTTCTCCAACTTCTTTAAACAACTTCGACCTCTGCCTCTCCTTGAACTTGGACCATCTGCTTGCAGGTCAAGCTTCCGATGAGCTTCCGATTGCCGGGACGGACCGGTTGGAACACTTCTCGCCATTGCAGTTTCTCGCCGGGTAGAAGGTTCCTGCACAGCCCACATGCAATGGTCACTTACTCTCCGAGTGATGCCCTATCAGACAGAATATCGTTAATTTGATGCCCTCACTGGTTCAAGCACTGAATATGCTACCAGATACTAATCTATTGTAAAGGTGGGCCGAGGGTGGACACGAGGTCAAATACTCTACCTGGACAGTCACCAATTTAGCGACAAAGTCCTTGGAACTGCGATTCCGTCCGCTGGGAAAGGCCAAAAGATCTTTACTTTGGTTTCCAACGTAATGGTAACTCTAACGATTCCTGTTGTCTGCAGTGCATTCGTCAGTTTGAAAAGGATGGGGGCCGAGTGAAGACCCTCAATGAACCACTGTGTTTGAATCCTTCTTCAGAGGGTTTTCGTGCCAATTTTATGATTGGCGTGGTCTTACCCACGCTATTAATTCCCGTTTCCAAATCTGAATCATGCACCAGGCCTCCACACTAGTGGTGGAAAAATATCGTTTATTTACAAAGGGTGGAAGGAGCAAATGGATTGATCAGAATTCCCTTATTGTAAGCTATACTCCCTCGCCCATGAAACTTCAACGGCTTATGCCTTATGTGATATATTAAGGCCCAGTCACTCACATGCACTAATACAGACTCATATGTCACAAGAAGGAAAATAAATCTTTTCCACACGCGATACTTGTGTGGGATGCTGGTGTAATGGTGGTGATGGTCTCATTTGGAGAGGAAAAGGGAGAGGAAGAGGGAGAGGGAGAGGGAGAGGGAGAGGAAGAGGTAGAGGAAGAAGAAGAGGGAGAGGGAGAGGGAGAGGAAGAGGAAGAGGGAGAGGGAGAGGGAGAGGAAGAGGGGGAGGGAGAGGGAGAGGAAGAGGAAGAGGGAGAGGAAGAGGGAGAGGGAGAGGAAGAGGGAGAGGAAGAGGGAGAGGAAGAGGGAGAGGGAGAGGGAGAGGGAGAGGGAGAGGGAGAGGAAGAGGGAGAGGAAGAGGGAGAGGAAGAGGAAGAGGGAGAGGGAGAGGGAGAGGGAGAGGAAGAGGGAGAGGAAGAGGAAGAGGGAGAGGGAGAGGGAGAGGGAGAGGAAGAGGAAGAGGGAGAGGGAGAGGGAGACGGAGAGGGAAAGGGAGAGGGAGAGGGAGAGGGAGAGGAAGAGGGAGAGGAAGAGGGAGAGGAAGAGGAAGAGGGAGAGGAAGAGGGAGAGGAAGAGGGAGAGGGAGAGGGAGAGGAAGAGGGAGAGGAAGAGGAAGAGAGAGTGACAGTGGTAGCGAGAGTGACAGTGGTAGAGAGAGTGACAGTGGTAGAGAGAGTGACAGTGGTAGAGAGAGTGACAGTGGTAGAGAGAGTGACAGTGGTAGAGAGAGTGACAGTGGTAGAGAGAGTGACAGTGGTAGAGAGAGTGACAGTGGTAGAGAGAGTGACAGTGGTAGAGAGAGTGACAGTGGTAGAGAGAGTGACAGTGGTAGAGAGAGTGACAGTGGTAGAGAGAGTGACAGTGGTAGAGAGAGTGACAGAGTGACAGAGTGACAGAGTGACAGAGTGACAGACAGACAGACAGACAGACAGACAGAGAGAGAGAGAGAGAGAGAGAGGGCAAGCTGCGTCATGTCCGAGCCCAGCAAATCACCATTGAGACACATGCGCACTTTCACGACCCCTCTGGGTCCTGCAGCTGTCTGCCTCAAGCCACTCTCCTCTCCGCTCTCACTCCGTACTCCTCTCCGCTCTCTCTCGTACCATTCTCTTTCTTACTCCGTTCGTTCTGTCGCCCTCTCCAGGGAACTCAACTATAAGGCACTCTCCCCATGCCCCGGCCTTTATCACCTCTTGGCTGTCAGTAGCTGCGTGCTCATTGGCTCGCTGCCCAGCTTCTCGGTGCGACTGGACATTATCATTCCCTGGCTTATCTCTTACCTCTATGCACGGTTGCAAGGCCTTGCTTTCGCCTTCCTCGGGAGAGGGGAGGATTTGCTTGTTTGCAGAGCTGTGTACAATCCATTGAAAGAAACACAGACAGATTCCATGGAGAGACTATTTAAAGGATTAATATGGGAGGAATGGTTGGGACCTTAGACACATTACGGAAGGTAGGGGTCACGTTTTATCTGCTTCTGAACACATTTCTGCAAATGTCGTATCGTTCTACACAGAAATCACACACTTATACGAGACATTTATTAATGAAATAACTATTATATCTTACTCCCATTACTTCTGGCAATTCCCACAGCAATATGCAAGTCCATTTGATTGTGTTCACATCACAAATTGTTAAAATGTAGTTTGTTTATCATCATTGTTTCCTCCGTCACCAAAGGTGAATGGAGGTTATGTTTTCACCCCTGTCTGTTTGTCTGTCTGTCCGTTTGTCCGTCCGTTTGTGAACAAAATATCTCTAAAAGTTGTGGATAGATTCGGACGAAATTTGGTAGAAATGTAGCGTATGTGACAAGGACGAAATGATTAGATTTTGGTGAAGATCCGGATTCGGTTCCGGCTACTAATATTTTAAAAGTGATTCTTCACCATTGGTAGATAGGGCCAAAAACGATACATAGCAGGATATCTCAAAAGTTACAGATGGATATGGACGAAAGTTAGTGGACCGGTTGGGTGTCTGACAAGGACCATTCAATTCGATTTTGGTGAAGATCTGAATATGGATTCGGATATGAGAATTATTTAAATTTCAAGTGATTTTTCAACCATTGGTAGATTTGGCCAAAAACGATACATAGCAGGATATCTCAAAAAGTTATGGATGGATTTGGACAAAACTTGTTGGACAGGTTGTGTGTGTGGCAAGGAAGAATCGATTCAATATTGGTGAAGATCTGAATATGGATTCGGATTTGAGAATTATTTAATTTTTAAGTGATTCTTCACCATTGGGAGATAGGGCCAAAAACGATACATAGCAGGATATCTCAAAAGTTACAGATGGATATGGACGAAAGTTAGTGGACCGGTTGGGTGTCTGACAAGGACCATTCAATTCGATTTTGGTGAAGATCTGAATATGGATTCGGATATGAGAATTATTTAAATTTCAAGTGATTCTTCAACCATTGGTAGATTTGGCCAAAAACGATACATAGCAGGATATCTCAAAAAGTTATGGATGGATTTGGACAAAACTTGTTGGACAGGTTGTGTGTGTGGCAAGGAAGAATCGATTCGATTTTGGTGAACATCCGGATCCGGATCCAGCTTGTAGAATGTTTTAAGCGATTCTTCACCATTGAGTGATATGTCTAACCAGGTGGAGGTGTGCTCTCTACTGAGTGCCGTTCTAGTAGTTCATTTTATCTTCACAAGTAGCCACAGCAAGTTCGTGGATAACTGGAAGCATGGTTCACAGCACGACTTGCTGATGGCTACATATAGTTGGAACGACAACCACTTTACAGTAATGAAAGATCAATAAATCAACTGTTATTAAAGACCACCAGTAAAGCTATAGTCACCCCAGCTTCACGATGCGCTGTCTATGAAGACCTGGCCCTTCGACTCGTAGCTCCACAGAACGCAACATCTCGGGGAGGAAGTTGATAAACTCAATCATAACGCTCATGTCTTCACCCATGTGAGCTTTCTGTGGACACTGCAGGAAGAGAGACAAACATCGTTTGACCGAATCAAATTCTCGTTGTGAAAGTGAATCGGACATCTGTGTATTTGGTGGAAAAGAAAATCCCTCCAGCTTCATCGCACCACGATCTGCAACTTGGGCTCACAGAGGCGGAAGGAATGATGTTGGGTAATGGGCTGCTTCGTCTGGACCACACGACCGGTCACGTAGCACGTCATGGTGCACAGATCTTTAAACAGGTGCAGGTATTCGTCGTGCGATATTGGCAAATGCACAGTGAGATCTGGGAACGGAATAAGGAGCCACAAACTTAATCATCCTCAACAACAATCGCAGTTAGAACATCGCATCATATTACAGTGCATCAATCCACGTTAAAATCACACCACACCGTGGTACAACACTGCACTTACCATGAAACAATGTGCAAATACCATGCTTTACTGCACCATATTGTTTACTGTACTACAGTGCACCGTACCCTACTGTATCACAAACACCAGTTCACTTCACCTTCTTTTGGCTTCAGCTTCACGAAGAACCGCTTCAGTTTACACTCGGCCTTCGTCACACCGGTATAGTAAGCTACAAGAAGCTGAACAGTGATGTTTACCTGGAGGTTTGGATGGGTCCAGGTGGTGAAGGTTAATGAGGGCAAAGGAAGAGGAGGAGAAAGACGAGAGAAACTGAGATTTTAAAGATAAAACAAGCAGACTTGTAATGACAAAGAAAAACAAGAAAGTAGTAAAGAAGTTTAACAAGAATTGGGTCACACTGTAAACCTGCCCGTTTAAAATCAGGAGTCACCTGGAAGGACCTAAACCTGGTTTCTGGAAATGCCACCACATGTCATGAATTGTCCCGAGTTGCTCTTTTACCCAAAGCTGTGAATTAAATAATGTACGATTAAGTGAATGGCTCCCTGTCTGCAGAATGTGGTAAATGAGTTTAAACCAATGTATTCTCCTCTCCGACGTATATCGAGAAGGATCAAAAACTCCAGGTGAGAAATTTTCCCCTAAATGTTTTGTTTTACATCGTTTTATGAAACCCACAACTTGTGGTGAAATAATGCCTGACCTGTCTTTCCTCGGCAGAAGTGTTGCACAGGTTCACATCCACGGTGAAGTCGGATCCTAGGACAGCTTGCTCATCGGTGGTGACCTTTATGGTGATGTCTGGCGGGCTGGTGGATTCCAAGATGGCGGCCTTTGATCCGTGCCGGCACGCCTGGTTCACTGCGCTCCACTCGGCCTCGGAACCTGCGGGATCACATGAGATGATTTAACTGAATCGGTCCGTTTTCATGGGCCTCGATGTTTCAGAGAGACAGAGACCTTTCCACCATATCGAGATGGTCATTCCTTGTTGCTCTCAAACGAGGGTCTTTAGGATATTTAACAAAGTTTTTACTCTAAAACATAGGTTTTCAAACATGGAGGTACTACAAATTTATCAGGGGGTTTGAGGACCTGATTGGTGAAGATTTTTTCCTAGTTTAATCAAAACTTCCTCTAGTTTCCTTCAGGACTGGTCTCTTATATATACCACCCCTGATATCAACTCCTAGCCTGGGAATTCTTCCACAGAAACCTGCTCTCTCTTACGCACAGATTAATCCCATCTTGTCATCAGTTATCCGACTGTGTGTGTACACACATATATATATATATATATATATATATATATATATATATATATATATATATATATATATATATATATATATATATATATATATATTGTTGGGGTTTTGAGAACCCTGCACTTTGTAAATTGTTGTAAATATACCCCTTTGTAAATAATTCTTTTTGTAAATACCTCCATTTCATTGGTAAGATCAAAGGTCGTCCCCTAGTTAGTCCACATCGCAACACGTAGCGAACCATAGGCCCTCTTCGTAGTTATTTCATTTTATGTGTTTCAGGTAAGGCTGTGTTTCCAATAGTTGACTCTACGTTGCATTAATCAAATAAGATAGGCCCCTTTCAATTCCCCAATCGCCTCACCCGCGTCTCCGCAAAGTAACAGCCAGGCAGTGTTCGCTGCCCTTTGGTTTGGCTCGTTTGATTTCCCGCAAGCCGCCATTGCCCATGTGCTCATCTCGGAGAAGAAGAAGGGAGGAGCCGCCGGATCACGGGCGTGGTATCAACTCGTCATTGGAGGTGGAGTCAGCCAACCCTGACCACCAACCAGCAGCGCGGTGAGCGAACCGGTAGGCGTGCCCTCGCAGCCCGCGGCTTGAGACGGCGACGAGCAATAAAAGCGACTGCGAGGGACTGCTTACGGAGAGGAGCGAGGGACTGCTTACGGAGAGGAGTGAGGGACTGCTTACGGAGAGGAGTGAGGGAGCACGTGAGTCGGTGGAGGGCCAGTTGAGTGAGTGGGACGAACGAGGTACGAGAGCCGGTGAGAAGGCAGGAGAGACGAGCTGCGCGGAGTTGCTGCAGAGCGCCACTGCCGTGTGAAACCGAATACGTGGAGCCGCCGGCTGCTCGCTTCCAGCCCGGAGCGTGGAGCTGGAGCGGACCTCTTTGCTGCGTATTCCCGCCCGAACTTTCCAGCCCTGCTGTTCTGCATGGACCCTTCTCCTTCGTCCAGCCATTCCTGCCTGCAATTTCCCTTTGTCGTGTAAGTCCGTGGTCTGTCCTGTGTGTTGTCTGGGGTCCAATAATTAAGACTGTTTTAAGGTTTGCACTGTGTCTTCTTCTTCTTCTGTATATTGCTTTCGTTTCTCCTTTGGTTTCTTTGGTTTTGTGTAAATAATTAATAAATACCTGTTCCTCATTATTCTTTGGTTTCATTCTCGTCCGATCGCTTTCGTGATATCTGTCAATTGAGTACCTGTGGGCGATTTTGGCCGAACCGCTTTTAATCGGGTTTAGTCCACTGATAACGGCTCGAACCGCGGATTGCTAAACCGCTCGGCAAATACCATCTTGTCCGTGGTTCGAGCGGTACTTGTCTCCCTGTTTTGCGGAGGGATTGATAAAGGTATTCGGGATAATACCTGGACCAATAACCCTGATCAATCCCACCCCGCAAAAGAGCGTTACAAGTACCAGGACCGGTCGGACAGCCAGCTTAACAGGACAAGGGGATTAACCCCCCCTTGCTAACGGGAGTGCCATCTCCCGGATCCGTAACAATATATATATATATATATGTCATCTTACTATAATTCACCAAATGTCTGTCCGTCCGTCCGTCTGTTCCAAGGTACCGCAAAAACGGCTGAACCGACCGCAACGAAATTTTGGGTGGGCAATCCTGGGACCCCGTGGAGTAAAATAGGCTATATTGTTTTTCCAATTTTTTTCCCAATTTCTCCAATTTCCAATTTTTCCCAATTTCCCAAATTTCCAATTTTTTTCCAATTTCAACTTTTCCAGTTTTTCCAAACACAATGGAATAATATTTACCGATATGAACAGTGATGTGGTTTTTATTGAAATTCTACAAATACTGTTTAGATTTTGATGATTTGCGTGTGATATGATTTAATGGATGTTTATATAAATCGTTTAAAATAAAAAAAGCCTTAAATTTCTGATATTTTGCCTTTTCATTTGGGCCTCCCAATTGAAGCCCCATAGGGCAGGTACCGTTGCTAGTTGATAAAATAACACTCCACCTTCAGAACAATCCTGTCCCACTACTTTCACATGACGTTTGTCCCTCAAATGCCGAGAATACCGGCACTTATAAGCTCCAAAGTTTCAATGACACATGTGCGCACACAACTACAGCACCCCCTATCTGGTTAAAGCTGAACCCTATACAAATCCATACGTTAACTCAGATGTCCTCTCAGCTTGATAGAAACCTATAGCTGTCCCTTCCACTGGCAGAGACTGGTGGATGTCCCTTCGACTCGGTATTGACTGAAAGCTGTTCTTCCTACTCGGTATATATCTCCTCTGCTCAGTAGAGACCAGTACAAAATGGCCAGCATGTTGTAGACTACGTGTCTGGCGGGCTGATGTGTTCGGCAAATAGGTCAAGAATGAGAGGACAAGAATGAGACAGAAATAAGAATATAAGGAGAAAGACAGAATGGGGGGAGACAGAGAGACACTGGGACACACACACACACACACACACACACACACACACACACACACACACACACACACACACACACACACAAGGCAGAACACTCAGATAATAGAAGACACTATAAAGAATGAACACCTGCAATGAGCTTACATTCGCAGATTCCACAAAGACTTCTCCGTCCCCTGAACCCTCGTGCAGCTGAGATACACCCCCTGCACTTTTACTCGATGATCGATAATGGTGTTTATGATGTTTACCCATTAGCCAAAGGCCAAATATGTTGTGTATAAATGGAACAAATGTTGATTTTTTCCATGACACACAACATGTGGCACATGACATGCACTGGCCACCTTTGACCCACATGGCATCAAAACACGTTCCAAAAAACAACTCGGTAAAAGTTGGACAGTGTGCCCACAGTCACGAGTACGTAAGACAACGACAAAACTTCGCCGCATGTAAAAACGAGTCAAACATCGAGAAACAATTTGACGTTTGTTTAGGCCACAAGGACCGATCGTCACCTTCAGGATGCTTGTACTGCTCAGTAATATCTTGCCGACGGTTGGATCCCACGGCCTTGGTACTGATCCTGTGACCAACGGCGTGCCGCTCCACATTGAGCTGCTCCAAAGCTCCATTTTCCTTGCGCATCCAGAATACGCGGTCACCGTTTACCTACCGCACAGTTCCTCGTTACGTCACTCCTCGACGACAGACAAATCGTTCAAGGCCAGATCGACCAGTTCTATCCAACACTATTCCCCTCATGTGTCTCAATTCAAAATGCAATTCAATTTCACATTACAGCTTCCTGTTCCACGCCGGTACACACACTAGTCCACACCTCAGCAAACACAAATGGTGTATCATAGGGTAGGTACACCATGCCGTTCTTGATGGCATTCAGAGATGTTGGTCCACACCGGTACATCCCTTGGATAAAGAGGGAAGAGTTAGTATAGTCGGTGGTGTTAAAAAAACAAACAAACAAAAACACATGGTCGATGCGATTCGACAAAACAAAGTAGCAACTTCTTATGGGAAAACCTCACATGGTGTTTGCCAGGAAAACAAAACATCTTGCTATTGTGCATGTCCTTGACATTTTGTCTACGGAATTTTAGAGCGATTGATAAGGCACATGGAGTGGGGTGAGAAGAGGGAATAATGGTGGAGACAGCTTTGTGGGTCATCTCACCGACGCTGGTTTCTTGCGGAGTGGCGTCGATGGCTTGCCAGCCCCCAAAGCCTATAGGGAGGTCAGGGCGCTCCATCCAGCAGTCATTCCATACGTGGAAGTTCCTGAGAGGACAAGAATGAGACAGAAATAAGAATATAAGGAGAAAGACAGAATGGGGGGAGACAGAGAGACACTGACACACACACACACACACACACACACACACACACACACACACACACACACACACACACACACACACACACACACACCAGGCAGAAACACCCAGATAATAGAAGACACAATAAAGAATGAATATATCGAACAAGATCCGAGTGTGTGTGTGTGTGTGTGTTTGTGAATATATCGAACATTCTTTGTGAAGAATGAATATATCGAACAAGATCCGAGAGAAGCATTTGATCACCAGATCGAGTCTTCGTTGAGATCTTCAATAGGTTTGTAATCCTCATCGAAGTACTTGTCGACGGTGAGGCTGCTGTCGGTGTCGTGCGCGGATTCAAAGTTGCTTATACTTCGGCAAGGTATGCCCAGGCAACGCATTACTGTTCACATCACCAACGCACAGAAGTGTCAGAAAAGGGTTGTTTTATTCTTTCAAATGTTTGGAAAAAAAACATTTTCAACAAGTGGAAATTACAGGAGAAGGGTAGGAAGTACATCAAGGTCGTTACCAGGGAGGGAGTAAAAGTGAATCACAATGAGTCTACCTGTCACATGGAGACAGGACCAGGTGGGGCAGGCAGACTATCCCACCCCAAAGTAGATCCCACCCTGAAGTGACGTGGCAAATTAATGAACCTGCTGGGTTTTTTTTTAATGATAATCCAATAGTGATGTGGAGCTTTGCTTTGTGAAGACTATAATTAAAATCCATTAACACTGCTGCTCGTCAGCTGGGTTTGAATCCACAACCGCCTGGATTCCCAATCCGCCATATCAGCTGCGTTCGTTCCTCGAATTGATACGTTTTTTGCACTAATGTCGTCACCTGTTGAGATTGTTATTCGTGGCCCATTTGCACGATAGGTAGTGAACGGACTCATCATGGTCATGGCATCTGAGCCATCTAGCCTGGAATGGAATCTCAGCGCAGCCACAAACTGTCATCCCGGTGTTTCGCAGGCAGGGCGCACCATCACCTTCGGATGGACGTTAAACTGGGCATCACACCTGTTAGCATTAGTTGGTGGAGGTAAAAGATCCCACTGTGTCCACAAAGAGTCGGTGAGCCATGGCCGGCACCGTGGAATAAATCGCAATTTCGTCCCCTAACCTACAGGGGGCACTGCATCAGCGGGACTGCTGCGCCCCCAACCAATCATGCAAATCACAGCCTTGTGCTGCATACAAAAGAAGAAGAAGACTGGTCGCACATATTGAACAATTTTCCTCCACTTAAGATCCGAGATCTGCAGTTTGCAAAGACTTCCATGAGCTGTCTGTGCAAATTGCCCCTCAGAGTGGAAATGGACCAATAAGACAGATCTGTGTCCAAACTTACTTGTTGTTATTTCATACATTTTCCTGCCAAGCTATTCTCTGACCCATCATGCACTTGGAAAAACAACATTTATTTAATTTAATGATTGACACCAAGTATACACTGACCTTCACACCTGATCAGTTAGTAATCGTTGGCACAAAAATCCAAGCGGATACAAACCCAAAGGGTCTTTAGGAAGTGGAATTAATCAGGAAAGTAATCGTTAACTAGATGGTATTCATAGAATAGTCAACTTTTTGCAAGGCAACTCAACTGTTTTTGAAGGTTTTTTTTGGGGGGGGGGGGGGATCCAATATGGCTGCCAGACCACGTGAGCGATGACATCATAAATTTACATTCTCTAATATAATTGTGTAGATCATGCTCAAGAAATTTCAAACTGATCAGACGAAGCGTTGTCCCTGTAAAATTATGACGTCATAATTAAGGCACCAATGACGTCATCGTTAATAGCACTTTTCCCCCATGTGGAGTTCTTTATAATGAGCCATGTTTCAGGTTTTTCCAGGGAGCAGTTTCGGAGATATAGAGGTGCAACATTTTTCGGTTTTCCAAGATGGCGCCTGTACCATGCCACTTATGACGTTATAATCATCATTACAATATTCTACAGGAGGAGGCACTCCTATGGTGAAAATTTCGTGACCATCAGACAAACGGTTGCAGAGAAAAAAAAATCAGACTGATCAGATCAAGCGTTGCACTTTATCGAATTATGACGTCATGATGAAGGTACCGATGACATCATCATTAACATATCTTATTCCCCATGGGAAGTACCTGACAACGCACCATGTTTAAATCTTTTCCATGGCGCGATTTCGGAGATAGAGAGGTGCGAAGTTTTTCCAAGCTGGTGTCCGTACCACATGACCTATGACATCATAATTATGAATAGACAATCGTACAGGTGGAGGCGCTCCTATGGTGAAAATTTCGTTTTCATTGGACCAACGGTTTCC
Source organism: Myxine glutinosa (assembly GCF_964187855.1). Lineage (NCBI taxonomy): Eukaryota > Metazoa > Chordata > Myxini > Myxiniformes > Myxinidae > Myxine > Myxine glutinosa. The sequence goes on along the minus strand of NC_136265.1, from coordinate 126,091,117 downwards.
GAGAAAATGAATTTTAAAAATGCAGACACATACGTGCGCACACGATCGCTTAACCCTGTTTTCGCTTCGTGAGCGCAGGGTAATAAAGTTCGAACATCACCTGTTTGGTTATAAAGATATATCTTGTGGGTTGATCCGAGGCTATTCTGGATGGCCGACCCTCACTCACCTGTGGTGACGACAGCAGAGAACACCCAGCACTGTCCGTAGCGCACAGGACGCTTCGTCTCGTTGTACTGGCGCAGGATTTCCACGCTCCCGTTCCATGCTGATGGGGATGTGCCACCCCCGTAGTCCTCGGACCAGTTACCCACCAGCACCCCACTATCGTCTTGGCTATTGATCTGCAGGGTGCAGATCGGTTAATTCGCTGGGAAGATAAACACATTTTGGGGTTTCATTTCCACAATAGTTTTGCCCACAAAGAGCCTGGACAGGTATAAAGTGTTTTATATCTACCCAGGATCGTGGCGCAACTCTAAACTGCCATGCTGGTGTGGAAAGTTTGGGTATTTATCATGAAGGGAAACTTGGGAAAGGAACTGGTTATTGCACCAGGTTTACTGATGCCAACGTACCATGGCTGAGACCACTCTGGTGACACTGATAGGGTTGTTACGTCCAGTCGTGGGCATTTTGGCTCGATCAAGCAACTCAAAGCAGGCTTGGAGCACACCCTCCTCAAACTGCACACACGCAAATTGCACACCGTCCTCAAACTGCACACACACAAATTGCACACCATCCACAAACTGCACACTGTCCTCAAACTGCACACTGTCCTCAAACTGCACACCTGCAAATTGCACACCGTCAAGCTGCACACACGCAAATTGCACACCCTCCTCAAACTGCACACGCAAATTGCACACCCTCCTCAAACTGTACCTCCTTTATCAACTACGCACACCTGAATTGCACACCCCTTTCCAAACTACATACTCTCAAGTTACATATCTTCCTCAAAACAGTGTACACACGCGCACGCACACACACACACACACACACACACACACACACACACACACACACACACACGCACGCACGCACACACACACACACAGAGCTCCACAAAATTGCTGAACTTGCGTCCACGTACGCACCTGCCCAAAGTTCCAGGTCCGACTTTGTATGTTGTTTTTGGTGCCAACGTAGACAAAGCCGAGCTCATTCAGTACGTATTCTTTCTTTTCCTGTTCTCCATCCATGTACACTTGGTCATCTGGCAGGCACAAACACGTGTTGGTGTTCCCAGTCGGTGAGCATTTTTTTTTTTTTTTTTTTTTTTTTTTTTTTTTGTATACAAGGTCGAGGCTCGTGAAAGAGCGAACATTAATCACACAGAAAGACAAACCGACACATAAAACATATAACATAGGGAGCGGTAGACAAGATGGGGAGAGAGGGGGAAGGACACAAACACAACATTTGAGAGCAGGGACCGAGAGACATGGAGACATCGAGAGATCTGAGAGAGGGCGAGGGCTTTAGGGGGGGGGGGGGCGTGGGAAGGGGGCGGTGGGAGAGGTATAAAACATATGGACACTGCCAGGACTTCCAGGAAAGAAGTTGGAATTTCAAACAAGGTGGATCTGGGGTGAATTAGCGGGGGTAGAAAAGATCAAGGTTTTGGATGGGGGAAGATAAGAGATGGTGGTGAACAGCTGTTTTAAAGACCTGGAGGGAGGAGTGGGATTGAAGGGAGTGAGGGAGTTTGTTCCAGAGGCGAGAGAAAAGAGGAATGAAAGAGTGAAGGTGAGCAGAGAGCCGAGATTTCGGCAGTTTAACCATCAGAGGGTTGCTGGTAGATCTTGTGCGACCTGTAGGAATATTTGGGGGACAGAGCACAGAGAGAGCTGGGGGTGCAAGGCCGGAGAGGAGTCGGTAGAAGACAGAAAGACCACCTACCTGCCTGCGGTGAGTGAGTGAAAGGCCCTCAGAGATAGCTTCATCGCGGGAGATTCCAATAATTCTGAAAGCTTTGGTTTCAACAGCGTGAAGCCGAGCTAGGTGTGAGGCAGGAGCACCGGCCCATAGGGGAGAACAGTATTCCATTGAGCTGCGGATGAAAGCCTTGTATGTGGTGAGGAGCTCAGGTGTGCCGAGGAAGGACTTCGCACGACGGAGGATGCCCAGTCGGCGACTGGCTTTGGAGGCCAGCTTGGAAATGTGGTTTTCCCAAGAAAGATCATGGCAGATAGTGAGACCCAAAATCTTGAGCGACAGAACTTCTTGGAGAGGATTGTTGAGAAAGTAGATGGGAGGGTTGTCCAGTCGATCTTTTCGGAGAGACATAGTAAGAGTGTGAGATTTGTCAGGATTGAAAGACATGTTCCACTTGTTTGACCAGTCTGTGATTTTGTCCAGGTCTTCAGAGAGTGAGGAGGCAGCAGACTGCCGATCTGAGGGAAGAGGAATGGAGCGGCAGAGAGTGGAGTCATCAGCAAAGAGATAGAGAGGATTTTCGAGAGAGTCAGAGAGATCATTGATGAAGACCAGAAAAAGCACGGGGCCCAGAACACTGCCTTGGGGAACTCCAGCCTGAACAGGAAGAGGAGATGAGAGAAACCCATTCAGGGCCACACGTTGACGACGACTAGAGAGGAAGTCCGCCAGCCATGCGTGGAGATTTCCATGGATACCAAAGGAGGAGAGTTTGGTGAGCAGAGCGGGGTGCCAGACCGTGTCGAAGGCACGTGATATGTCGAGGGAGACAGCTCTAATTTCCTGCTTGGCATTGAGGACCTCCATCCATTGTTGAGACAGCAGAAGCAGCATGTCCAGAGTAGAGTGACCTGGTCTGAAACCAAATTGATGATCAGAGATCAAGCCATTGGAGAAGAGGAAAGATTTCATATCCGAAGCAATGATGGATTCCATGACTTTGCTGATAATTGGGAGAAGGCTGATTGGTCTGTAGTTGCTAGGATCTGTTTTTGCACCTTTTTTGTGCAAAGCGGTGATGTTGGCTGATTTCCAAGCAGATGGCAGTTGACCTTGAGCAAAAGAGAGGGTGAAGAGAACAGAGAGAGGGTGAGATAGAGCAGCAGAGCAGGATTTTAGGACCCGTGGGCTGATGCCGTCGGGTCCAGTTGCAGAATCAGAGTCCAGGGTTGACAGAAACTTTTCCACCTTGTCAGGAGGAAAGGACACGGAGTCCAGGAGCAGCAGGGTACGACTGGGTATGGTGGGTACAGAGAGGGATGGGTTTGGGACACAAGATTTAGAGGCAAACACAGAGTTGAGGCATTCAGCTTTTTCACGTGCGGAGTCAGCTGTGTAGCCGTTTGAGGTAAGGGAGGGGATGGAGGGGGAACAAACACCAGAAACGGATTTGACCAGACGCCACCAGGATTTGGAAGAGGGAGACAGATAAGAGAGTTCGGTCTTGAGAACGGAGAGATATTGTTTCCTGGCTCTCCTGAGGGTGGACACACACTTGTTTCGGGCTTTGTGAAAGGAAATGAGATTTCCTTCCGTTGGATTTGCTTTCCAGGAGACGAAGGCAAGTTGTTTCTGGGCAACAGCCTCACCACAAGATTCCGTGTACCATGGACGGGAGGAAGGGTAAGACAACTGAAGACGAGATGGGATAAATCTGTGCATGAGAGAGAGCAATTTACTTTGGAAGAATTCCCAGGATGAGTTGATGTCAGAGGTGGTAGAAATGGGAGACCAGTCCAGATGATTGATGGCTGCTTGAAGACCGTGCCAGTTGGCCTGAGTGAAATGCCAGACTCGTCGACGCTGAGCAGGCTCCCTGAGGATGGTCAGAGAGATGTCCACTTTAACAAGGACATGATCAGATGATCCGATCGGAGCAGAAGAAGAGCAGCAGACATTTTCAGGGAAGTTAGTCATAACCAAGTCCAGAAGAGAAGATGTTCCGTTGACTGAGATCCGGGTCGGGAAATTGACAGATTGTGTCAGTCCCAGTGAGTCGCAGAAGTCCTTTGCTGAGGAGCCATGGCTGGTGAGAGAGGTACCCACACCCAGCCAACTGGCATGATGACAGTTGAAATCACCACATATGAGGAAGAGAGAGTTGGGATGAGTAGATAGAAGTTGGTCCATATCATCAGACAGCGAGATGTAGATGGAGTCATCACTGTTTGGTGGACGGTACAACACACATATGAACAAGAGGTGGGAGCGAAGGGGAAGCCGTAGCCAGAGGTATTCCTGGGGGTGAGGTGGAGAGAGTGCAGTGCAGGGCGAGTGAGGAAGAGAGTTTTTGATAAAGATAGCAACCCCGCCTCCAGGACGAGGCTCAGGTCTATCATACCGGAGGAGGGAGTAGCCCGGGAGAGATACTATGGAATCAGAGACATCATAAAGGACGGGGGACCACCCTGTTTCACACCATAAGGGCAGTGAGCAAAGATCACTCAGAACAAATAGATCTTTCCGCAAGTACTTGTTTAGGTATTGGTATCTAACTATTTTTCCTTGTTTTTATAACAGATTCTTCACCGAGCAGTGACCGTTATTAAGGGATATTCATCATCATCAATGTTCTTGAGTGACAAACTCAAGCATAGCCTGTTCTTGAGCTGTTTTCTCTGTCCATCCTGCATAGCCTGTTCTTGACCCTGTTTTCTCTGTCCATCCTGCATAGCCTGTTCTTGACCCTGTTTTCTCTGTCCATCCTGCATAGCCTGTTCTTGACCCTGTTTTCTCTGTCCATCCTGCATAGCCTGTTCTTGAGCTGTTTTCTCTGTCCATCCTGCATAGCCTGTTCTTGAGCTGTTTTCTCCGTCCATTCTGCATAGCCTGTTCTTGAGCTGTTTTCTCTGTCCATCCTGCATAGCCTGTTCTTGACCCTGTTTTCTCTGTCCATCCTGCATAGCCTGTTCTTGACCCTGTTTTCTCTGTCCATCCTGCATAGCCTGTTCTTGACCTGTTTTCTCTGTCCATCCTGCATAGCCTGTTCTTGACCCTGTTTTCTCTGTCCATCCTGCATAGCCTGTTCTTGACCCTGTTTTCTCTGTCCATCCTGCATAGCCTGTTCTTGACCCTGTTTTCTCTGTCCATCCTGCATAGCCTGTTCTTGAGCTGTTTTCTCTGTCCATCCTGCATAGCCTGTTCTTGAGCTGTTTTCTCCGTCCATTCTGCATAGCCTGTTCTTGACCCTGTTTTCTCTGTCCATCCTGCATAGCCTGTTCTTGAGCTGTTTTCTCCATCCATTCTGCATAGCCTGTTCTTGACCCTGTTTTCTCTGTCCATCCTGCATAGCCTGTTCTTGACCTGTTTTCTCTGTCCATCCTGCATAGCCTGTTCTTGACCCTGTTTTCTCTGTCCATCCTGCATAGCCTGTTCTTGACCTGTTTTCTCTGTCCATCCTGCATAGCCTGTTCTTGACCCTGTTTTCTCTGTCCATCCTGCATAGCCTGTTCTTGACCCTGTTTTCTCTGTCCATCCTGCATAGCCTGTTCTTGAGCTGTTTTCTCCGTCCATTCTGCATAGCCTGTTCTTGAGCTGTTTTCTCTGTCCATCCTGCATAGCCTGTTCTTGACCCTGTTTTCTCTGTCCATCCTGCATAGCCTGTTCTTGACCCTGTTTTCTCTGTCCATCCTGCATAGCCTGTTCTTGACCTGTTTTCTCTGTCCATCCTGCATAGCCTGTTCTTGACCCTGTTTTCTCTGTCCATCCTGCATAGCCTGTTCTTGACCCTGTTTTCTCTGTCCATCCTGCATAGCCTGTTCTTGACCCTGTTTTCTCTGTCCATCCTGCATAGCCTGTTCTTGAGCTGTTTTCTCTGTCTATCCTGCATAGCCTGTTCTTGAGCTGTTTTCTCCGTCCATTCTGCATAGCCTGTTCTTGACCCTGTTTTCTCTGTCCATCCTGCATAGCCTGTTCTTGAGCTGTTTTCTCCGTCCATTCTGCATAGCCTGTTCTTGACCCTGTTTTCTCTGTCCATCCTGCATAGCCTGTTCTTGACCTGTTTTCTCTGTCCATCCTGCATAGCCTGTTCTTGACCCTGTTTTCTCTGTCCATCCTGCATAGCCTGTTCTTGACCCTGTTTTCTCTGTCCATCCTGCATAGCCTGTTCTTGACCCTGTTTTCTCTGTCCATCCTGCATAGCCTGTTCTTGACCATGTTTTCTCTGTCCATCCTGCATAGCCTGTTCTTGACCCTGTTTTCTCTGTCCATCCTGCATAGCCTGTTCTTGAGCTGTTTTCTCCGTCCATTCTGCATAGCCTGTTCTTGAGCTGTTTTCTCTGTCCATCCTGCATAGCCTGTTCTTGAGCTGTTTTCTCTGTCCATCCTGCATAGCCTGTTCTTGAGCTGTTTTCTCCGTCCATTCTGCATAGCCTGTTCTTGAGCTGTTTTCTCTGTCCATCCTGCATAGCCTGTTCTTGACCCTGTTTTCTCTGTCCATCCTGCATAGCCTGTTCTTGACCCTGTTTTCTCTGTCCATCCTGCATAGCCTGTTCTTGACCCTGTTTTCTCTGTCCATCCTGCATAGCCTGTTCTTGACCATGTTTTCTCTGTCCATCCTGCATAGCCTGTTCTTGACCATGTTTTCTCTGTCCATCCTGCATAGCCTGTTCTTGACCCTGTTTTCTCTGTCCATCCTGCATAGCATGTTCTTGAGCTGTTTTCTCCATCCATTCTGCATAGCCTGTTCTTGAGCTGTTTTCTCTGTCCATCCTGCATAGCCTGTTCTTGACCCTGTTTTCTCTGTCCATCCTGCATAGCCTGTTCTTGACCCTGTTTTCTCTGTCCATCCTGCATAGCCTGTTCTTGAGCTGTTTTCTCTGTCCATCCTGCATAGCCTGTTCTTGACCATGTTTTCTCTGTCCATCCTGCATAGCCTGTTCTTGACCCTGTTTTCTCTGTCCATCCTGCATAGCCTGTTCTTGACCATGTTTTCTCTGTCCATCCTGCATAGCCTGTTCTTGACCATGTTTTCTCTGTCCATCCTGCATAGCCTGTTCTTGACCCTGTTTTCTCTGTCCATCCTGCATAGCATGTTCTTGAGCTGTTTTCTCCGTCCATTCTGCATAGCCTGTTCTTGAGCTGTTTTCTCTGTCCATCCTGCATAGCCTGTTCTTGACCCTGTTTTCTCTGTCCATTCTGCATAGCCTGTTCTTGACCCTGTTTTCTCTGTCCATCCTGCATAGCCTGTTCTTGACCCTGTTTTCTCTGTCCATCCTGCATAGCCTGTTCTTGACCCTGTTTTCTCTGTCCATCCTGCATAGCCTGTTCTTGACCCTGTTTTCTCTGTCCATCCTGCATAGCCTGTTCTTGACCCTGTTTTCTCTGTCCATCCTGCATAGCCTGTGCTTGACCCTGTTTTCTCTGTCCATCCTGCATAGCCTGTGCTTGACCCTGTTTTCTCTGTCCATCCTGCACAGACTCTTGACAGAGCGTTGGTGCTACCAAAGCAGTCTCTGGCCATGGGTTCTGGTGGGTGGTTTGCCGTTGCATTCCCGGTGGTCAGTCAGGGAAGGAATTTGCAACTTGTTCAACGGGCTGTAAATAATTCAAGTCCTTGCAAAAAAGGTCGAGGGATCTTTAGTGAATTTGTGTGACCTGTGTCTGAACCGCCATATCATACTCTGGGTGGAAAGTTTGTATAACTAGACCGTCCTCAGCAGGTGAGGGTGAATTCTCATGGCAGGTGAGGGTGTTTATCGAAGTTATCAATCTTGAATGCTGGTGATCCACAAGGTGGTGTATTGTCACCTCTACTGTTCAGTCTGTACACCAAAGGATGTGTGGCCCTCAAATAAGTTTGTAACTGTATTAAGTACGCACTCTGAATCACGTTTTTCTCTTACTTTTGTCTTACTCTGAATGTGCGCAAAACTAGAGATGATTTTGGACTTTCGGAAAGGTCACAATCATGAGCCGGTAACCCAAAATGGTGATAAGGTGCAAATTGTTAACAAATTCAAACACCTGGGCACCATTATTGATAACATGGTAACTTTTGATGGACATACTGATGCTGTGGACACGAAATCAATGGAAAGATTGTATCTTCTCAGGAAGTTGATTTAGTTTGGTGTTTGCTCACACGTCACACGGATGTTGACCAATTCCTTGCTGATCAGTGTTTTGTCATTTAATTTTGTTTCCTGGTATAGTTATCGACTACCTGTGCGGATCAAGTCCAGACTGAGAAAGGTCATTACACTGGCATCTGGTGTGGGACTGTGGGTGGCCCTACAGCTAGTATGGAGTCTCTATATCTGTGAGCGTTGGAAAAGAGGTCGATGCATGTTTGTACCGATGAATGTCGTTACTTGAACGGTCTTTTTGCAAAAACGCCATCAGGGAGACGCTGTTCTTCTACGCTCATGAAGAAGAATAGTTTTAGAAGTTATTTATACCATGTACAATAATTCAAGTGTTAAATTCAAATTTCTTGCCATTTTGCTGTTTGGTCCATCTTACATATCTTACTTGTTATTATCCCGTCCCCTGTACAGCAGAACACGGGGTTTTGTAATCACTTCTGTGTGTATGTGTGTGTGTGTGTGTCTGTCTGTCTGTCTGTCTGTCTGTGTGTGTGTGTGTGTGTGTGTGTCTGTGTCTGTGTGTGTGTGTGTGTGTGTGTGTCTGTGTGCGTGTGTCTGTGTGTCTGTGTCTGTGTGTGTGTCTGTCTGTCTGTCTGTGTCTGTGTCTGTGTGTGTGTCTCTCTGTGTGTGTGTGTGTGTGTGTGTGTGTGTGTGTGTGTGTGTGTGTGTGTGTCTGTGTGTGTGTCTGTGTGTGTGTCTGTGTGTGTGTCTGTGTGTGTCTGCCTGTGTGTGTGTGTGTGTGTGTGTGTGTGTGTGTGTGTGTGTGTGTGTGTGTCTGTGTGTGTGCATGTGTCTGTGTCTCTGTGTGTGTGTGTGTGTCTTTCTGTCTGTCTGTCTCTGTCTGTCTGTGTGTGTGTCTCTGTGTGTGTGTCTGTGTCTGTGTGTGTCTGTGTGTGTCTGTCTGTCTGTCTGTGTCTGTGTCTGTGTCTGTGTCTGTGTCTGTGTGTGTGTGTGTCCGGGCTGTAACTTTTTCACCATTTGAGTTTTGTCATCAAATTTTCACCAAAGCTTTATTACGATAATACGGAGAAGGCAAAGTAATAATTTCGTCAAAAGGTCAAAGGTCAGTGTCATATAAAATAATCAATTTTCATCCAATTGCCCTGAAATTTCAATTTATCATTTGAGTATTGTCATCAAATTTTCACCAAAGCTTTACTATGATAGGAAGACAAATTCATAACTTTGTCAAAATGTCAAAAGGTTAAAGGTCAGTGTCACCTGTAATCATCAAATTTCATCCAATTGACCTGAAATTTCTATTTAATATTTGAGTTTTGTCATCGAATTTTCACCAAAGCTTTATTATGAGAATATGCAGAAGGAAAATTAATAATTTGGTCAAAAGGTCAAAAGTCATCATCACATAAAATCGTCAATTTTCATCCGATTGACCTGAAATTTAAAGAATTTGCATATTTGGTCACTGAATTGGTTCACCAATCAAAAGCTAGAAGCTGATTTTTTTTTTTAGATCTAAAGCTCAAAGGTCATGGCTCATAAATTAATCAGTTTTCATTTTGTATTTTTAAAAGTGTTTTTGTTATTTTAAGCATACTGAAGAAGAAGAAGACTACTGATGACAAACAGATGCGGACAGGCTTTGCATTTTCACATGCTTTCTAGTTGTTATTCCTTTTGATGTTTTATGTTTCTATATGATGTTTTGAATTCACTGTCATTGAAGAGGAATTCCCATGAATAAGGTACAATAAAGATTATTATTATTATCATTATTACTCCCGCCAGGGAGTAATGCATTCGATCGTGTCCGTGTGTGTGTCCGTGTGTGTGTTCGTGAACAAGATATCTGGAAAAGTTCTGAACGGATGTGGATGAAAGTTGGTGGGATGATTGCCCTTGGGATAAGGAAGAATTGATTAGTTTTTGGTGAAGCTCAGGATATTATTCCGGATCCAGGAATTTTTTGAAGGATTGTTTACCATTGGAAGATAGTGCTCTTTTTTTTTTTTAACATTATCTTCTATATTTAACATTGTGATATGAAAATAGTTTTCATATTTGTTGTAAATGTAGTTTAAACTCGTGGTTATGCGTTAGAGCGGTGTATTTTGTTAGCAGCGTTGTCTTCAAGGTTCTTTTTTTTTCTTTCTAATAAAGACATATTCTGTCATTTTAAAACCACCAAAGTATGTATTCGGTTTCCCCGTTTCATAAAATGTATCGTTTTATACGTATAATGCTTTAAAACTGTTTTTTTCTTTTTTTCTTTTTTTACCTCAGAAGAGATATCAACGACAACATTTACCTCAGCGAATGTCAATCGCGGTGTCAGTATTTGATGAACTTATAAAGACTTAGGTGAGTTATAAGTGTGACCAGCATGTGCACGGGATTCTTCCCAGAAGAATGAGTGGTCGCATTAGCTTGTACGACTTAAAATGAGCGAGTTTTGTTTTCACGTTTGGGCCAGTTTTACATGTTGTATCCTCAAGGAATGAAACGAACGTTTTTCCTGGCTTACAATTTTATTTGAAGTCACACATGCCTCAAAATACACTCACCTATATGGAATTGAACGCTGAATCCGAAAATGTAAGTGAAATTGCCTTGTTTTTTTTAACATTATCTTCTACTAGGGCATGCCCGTACTATATCTATATCTAAAATTATATCCCCCCCCTCTATTTACATGAAATGGTTTGGTCCAAAGCGAACGGCTTGCGAGTGGTGACAATCCCCCCCCCCTCTATTTACATGCAATGGTTTGGTCCAAAGCGAACGGCTTCCGGAGTTTGGTAAAGAAATCGCCATCGCGTGCACAAACGCGCAGGAAAGCGAATGAATCGCAAATTCGTTTTTATTAGTTGTAAAACATAGTTTAACGCCAACATAGTTTGCAAACGTGAAATAAATGAATACGCTCTCAAATGTGCCATCCGAGGCAGAGTGTGCCCGCCACGTTCGGCACACGCGATCGTTCGCTGCTCTCTGATTGGTTGAATCGTTTTTTGGACATAGCTCGGTAAGTAATTGTCCGATTAATATGAAACCTTGAAAAGGCACATCCTCGGGTCCCCAGCAATATACCTGGCAAGTTAAAAGTATATCGGACCCGTGGTTGTCGAGAAACAGCGGTCACAGACAAACAGACGTACAAACGTACAGACAGAGATTACTGGAATTATAGATAGATATATTCTAAATATATATCTGTGCAGTGTCTGTCTTGTGTTGTCACTGAACTACTTCCTCAAACTTTTGTGAAATCGTACTATTCCAACTTGACCCACGGCGGGAGTATGCGCTGTACTGAGTGGCGTTCTAGTTATTACCTCCGCCACCAAAGGTGGATGAAGGTTATGTTTTCACCCCTGTCTGTTTGTCTGTCTGTCTGTCTGTCTGTCTGTCTGTTTGTCCGTCCGTTTGTGAACAAAATATCTCAAAGAGTTGTGGACGGATTCGCACGAAATTTGGCAGAGATGTAGCGTATGTGACAAGGACGAAATGATCAGATTTTGGTGAAGATCCGGATTCGGATCCGGCTACTAGAATTTTTAAAAGTTATTCTTCACCATTGGGAGATCGGGCCAAAAACGATATATAGCAGGATATCTCAAAAAGTTACGGCCGGATTTGGACGAAACTTGGTGGACCGGTTGGGTGTGTGACAAGGACAAATAGATTCGATTTTAGTGAAGATCTGGATCTGGATCCAGCTCGTAGCATTTTTCAAGTGATTCTTCACCATTGAGTGATATGGCCAAAAACGATACATTGCGGGATATCTCAAATAGTTATGGACAGATTTGGACGAAACTTGGTGGAGAGGTTGTGTGTGTGACAAGGACGGATCGATTCGATTTTGGTGAATATCTGAATATGGATTCGGATTTGAGAATTATTTAATATTTCAAGTGAATTCTTCACCATTGGGAGATAGGGCCAAAAACGATACATAGCAGGATATCTCAAAAAGTTATGGATGGATTTGGACGAAACTTGTTGGACCGGTTGGGTGTCTGACAAGGAACAATCTATTCGATTTTGGTGAAGATCTGAATATGGATTCGGATATGAGAATTATTTAATTTTTTAAGTGATTTTTCACTATTGAGTGATATGGCCAACCAGGTGGAGGTATGCTCTCTGAGTGTTGTTCCAGCTCCTCCTGCTATGCTTCACACACAAATGTCAGAGAAGGGAATCTGTGATATTTTGTACCCCCATTAATCACAACCCACCTCCTTTACTTGCAGGTTTTCTACCATCCTCGCTCCCCTCTTTACCTGTTTGTTCATTCCTTTTCTGATCGTATCAAACTGTTGCCCTACCATCAATGCAAATCACAGACATCATGGCCAGAAATGTCTCGTGAGACCGTGTGGGTGGAGGAACCAGTTCCTTATCGCAGAGTCGACACATTTTACATGTGAGAGTTTTGGAAGAGCTCGAGCTTGTTGAATCGTGTCGAAAGATGCTATTCCTCCTGGATCTTCGGTGTGGATCTGCACAGAATGGATGTATTTGTTCGCAATGTTGATGCATTTGCTCTGAATCTTACCTTTGCACCACGGATTGAAGAGGATGTACAGGTGAGCGGTTGCCGGTGGATTTCCAGTCTCTTGGACATTGCCCGGTCCACCGACGGCCAGCTCGTAGCGTCCGACCACACAGTCCGGAGGCGATGACAGGGTAAGTGTGAGGTCTCGACCATTTGACTCCTTCACGCAGACTCCCCATGAACGAGGTTGAAGTGAAGAGGACAGCTCCAGTCGCATGTCCGTGCCTTTGTTCACGTGTGGTCGCTTGCCTTTCAGGTAAATTCGGGGAGGAAGAAAAGCGCACAGGTCATGTGGATTGTAAAATTAAGTGTCTGGTTCCTTACAAAGATAGAAAAGAAAACATGTACGGTATCGCCGAAGGTCACTCGGTCCATCAAGCATGGGTTCACTTTATGAAGGCTTTCCTGCCACCTCATTGGATACCTGTGGTCAGTCGGAGGTAGACCGAGTCCTCATCAGGGATGAAAGGCCGAGATAGTTCCAGGCACATATCAAACGGTTGTCCGCGCCGCACCACGTCATGTGGACCCTCGTACTCGTCCGTATGATGGTCAACACCATTCTTTCTGCTCAAGCACTTGACACTGGTTACAGACACTGCTTCCGACTGAGCTGGAACAACCACAACCACGTGCGGTTATGCAAATCATTAGTACTAGCTGGAAGCCCATGGTAAAAATACCGTGATCGAAGAATAACAATCAAAGGAAGCCTTTAATTCTTGCGCTGGTTGAAAGAGCTAAATTGAGGCAGTATTATAATTTTCCCGTATGTGGATGAATTTGAAGCTGCTTTTAAGTAATAAGTCATTTGTCTCCGAGGAGCATTTCCGTGTTTCGAGGGATGGGGGGGTAGGGGGAAGAGGGACACCATCAGCCGATTAAATATACTGCATAGATTACTGTGAAAATCCAAAGTCATCATATTTCTTAACAGAAAATGTATCACGGCATATTTCTTCACAGTAATTAAAAAAAAACTTTGGGAGCGATTGAAGCAGCGCTCTGTTTCCTTATACACCGCCCAGGCTCAATTTTGGTCTGATTGAAAAAAATTATAATTTTCCCATACCATAGCTTTGAATTAATTTGAAACAACTTTTCCTGATTTTTTTTTCTCTCTCAGAGGAGTGTTTCTGTGTTTTAGGGTGTGACAGACAAGCAGCATAAGTCATATATATATATATATACAGTATATATAATAAATTATAAACAGGAATTAAATTCCTGCGTGGGGCTAAGTGTGAAAAACTCTGACAACCCTGGACTCGAACCAAGGACCTCTATCACTTACGCGGTGACAGCCCAGTGTGCTATTGAGTCAGCCAAAATCTCCTCAGAAATTTTCCACACTTAACACTGCGAGCTTTATAATGGCTGATGTCTTACATCGACCGAGGTCTTTATAATGGCCGGTGTCTTACATCTTTATGATGGCCGCTAGACAGACCCCAGATGTGAACGTAAGTATATATGCGTATGTACGTGTATGCAAGTATATGTAGAAGTGCATTGGAGATTAACTCATCTACAATTTTTTATAAACAGGAATTAAATTCCTGCGTGGGGCTAAGTGTGTAAAACTCTGACTCAACCCGGGACCTCCATAACTTACACGGTGACAGCCCACTGTTAATTATTTTAAGTTGAATTAATTTGAAGCAAGTTTTCCTGATTTTTTTTCTCTCTCAGAGGAGTGTTTCAGGGTGTGACAGACAAACGGCATGAGCCATATATATATCTCTTAGACTATCTTCTATTTATATATATAAAAGAAGGTTTTTGTTTGTTTGTTTGTTTGTCTGCACGCGCTAATCTCCTGAATGGTGAAAGATAGGAGGAAACCTCTAAAACAAAAAATGTCGGGACGGGCCCGGGGAAGGTTATAGGCTAGGTGGCGAGGCCGGTCGAGGCCACCTTGGCCGGGCTGGGCCCATTTCGCAATAATTAAAAGCTGAGCTGAATTATAGTCGTCAATCTTCTTCGGCCGCGAGTAAAAGCTGAATTATAGTAGTAAATTCATTCAAAAAGAACCAAAAATGTCGGGACGGGCCCCGGAAAGGTTATAGGTTAGGTGGTGAGGCCGGTGAGGCCACCACAGCCG